>NC_031990.1:43739548-43813640 GCF_001879085.1 Nicotiana attenuata
CCCTTAAACCACTCGGATTGACACCAAATTTTACTGGTAAGTCTTAACTGATATTTCGGACTTGTACCAAGTTTCGGAATCGAAATTCGAACCCGATACCTAGGAAAACAATAATTTCTTAGTTTATATAAATCTTAGAAACTTAAACTTATCAATTTCATATAAAAATTCATTACTCGGGCTAGGGACCTCGGAATTCGATTCCTGGCATACGCCCAGGTCCCATATTTCCCCACGGACCCTCAGAAATTGTCAAATCACGATTCCGGGTCCGTTTCCCCAAAATGTTGACCGAAGTCAAACTTGCCCTTTTTAAAGAAACTTAAAGAAACAACTAGGCTTATTCTTGCTCAAAACTCTTCTAACTTCCGAACCACCCATCCCCGCAAGTCATAAATTTGCTAAAGCAAGTGCGGAAAGTATTATTTAAGGGAACGGGGTTTGGAAATGCAAAACGGCCAGTCGGGTCGTTACATCCTCCACCTCTTAAACAAACGTTCGTCCTCGAACGGACATTGGAAAGTACCTGGACTGCTAAATAAGTGGGGATATCGGCTCCGCATGTCCTCCTCGGACTCCCAGGTCACCTCCTCGACCGGTTGGCCCCTCCACTGGACTCATAGTGCAGAAATCCTCTTGGACCTCAACTGGCGGTCCTGTCTATCAACAATGGCAACTGGCTCCTCCTCGTAGCCCAAGCTCGCATCTAACTGTATGGTACTGAAATCCAACACATGTGAATAGTCGGCATGATACTTCCGGAGCATCGATACATGGAAGACTGGATGAACTCCTGATAAACTGGGAGGTAAAGCAAGCTCATAGGCAACCTCTCCAACTTGCCTCAATACCTCTAAGGGGCCAATAAACCTTGGGCTCAACTTGCCCTTCTTTCCGAACCTCATAATGCCCTTCATGGGCGAAACCTTCAGGAGAACCTTCTCGCCAACCATAAATGATACATCGCGCGCCTTCTGATCCGCGTAACTCTTCTGCCTGGACTGAACTCTGCAGAGCGTCTCCTGAATCAACTTTGCCTTATCCAAGGCATCCTGAACCAAATCAGTACCAAGCAACTTAGCCTCACCAGGCTCAAACCACCCGATAGGAGAACGACAACGCCAACCATATAATGCCTCATACGGGGCCATCTCTATGCTGGACTGATAGCTGTTAGTATATGCAAACTCCGCCAAGGGTAAGAACTGATCCCACTGCCCTCCAAAGTCAATCACATATGCTCTAAGCATATCCTCTAAAATCTGAACTGTCCGCTCCGACTGCCCGTCGGTCTGAGGATGGAATGTCGTGCTAAGCTCCACGTGGGTCCCCAACTCACTCTGAACAGCCCTCCAGAAATGGGAAGTGAACTGAGGGCCTTTGTCTGATATGATGGAGACCGGCACACCGTGCAACCTCACTATCTCCCGAATGTAAATCAGGGCATATCTCTCCGCCGTATAAGTAGTCGCCACTGGAATGAATTGTCGGGCTTGGTCAATCTATCCACAATAACCCACACTGAGTCAACCTTCCGCTGAGTCCGCGGCAACCCAACCACGAAATCCATGGTGATGCGCTCCCACTTCCATTTCGGAATGGGCATCCACTGGAGTAGGCCACCTGGCCTCTGGTGCTCGTGTTTAACCTGCTGGCAATTCAAACATTTAGCTGCATACTCCGCAATGTCCTTCTTCATCCTCCGCCACCAGTAATGCTGCCTCAAGTCACGATACATCTTTGTGGCACCTGGATGAATGGAGTACCTCGAACTGTGGGCCTCCTCTAGAATCCTCTCTCTCAAGCCATCAACATTAAGAACACATACATGGCCCTGAAGCCGTAACACACCATCCTCGCCAATAGAAATCTCCTTGGCACCTCCCTGAAGTACCGTCTCTCTGAGGGCCGCCAAATGTGGATCATCGAACTAGCGGGCCTTAATCTGCCCCAATAATGAGGACTGAGCAACCACACATGCTAGAACTCGGCTGGGCTCTGAAATGTCCAATCTCACGAGTCTGTTAGCTAAAGACTGAATGTCTAAAGTTAATGGTCTCATCTCAGCAGGAATGAATGCCAAGCTACCCATACTCTCTGCCTTCCTACTCAAGGCATCCGCGACCACATTTGTCTTGCCTGGGTGATAAAGAATGGTAATGTCATAATCCTTTAGTAACTCAAGCCACCTGCGCTACCTCAAATTAAGATCCCTCTGCTTGAACAAATGCTGCAAGCTGCGATGGTCTGTATAAACCTCACATGACACTCCATATAAATAATGCCTCCATATCTTAAGAGCATGAACAATCGCCGCCAACTCTAGATCGTGCACAGGGTAATTTTTCTCATGAACCTTCAGCTGACGTGAAGCATATGCAATAACTCGCCCCTCCTGCATCAATACACATCCCAAGCCAACGCGAGAAGCGTCGCAATACACTATATACATCCCTGAACCGGAAGGCAATACAAGAACTGGTGCAGTAGTCAAGGCCGTCTTGAGCTTCTGGAAGCTCTCCTCACAATCATCGGACCAACAGAACGAGGCCCCCTTTTGGGTCAATCTGGTCAGAGGTGATGCAATAGATGAAAAGCCCTGCACAAATCGCCGGTAATAGCCTGCTAACCCCAAGAAGCTCCTGATCTCGGTCACTGAAGTAGGACGTGGCCAACTCTGAACTGCCTCAATCTTCTTGGGATCCACCTTGATACCCTCTCCTGACACTACATGCCCCAAGAATGCTACTGACTCTAGCCAAAACTCACACTTGGAGAACTTAGCATAAAGCTTCTGCTCTCGCAAGGTCTGAAGCACTACTCTCAAATGCTGCTCGTGCTCCCCCAGGCTACGTGAGTATATCAGGATGTCGTCAATGAAGACGATGACAAAAGAATCAATATAAGGCCTGAACACCCTGTTCATCAGATCTATAAATGCTCAAATCCATAAATGCCGCTGGAGCATTAGTCAAGCCAAAGGACATCACCAGAAACTCATAGTGGCCATATCTAGTCCTGAATGCGGTCTTCGGAACATCTGAATCCCGAATCTTCAACTGATGATACCCTGACCTCAAGTCGATCTTAGAGAACACCCTAGCACCCTGCAGCTGGTCAAACAAATCATCAATACGGGGCAATGGATACTTGTTTTTGATGGTGACTTTGTTCAACTGGCGGTAATCAATGCACATCCGCATAGTCCCATCCTTCTTCTTCACAAATAGCACTGGTGCACCCCAAGGCGATACACTGGGCCTAACAAACCCTTTAGCTAACAACTCCTCCAACTGCTCCTTCGTCTTCAGCTCCTTAGGAGCCATACAGTACGGTGGGATAGATATAGGCTGAGTGCCTGGAGCCAAATCAATACAGAAATCAATATCACGGTCTGGAGTCATGCTAGGAAGATCAAAAGGAAAAACATCGACGAACTCTCGGACAACTGGCACTGAATCAATCGTCGGAGACTTTGCGATTGTGTCTCGCACATAAGCTAGATAAACCAAACATCCCTTCTCCACCATGAACTAAGCCTTCAGGAAAGAAATGACCCGGCTAGGCGTATCAACTGTGGAACCCTTCCGCTCCAATCTCGGCAACCCTGGCATTGCTAGAGAAACAGCCTTGGCATGGCAATCTAGAACGGCGTGATATTGAGATAACCAATCCATGCCCAGAATAACCTTAAAATCGATCATATCGAGCAGCAGGAGATCTGCTCTAGTCTCAAGACCACAGAAAGTAACCACACAAGACCGGTAGACCCGGTTCACAACCACAGAATCACCCACAGGAGTGGACACATGAACAGGAGCACCCAAAGGCTCAGGAGAAATAGCCAGGAAACGAGCAAACAGAGATGATACATAAGAATAAGTGGACCCTGGATCAAATAATATCGATGCATCTCTACCGCTAACGGAGATAATACCTGTGACGACTGCATCTGAGGCCAATGCATCTGGCCTGGCTGGAAGGGCATAGAATCTAGCTGGAGCACCGGCTGTCTGGCCTCCACCTGACTGAGGAGTAGCTGGCTGACCTCTGGATCGGCCTTTACCACTCTGCCCTCCACCTCTAGGTGGCTGGGCCGTTGGTGCTGGAGTCATGGGCTGCTGCCCCTACTGTACTGCCTTGCCCCTAAGCCTAGGGCAGTATCTCCTCATGTGGCCTGGGTCACCGCACTCAAAACAACATGGTGCGGCAACCTGCTTCCCTGTTGATTGTCCCTGATGACTCGTAGACCTCGTGGGAGGAGCCTAGATAGCCGGTGGGCGATATGAAGTCTCCGGAATAGCACTGAAGTAGGGACCAGAAGAACTCTGAGGACCTGAATACCCACCGGAAGACCCTGAATAGCTGGCGGGTGGTAGGAACTCTCTGGCATGGAACTGAAATAGGGGCGTGCTGGAGCACCCCGGGCGGGAGGTGGTGGTGCTGAAGATGGGGGCCTACTGGGCTGACCCCTCCCATACTGACCTCTGCCCCTAGTTGGGGCACCTCTGAACTCTCCAAAGAATCTGGCTCTCTTGTCCTGCTGTATCTGCTCCCTACCCCTCTGACAATATCCCTCAATCCGGCGAGCAATCTCGACCACAAGCTGGTACTCTGTACCCATCTCCACCTCTCGGGCCACACCGATCGAATACTGGGCTGCAATCCGGCGACAAACCTCCGCACTCTCTCTGCATCTGTAGGAAGTATCATAAGTGCATGGCGAGATAACTCAGAAAACCTCGCCTCGTAGTCGGTCACAGACATCTGACCTTGCTCAAGGTGCTCAAACTGATACCGCAGCTCTCCCTCTCAGAGGGTGGAATATACCTGTCCAGGAACAACTGTAAGAACTGACCCCAAGTGATGGGANCTCTCTTTAGATCTTTCTCAGATCTGTTGATCTATGGCCTTTCCGGCCATTATTCCGGCGTGTTCAAGCAATATAAGTCTTTTCAACTCAGGATCCGACTTTCCTCAAGACCTTTCTCATTCTAGGATTTTCTCTGCAACTCTAAGCCGTCTGAGGTTCTATACTTGCTTATTTCTTTTAGATCCATGACATGCCTGAGCGTTATTTGATGTTTCAAAGGTTTTCCCAAATTTCCTCTTTAAAATCGTTCAATCTCATTTTTAGGGTTTCTGAAAAGGGTTTCTTCAAATAATTTTCTGATCTTTCCTGTTCTTTCTTTATGTGTGTTTATGCTCGTATGTTTTCTTCTTATTATGCATGAGTTTGCTCTCTTGTTTCTTCCTTTTTATTATTATGTAAGACTCTTCTATTTTTTCTGCTGTTATGCTTATGCTCGCATGTTAATTTGTGTTGTTTTCCTCACTCTTTGCTATATGTGTTTATGTTTGAATCCTGGATTTTGGTTGCTTTACTGAGTTTTGTTTGTATATTTTTCCCTACTGTTGTTTAAAAACTTGCATCATCTCTTTCTTCTGAGCTTGTTTGTGTATGTTTGCCTCTCATAAGTCTTTGAAAGAGATTTCTAATCCTCTTTCAAAGACATTGTTTTCTCACCTCTGATTCTATTCGAAACCCTAGGTTTTGGGGTTTCTTTGACAAGTGGTACTAGGGTTCCACTTTGGGACCCTAGGCTTTCAGACTCACTGTGAGTTTGTAATTAAGCTTGAATCTCTTTGCTTGTGACTCTTTTTTTAAATAACCTAACGACTCTTTTCGTTTGATCTGTGTGCTTATATATATGAGAAATTTCTCTTTCAAAAGGTTTCTTTTATCAACTAAGTGATTGATTCTGAAATCCCTTTAATAAGGCTAATGATTTGCCACTGATTTTTCTTCGATTGAACCTCCTTTACCTTTCTTGACTTGGTTCTTTCAATCGAACTTGAAATTTTTGGTTTCGTGGCTGTTTAATTGATTCCCTTGCCATATTTGGCACAAACCGTGCCATTGACTGTTTCCTTAAATAACTTCTATGTATTTACCCCTTTTGTTCTACTTTGAAAGGTTTTAGTAATAATTTCTTTCCTTAACTAATTTCTACCCGTTGGAATCAGAATCCCTTAACCAAAGGGAGACTGATTCCAATGATTTATTTACCTTTCTTACTAGTTCTCTTTGCACTATAAAAGGGGGTGCACCTCTGCACTCTAACAAGACCTAACTTTACATCTACACGCCCAACCAAATACTTTGCCTATATACTTCAAGTTCAATACCTCGAACTTCTTACTTTCAACTCACACATTTACCTTACTAATTTGAATTCAATACTCTGCATTGCTTGAGACCTTTTGGAACTGCTGTGCTTGCAACTTGGCTTTTCAAAGACTACTGTTTTCTTACTTGTTTTCCTTTGAAACTGGTATATTTTTCATTTAATTTTCTGCCTCACCCCTATGTGTTTACTTCACAGTTTCAGCATCCTTGTTTACTTTACTGCTTATGTTGAGTGATTTGTGCTAATTATGCTCCTTCTTTGCCTTTTCTATTGTGAATCCCTACCCCTACTCCCTTCTATGTGTTTGAGTTAAGGTTCTTGGCATGGCAGTACCCTAATTGCTGTCCAGGCTATAACCTGATCCACAATGGATCCTAACTCTTAAGTTTGGCTAACATGTTGGTCAGGGGTGTGCCAGCATCCTAATTGCTGGGCATGACCACCAGCCTGCCATGGCTCTTCCCCTATGCACTTACACTTATTCTTAGACCCTTAAGTTCTGCCCCTCTCTTATGAGCCTTGCTTTGGGACCTTGAGTTCCCTTTGAACTTGGACATCTGAGGGCTGGCATTTCCACACTGCACTATGATCTTAATTCTGCAATGTGTTTGGGGTGTAAGCACTGCCCGGAGCCCCTTTGAGACTCTTAGGAACTTTGACACATCCCAAATATGAGAAAGGCTTTTGGAAATCTGATCCTGGAAGTTGGTTTATCTCATATTGTTGGACTTTCAAGTCTAAATTAGGCTGTTTGGATGTAGCTGGAGCTTCTGATGTAATTTTACTTTTCTTTCTGATTCATTTGGGTCTGTAATAATTTGTAATAACAATTGGGGATGGCTAGTGGAAAGGGATGGGGATGAATGCATGCCAAGGGTAGAAAACCTGCCTATAGGTTATTTACAATTTCCGCATTCTACATTTTAAACTCATGCTATAAATTCTGCATTTCTGCATCTTAGAAATCATGTCTATAAGTTCTACATATAAAAATCATGACTTTAGGTTTCTGCACATCCGCATTGTAGAAATTATGTCTATAAGTCCTGCACTTCTGCATCTTAGAAATTATATCTATAAGTTCTACATATAGAAATCATGATCTTAGGTTTCTGCACTTCTGCATATACATGCCATTAGGCAAACAATTATAGGTTTAATAAATAACCAACTTCACTCTAGATACTATGCCTATAGGACTCTTGCGTTTATGTATTTGTTTAAAACCAATTACGCTTAAAAATCATGCATGTAGGAATAATCAACTGATCCAGCTTCGTCTATTTCATCTATGAGTCTAAAATCAGTCACAAGGTCGTCAAAATCTGCATATCTTTCGTTTATATAACCTGCAACCTTTTCCCTAAAATTAGTACGCTCTAGTAGATGTCATGCCTATAGGCCTCACTTAGGCAAACTATTAGGTAATTAATTGCGTCAATTCTGATAAACTACATCCAGACAAGGCCTAATTCGGACTCCTTATCTGAAAATATGTAATAAATCAGCCACCCCCTTTACGTAATTTTAATTCAGACCACAACCAGTATTTGAAGTCATGCTATACAATCTGCTCTTTTAAGTGAGGAGTCCTACTTGAGCCTTAATTGCTATGTGTTCTTCCCCTAACTGCTTATGTGTTTTTGCTTGACACCTTAGACTTTTTTATCCTTTTAAACTCTGAAAAGCCCCAATTCCCTTCCCTTTTAGGATTAGTAGTCTCAATGCCTCCGAGACTGATAGGATCGGGACGGGTAATAGCATGCAATAAGTAATGAGACCATTCCGCGCTTTAATACCTTAAACGGGGTGGGTAAGGGTAGACATGGAGATGATGATCACGTGATAACACCACGCGTATAATTGGTTACCGAGTGTTACGTGGATGATCCATGTTATTTATAAACCTAGGATCCCCCTCCCTCCATATGTGCTTACGTCAGTTTTACAGTTCTTTAAACTTTGTATTTCACTTTAGTTCAAACCTCTTTGGAATTTCCAGCACTGTTTTCATTTTTTAAACTTCCGCCCATTTTACTTCTTTGTCTGATTATTTGCATTCGTTACTTGACCCTCATTTTTCTGCATTTATACATTCTTTTAAACGAACATGAAACCATCTATCCCTAACTTCAGCATGCTTATTTAACCTTTATATAATTCTACTTGTAATCGTTATGTGAAGTCGTCTTGTGTGTTTATTCGCTTTAAAGTCACAAATTGTAGCATGGCCGGGAACCACACTAGTGGATCTTGGGGGGTGCCTAACACCTTCCCCTTGGGATAATTTCAAGCCCTTACCCGTTCTCTGGTTCTTTTTTTTTTTTTACTCCTTGGTGTCCTAATGCACTCAATCATTAGGTGGCGACTCTTCTAAATCTCAAAACCCAAATTCCCAAAAGGAATAGAGTTGTCCGCCCAAATGTCGTAAACCCGATTTCGCCTTTAGAAAAAGGGGGCATCGACATCCCCAAGGAAAATGCCTCTCAGATAGAACAAAAACTACTGAAATTTCAAGAAGAGCTTGATCAAGTCCGGAATTTGGCAAGTCTATCATTTTCCCTTACCGCTCCAGAAGTTACTCAGAATCCCATACCTCCACAAAACGTCCCAAACCATCCCGCTCCTCACCACCACTGAAATACTTGCCACACTCCCAACAACACTCCGCTGCTCATCCCGGAACCATTGAACTCCACAAATGACCACTGCCACAACCAACACAACACCCCCATCTATGTGGAGACTGTGCCGCACCCTACTCAACCCATCTCAAGCACGCCCGAGTCCGATGACAAAGACTCGCTCATCAAAAATTTGGCCGAAGAGCTTAAGAAGTTAACCACCAGAATCCAAGGCGTTGAAGGAAGTAAGGGAATTGAGGGGCTAAACTATGAAGATTTATGTATACAGCTCGATGTCGAACTGCCCGAGGGGTACAAACCTCCCAAGTTCGAAATGTTTGATGGTACAGGAGATCCCAGGGTTCACTTGAGAACATACTGCGACAAGCTGGTCGGAGTAGGAAAACATGAGAAGATCCGCATGAAGCTTTTCATGAGGATCCTGAAAGGAGATGCTCTGTCTTGGTACATTAGCCAAGACCCAAAGAAGTGGTCAAACTGGGTAAGTATGGCGTCCGACTTCATGGACAGGTTCAGGTTCAACATGGAAAATGCACCGGATGTGTTTTACATTGAGAATTTAAAGAAGAAACCCACAAAAACGTTCCGCGAGTATGCCACTCATTGGAGATCAGAGGCTGCTAAGGTTCAACCTGCTTTAGGGGAAGAACAGATGAACAAGTTTTTCGTCCGGGCTCAGGATCCGCAATACTATGAAAGACTGATGCTGATCGAGAATCATAAGTTTTCTGACATCATCAAGCTGGGAGAAAGGATTGAAGAAGGTATCAAGAGTGGTATGGTTACGAACTTTGAAGCTTTGCAAGCCACCAACAAGGCTCTACAGCCCGATGGTACATCCAAGAAGAGGGACGTTAGTGCCGTAATGGTTGCATAAAGAACCAAATCACCTGTTAAATACCAAACCTACCCGATATCTCCACTTACATATCAACCCACTCCAAATTTCCAAACACCCGCACCTTCCTACCAAACTCCACCACCTACCTATCAATCGCCTCCACCTCCTACATACCAACCTGTTTCACCCAGATATTCCCAACCCGCACACATCCACCAAGCTTACAACACTCAACCATCCCACTATCAATCACCTCCCACTCGCCAAAACTTTCCTAGACCTCGACCAAATTTTGACCGCAGACCTCCCAAACAGTATATCGCCATTGCCGAACCAATCGACCAGCTGTATGAAAGACTTAAAGCTGCTGGTTATGTCACCCCTATCCCTGCCATAACCCTTGAAAACCATTCCCAATGGGTCAACCCAAATAAAACCTGTGCATACCATTCTGGCATGAAGGGGCATACTATTGATGAATGCCGCTCCCTGAAGGACAAGATCCAAGCTTTGATTGACAACAAGATCATCGTGGCAAAGGAGCCTGCTCCGAATGTCCGCAACAACCCTCTACCAGACCACAAGGGTGGAGGTGTTCATATGATTGAAATAGAGGATGATTGGGATCCCAAAGGATCAATCGGTTTGATCACAGAAGGTGACGATCCAAAGAAACCAACAGTCACTCTTAATCCGATTCTAGTCCAAATTCAGCCTTCTGAAGATGCCGAGGTGAACATGTCCATACCACTTGAGTTTGAAACACCAGCCTCTACAAAGACGCCAACACCAATTGAGGTCGAGTTTGGGTCCCCAAAGGCGCCTGAGACATTTGAAGTTGCGGTATTACCTTCCAAAGCAAGGGTGCCTATTCCAGTAACAATGACAGCCGTAACACCATTCCACACAAAAGCCATACCATGGGACTACACAGCCGAGGCAAGAAGGAAAGGGAAGTCCAAGTTCGGGGAAACAGTTGCAGCACGGGGTATGACAAGAACCGGCAGGGTTTATACCCCAGAACACTTGGCTGAGTCGAATAAGCAGACCTCTGGTCGACAAGCCATCATTGAAATCGGGCTCGATGATCTTTGGAGAAAGATACAAGAAAAGGAATACTCGATCATTGACCAGCTGAACAAAACACCGGCCCAGATCTCTATCCTGGCTTTGCTACAGAGTTCCGATGCACACAAGAATGCCTTGTTGAAGGTGCTGAGTGAGGCATATGTAACAAGCAACATCACCGGAGGAGAGATGGCTAACATGGTAGGCCAGGTATTGGAAAGCCACAAAATCACTTTTCATGAAGATGAGTTGCCCCCGGAAGGTTTGAGTCACAACAAGGCGTTGCACATCACTGTGCAGTGCCAGGATTATTTCATCACCAGGATCCTGATCGATGGGGGTTCCAACCTTAACATCTGTCCTTTGGTAACACTCAAGAAATTGGGTAAAGGGCTGCATGAGATAAAAGAAGGAGAAATCAATGTGAAAGCTTTTGATGGGTCTCAAGGGTCCACCATCGGTGAGATTAGTCTGTGTCTGCAGATGGGACCAACCTAGTTTGAGGTCGACTTTCAAGTGATAGATGTGCCAGCATCTTACAACCTACTGCTAGGACGACCCTGGATTCATGCTGCTGGGGCTGTAGCATCAACACTACATCAGGCAGTGAAATTTGAGTGGAATCACTAGGAGGTGATCATTCATGGTGACGGTAGCAATCCCACATATAGCCGCCAGACCATCCTAGCAATTGGAGGAAGAAGAAGGATAGGTGGGGAAACTTACCACCACATCGAGCGAGTCAACACCGTCGATAAAGATAAATGGTGGGATAACAAAATCGAAAGCATACTGAACTGGAGCGGGTATGAGCCTGGCAAGGGACTTGGCAAAAATCTCCAAGGAATCGCTAAGCCCATCAAGCTCAAGAAGCACAGCACCACCTTCGGATTGGGATATGAGTACACCTGGAAAGAATTCAAGGAATGGTCGCCACCCTGGCACGGTCCTTACTACCCATTGGAGCAGTTGATACCCCGTTTGGAGCAGACTTTCCAACCGGCCGAAGTCATCTATGGGTCGGAATAAGAGGAAGCATTAGCAGCAATGAGGAACTTGTTCCTAGAAGATGATGATATGGACTGCTGTGTCATTTTTGAGGAGGAGGGGGAGGAAGGCCTTCCATACAGGCCGTAAACAGAGGAGCACGCCTCAACAACTGGACCGTCAGAACCACCAGAGCCCGGCATGCCTCGGGGTAGCAAGGCTGAACAAGCACCATGCACTACTTTATTTTACTAGTTTACTTTTCTTTCGCATTTTTATTTTGCAAGAAAGAGCTCCAATGTTCAAAACATTCATGGAATTTATCAAAGCATTTCAATTTTCTTATAAATCTTACTCTTATTTTCTCTCGTTACTTTACTTATACAGCATTAGTATTACTTATCTTGATGAACCAATGACTGTGACATGCAACGAGACAACGCAACAAACGGACATAGATTCAGAGGAAGATGACATACCGGAAGATATTGTTAAAGAAGTTGAGAATTTTGAGAATAGACCTATGTCCAACCTGGACGAGACCGAAATCATCAACCTGGGAGATGCAGAACACATCAAAGAAATGTGAATCAGCGTTCACTTGTCACCATCAGGGAAGAAAGAATATATAGAGTTTCTAAGAGAGTATGAAGACATATTTGCCTGGTCATACAACGACATGACTGGTATAAGCACATCCATTGTGGCTCACAAATTGCCGACTAATCCGGCCTGTCCACCAGTGAAGCAGAAGCTCAGAAAGTTCAAGCCAGATATGAGTTTGAAGATCAAGGAAGAGGTCACTAAGCAGGTCAAAGCTAAGGTTCTCAGGGTAGTAGAGTATCCTACATGGTTAGCCAACATTGTGCCAGTACCGAAGAAGGATGGGAAGGTCAGAGTCTGCGTCGACTATCGGGATCTCAACCGGGCCAGTCTAAAAGATGACTTCCCCTTGCCAAATATACACATCTTGATTGACAACTGCGCCAAGCATGAGCTGCAGTCATTCGTTGATTGTTTTGCTGGCTACCATCAGATATGGATGGATGAAGAGGATGCTGAGAAAACCGCTTTCATTATGCCGTGGGGGATGTATTGCTATAAGATGATGTCGTATGGGTTAAAAAATGCAGGGGCCACCTACATGAGGGCCATGACTACCATTTTCCATGACGTGATACACAAGGAGATCGAAGTGTATGTAGGCGACGTCATCATTAAGCCCAAGAAAGCCACTAATCACATGGAAGATTTAAGGAAGTTCTTCAATAGGCTAAGGAGGTACAACCTGAAGTTGAACCCCACAAAATGTGCATTCGGGGTTCCAGTTGGAAAATTGCTTGGGTTCATTGTGAGTCACCGAGGGATAGAATTGGATCCATCAAAGGTCAAAGCTATTCAAGAATTACCACCGCCAAAGAACAAGAAAGAAGTAATGAGTTTCTTGGGGAGACTTAACTACATCAGCCGGTTCATAGCACAGTCTATTATCATCTGTGAGCCAATCATTAATATGCTAAAGAAAGACGTCGCTACCAAATGGACTGACGACTGCCAAAAGGCCTTCGACAGAATCAAGGAGTACCTGTGAACACCGCCAGTTTTGGTTCCGCCAGAACCAGGTAGACCCCTACTACTCTACCTTGCAGTACTGGATGGAGCGCTCGGTTGTGTTCTGGGGCAGCATGATGAAACAGGGAGGAAGGAACAGGCCATCTATTATCTCAGTAAGAAGTTCACCCCATACGAGGCCCGGTATTCTTTGTTGGAACGCACGTGTTGTGCTCTGACTTGGGTAGCTCAGAAGTTGAGGCACTATTTCTATGCTTACACTACGTATCTCATATCAAGGATTGATCCATTGAAGTACATCTTTCAGAAGCCCATGCCCATTGGCAAACTAGCCAAGTGGCAAATCCGGCTGAGTGAATTCGACATTGTCTATGTGACCCAGAAAGCAGTCAAAGGATAGGCACTAGCAGATCATCTCGCCGAAAACCCTGTGGATGGAGAATACGAGCCCCTAAAGACGTATTTCCCTGATGAGGAGGTATCATTTGTAGGGAAAGACATTGCAGAGTCCTATGATGGTTGGAGGATGTTTTTCGATGGGGAAGCAAATTTCAAAGGAGTTGGCATAGGAGCAGTCCTAGTATCAGAAACTGGCCAGCATTATCCGGTATCCGCCAAGCTCAGGTTCCCCTGCACTAACAATATGGGCGAGTATGAAGCCTGCTTCTTAGGGCTCAAGATGGCCATTGAAATGAGCGTCCAAGAGTTGCTAGTGATTGGAGATTCGAATTTGCTTATACATCAGGTCCGAGAAGAATGGGCAACCAAGAACTCCAAGATACTCCCATACCTGCATCATGTACAGGAGTTGAGAAAGAGGTTCACAAAGACAGAATTCTAGCATGTTCCCAGGATCCAGAATGAGTTTGCCGATGCATTGGCTACCCTGGCCTCTATGATACAACATCTAGATAAGAATTTCATTGATCCTATTCCCATGAAGGTCTACAATCAGCCAGCTTACTGTGCTCATGTCGAAGAAGAAGCAGATGGAAAACTTTGGTTTCACGACATCAAGGAATATTTGGCAAAAGGAGAATATCAGAGCTTGCAAACACTGCTCAGAAGCGCACACTTCGGAGACCGTCTAACTACTTCTTTCACAGCGGAGGAATCCTGTATAGGAGGACTCCGGATTTGGGTTTGCTAAGGCGTGTTGATGCAAAGGAAGCATCTAAACTGCTAGAGGAAATTCATGCCGGGACATGTGGTCCACATATGAACGGTTTTGTCTTAGCCAAGAAGATACTCCGAGCAGGTTATTTTTGGATGACTATGGAGATGGACTGCATCCAGTATGTCTGAAAATGTCACCACTGCCAGAGACATGCCGACGTGATAAAGGCGCCTCCAAATGAGCTTAATGCAACAAGCTTGCCATGGCCATTTTCCGCATGGGGGATGGATGTTATCGGACCAATCGAACCTGCCGCATCAAATGGGCACAAATTCATCCTAGTGGCAATTGACTATTTCAACAAATGGGTTGAAGCAGCATCTTACAGAGCAGTGACTAAGAAAGTTGTGGCAGACTTTGTCCGTGACCGTATCGTTTGTCGATTCGGGATTCCAGAATCAATCATTACTGACAATGGTTCCAACCTCAACAGTGACTTGATGAAGGCTATGTGTGAAACCTTCAAGATCAAACACAAGAATTCCACAGCTTACAGGCCTCAGATGAATGGAGCCGTGGAAGCCGCCAATAAGAATATCAAGAAGATACTAAGGAAGATGATAGAAAAGCATAAGCAGTGGCATGAGAAGTTATCATTTGCTTTATTGGGGTATCGCACCACAGTCCACAGATCAACTGGTGCAACTCCCTACATGTTGGTTTATGGTACAGAGGCAGTCATTCCCGCCGAAGTAGAAATTCATTTCTTAAGGATCATACAGGAAGCAGAACTCGACGATGCAGAATGGGTGAAGAGTCGTTACGAGCAGTTAGCTTTCATAGATGGTAAAAGAATGAATGCAGTTTGCCATGGTCAACTTTACTAGAACAGAATGTCCAGAGCTTTCAACAAGAGAGTCAAACCAAGACGGTTCACACCGGGGCAGCTAGTGTTAAAGAAGATTTTTCCACATCAAGATGAAGCCAAAGGGAAATTCTCTCCCAATTGGCAGGGTCCATACATGGTTCATCGGGTTCTGACAGGAGGAGCCCTCACACTCGCAGAAATGGACGGAGAAGTTTGGCCAAAGCCGATAAATTCATATGCAGTCAAGCGATACTATGTGTAGCCATTTATGATTTATGTAATTTGAACTACGTCTGACCTGATTCCCGTTTAAGAGGGGATACGTAGGCAGCCTTATGGGTTCGATCACAATTCAATAAAATTTTCATTTCCCCCGCAATTGGAAACTGGGGCAGAATTTTGAGGAGGACCCTCAAAATTCCGAAGTAACTTCAGCCGATCATCGCAAGCAACCGTCAGAAGCAGCAGCCCAGTAAACTGGGGTAGAATTTTGAGGAGGACCCTGAAAATTCCGTAGCAGGAGAGGTTGCAATGTCCTGAACCACGTCGCAGTCGTCGGTTCATCTAAAACTATTTCTTAAATATATACAATATGTCATATTTTTAACAAATTCACGCATGTTTATCATCGGAATTGTTTTGTTTAGCAACACTACCCCAGGGGTACCCACAGTATTTCCAAATCAGAGCCGAGCCAGTCAAACGAAGTCAGCGGGGGCATGGAACTAACCTTTCCCCTCTACAAAACTCAGGATTTTTCTTTGGATGCAAGCACCAGGGTCACAAATTTATATATTACGCACTCCTACTGCTCAGGAATATGATTCTCGAAATTATCGCTTCACAAACGCTATCCGCATACAATATCCCCAGCAGCCACAATATCACAATCAGTAACCAGTTGTCAGTTATCAACTAAGAGTCTTTTATTACTATTCGTCTTTCATCGTTTGCATAAGGCTACTATTCTGCCTTCCGAGGTTAAGCTCTACCTCCATTTGCATTTCCTGCATTGCATAAGGCTACTATTCTGCCTTCCGAGGTTAAGCTCTACCTCCATTTGCATTTCCTGCATTGCATAAGGCTACTAATCTGCCTTCCGAGGTTAAGCTCTACCTCCATTTGCATTTCCTGCATTGCATAAGGCTACTATTCTGCCTTCCGAGACTAAGCTCTCTCTCCATCCGCATCGGCTTAAAGATCGCCATTTTATTTACACTTTGCATGGCTGAAATATCGCCACTTCATTTAAATCTTGCATCGGCTGAAAGATCGCCATTTTATTTACACTTTGCATGGCTGAAATATCGCTACTTCATTTAAATCTTGCATCGGCTGAAAGATCGCCATTTTATTTACACTTTGCATGGCTGAAATACCGCCACCTCATTTAAATTTTGCATCGGCTGAAATATTGCCACCTTTTGCATTTCATGGGCTGAAAGATCGCCAAATTATCTAAGGGCGTCATTGTTCGGAGGCACCATCTGCATAGCCCGAGAACGCCATGCCATGGCCTGAGGACTCCTTTGTCTCTTGCATATCATTATTCAAAGGCGTCATCGCTCAGAGGCATCACTCTCATAGCCCGAGAGCACCATTTCATAGCCTGCAAACCCTTTATTATATGCTTCATGGCCCAGGATATCATGGTCCGAGGACGTCATCCTAACCGTCCAAAGACAGCATTAATAGTCTGACGGAAACTTGCATTACGTTTAAATTTATGCACAATATATGCGCTCGTATTGTTTATTTGCAGGAAAACTGGCTAGCAACGGCCATCCCAGCAGAAGCGATCCCGCTTCGGTTCCCGCAGCTCTACTAAACTCATAACCACCACCCCAGCCCGAATATCTCGTCCGTTCTTGAAATCTCCATCGGCATGTTCCGCCGACGGATCCCGAACTACAGTCGGCCTGATTCCTGTAAGACCAGGGATATGTAGGCAGCTCAGGAACCAGAGCACGGTCAATCGTTTCAAACCATTGCGTTCGGTCAAAATTGGCCATAATATCTTTATCCGACAACTCTTCCATCCTTCCCGGGTAAAGAGGGGAAGCTGTTGATACCCAATTTTTCCCTGCATATTTTCACATATACAAAATACTTTCAAAATAACATATATATGCATATGCCTAAGGATTTTAGTATTTTTTCCCAACTTTTTAAAGGTTTTTAAAATCAATTTGTTGTCCATTTTAGCAGTACAAAATCAGTAATTATTCCCACAATCATCAATTTTGGTGAATAATTTTATTTTATTCCCATGTTTATACAAAAATATAGTTAAGGTAGTTTTTTTTATACATTTTTTACAAATTTATTTGGTATTTTAAAGGTAAATTGCATATAATTTCAATTCTAGCCTATTTTAAGTTTAATAGCATTTTAATTATAAAAATTGGTTCCAGTATTTTTTAAATTAATATTTATGTGTTATTAACTGACTCATTACTTTTAATTTGCTTTTAAAATCATTTTACTATTTGTTTTATAAAATAAAAGGGAAAACTAGCTATTTAACATTTAGCCTCATTTCGTTGCAATTACAGCCTAATTACATTTCAAGTTTAGCCATCAATTGACCCAATCCTAACCCCCAATTGGACCGGCCCAATTTCAATTTTACCCAGCCCCTTAACCCGTTTATTTAACCCGCCCGACCTTTCTTTCAATCCAGGTCGTTGATCATTTTGATCAACGGCCAGGATCGTCCCTTGCCATTTTTAATTTCCCTACCCTAACCTAATCCCCCCATTTTGTTTGGTCCGCCGCCTGTGAATACTCTCCTCTCTAAAAAACACTCTCGAAGGTTCTCCAGAACCCTAGTCGTCTTCAACCCTTTTTCCACCGTACTTTCGCCGGAATCCATGGCTTCTCAGGCCAGGGATGGTCTGTACTCACCCTCCTCCACCATTAAACCCTGGGTGTTTGAAGTGTTGAGGTCTAACCTCGATGGTTCTCTTTCAGATCTTCTCAGAGCTATAGTTCTATGGTCTCTCCGGCCTTTGCTCCGGCGCATTCAAGCATTTCGAGCATATTTTCGACCTCTCCGACTCAAGATCGGGCTTTCTTCCAAGCCTTTCTCATTTCTAGGGTTTCTCCGAAACCCTAAGCTATTCGAGGTTTTTCTCTGTCTGTTTTCTTAGATCTATGCTATATCCGTGTTTTATTGGATTTTTAAGGTATTTTCCCTAATCTTTTTTTTCAAAATTGCTTCTCTTCGATTTAGGGTTTCTGAAAGGATTTCAAAACGTCTTTCTGATTCTTCCTTTTATTTTCTTTATGTGTGTTTGCCTATACTATGTTTTACCAAGCATGTGTTGTTCTTCTGATTTTCTTTCTACTATGCGTGACTCTCCTGTACTTTGTATTCTACTGTGCCTTTAAACTAGGCTCGCATGTCAATCTTTGTTATGTTTTTCTATCTGTTCTTTGCTATACTTTTCAGTATTCTTCTACTGTATGTGTTTCCTACTGAGTTCTTATGTTTTTTTTGCCTTTACTAAACTTCTGTTTGAGTTCTAAACATGCTTCCTTTACTGTTTCTTAAGTTTATATCACTTTTTCTCTCTTCTGAACTTGCTTGAGTTCCGAGCTTTTCTCAAACATGTTCTTTATGCCTTCAAACCTGCTTCAATGGCTTGTCTTCTCATCGCTGTATCAGATTCGAGTTGAAACCCTAGGATCTGAGGGTTTTGGCAAGTTTGATTTGGGGTTTGGACTTGGGTTCTACTTTGGAACCCTGAACTCCCAAACTCATTCTGAGTCTATAAATAGGATTGGAACCTCTTTGTTTATAACTCTGAACTTTTCTATGATAGGTTTTCTAATTAACATGACAACTCTTTCTTGTTTGACATACATGTGTGCTTTATATATAAGAAATTCTTCCTTCAAAACGGTTTTGCCAACTTATGATTGATTCCGAATTCCTTTTAGTAAGGTTTGATTGATTGTTATTGATTTTCCTTAAGTAAAACCCTTTCCTCTCTTTTCCTGACTTGGTTCATTCGAACAAAGCCTGCAATTTTGATTTTTCTGGTTGTTTGATTGATTCCCTTTCCTTATTCTCACAAAGTTACTACCAAATTCTTTCCTTAAATAGACCCCTATGTATTTGCCCTTATTGTACTACTTTGGAAAAATTTTGAGCAAACTCCTTCCTTATTTAATTTTGCCCGTTTGAAATCAGAATCCCTTAATTAAAGGGAATCCTTTTTGTAATTGATTGCAAAACTATCCTCTTACCTTTTTCTTACTTGCTTGCTGCACTATAAAAGGGGACGACCCTTCTGCACTTTGACGGACTTCCAATGGAATACTCTTTAAGACAACTTTGAGTCCAATACTCTAACATACATACATACTTTCAATTTCAATACTCTTACACTTCACCCAACACTCTACTCTCTTCTGAGACCTGCAGATTGTTTGCTTGCAATTTGGCTTTCAAGGCTATTGTTTTACTTTCTTGTTTCCCTGAAACTGGTATGTTCTAATTTAAGTTTTAGCCTCATCCCACGTGTTTACTTTACAGTTTCCACATCCCTGTCTGTTTTACTACTTATGTTTAATGTTAATTAGCAAGTCAATTCCCTTGCATATGTTTCTATTATGAATCCCTACACCCCTGACTACACTACTGCCTGTGTTTAATGTTAATCAACAATGTCAATTTCATCGAACATGTTTCTATTTGTGGATCCCCATATCCCTATTCCCCTCTATGTGTTTGAGTTAAAGTTTGGGCATGGCAGCACCTAAATTGTTGTTCATGTCTGGGCTTGATCCTTTAAGGGATCCTAACTCCCAAACAATGTGGCTAACAGGCTGGTTAGGGGTGTGCTAGCACTCCAAGTTGCTGGGTACTACCACCAGCCTGTCTTGGCTCTCCCAGAATCCCCTCTATTGCACTTACACTCATTCCTAGTTTCTAAGTCCTGCCCCCCCTCCTATGAGCCTTGCTTTGGGACCTTGAGTTCCCTCTGAACTTGGACATTTGAGGGCTGGCCCTTCCACACTGCACTTCAATTCAATTCTGCAATATGTTTGGGTGTAAGCACTGTCCAGAGTTCATGAAGCTCCTGGGAACTCTGACACACCCAAAAATGAGAAAGGCTTTGGAAATCGGATCTTTGGAGTTGGTTTATTTCATGTTTCAGACCTAGAGTCTGGACTAGGCTCTCATTAGTTGTACTTTAATTTCTGATGTAATTTTTTTTATTCATCCTGAGTTGTAATAATTTGTAATAACTTATGGGGTTTGTAGTGAAAAGGGGAGGTTCACTCATGTATGCATGCGGGTAGACATCATGTTCTTAGGTATTTATTCCTGTGATCACATCCTGCTTTTCACTTATGCATAGAAATCCTGCCTATAGTTCCGCATCTCATATATAGAAATTATGCCTTCGGTTTTCTGCACTTATGCATATATAGATACCATGTCTTTAAGGTTTTGCACTCATATAGATACCATGTCTTTAAGGTTCTGCACTTCTGCATATATAGAAACCATGTCTTTAAGGTTCCGCATTCATATAGATACCATGACTGTAGGCTTCTGCACTCTTGCATCATATAGATAACCTGTCTATAAGATCTCTTAAATTATGCATTTACATCTATCATTAGGCTAACAGTTCATAGGCTTAAATAAAAAATTGCATTCTAGATACCATGCTTATAGGACTCTTGCATTTCTATAAATGTTTTAAAATCAGTCACGCTTAGAAAGCATGTCTATAGGGGTAATCAACTGAATCTGAATCGTCAACAAGCTTAAAATTCAGTAATATCGATACTCAATACCTGCAGAGCTTATGTTTTCTATGATCAGCAAGCCTTCTTTAAAATCAGTATACTTCCGCATTGCTAGATATCATGCATATAGGTCTCATCTAGGCAAGCCCTTAGGTAACTAATTAACTACACCAGTCTTTAATAATTACATCCAGCAGGCAGGCCTAATTCAGACTTTTTATCTGAAAATATGTGATAAATCAGCCACGCCTTAACGTTTTAAGTTTAATTAAGACCTAATCGGTATCTGAAAGACATGCTAAAACTATATGTTTCTCTTTGTTTTAAGGAGGTTTTGTTTGAGCCTTACCTGTTTATGTGCTTCCCCATACTTGTCATATATGTTTTGACTGTCGCCTTAGACTTTTATCCTTTTAAACCACTAAAAGCCAATTCTCCCTCCCCTTTAGGACTAGTAGTCCCTAATACCTCTGGGGCTGATAGGATTGGGATGGGTAATAGCATGCAATAAGTAACGAGACTATTCCGCGATTTGATACCTTAACGGGGTGGGTAAGGGTAGACATGGATATGATGACCATGCAATAACACCACGTGTATAAACGGTTACCGGGTGTTGTGTGGGGTGATCCATGTTATTTGTAAACCGAGGACCCCCTTTCCCTTTACTTGTTTATTTTTTTCAGAATTTTAAAAGCTGATTAATTTTCAGTTTCTTTAACTTTTCTTTTACTTAAACTACTCGCACCAATTATGTAAAAACCTTTTTTTTTTATTTTTCAGTACTGTTTTCTTCCCAAAACTTCTGCCTCTTTCACTTCTTTTTCTGATTATTTGCATCAATTATTTGCAAACCCCTTCCCCTTTACTTGTGTGTCCTTTTTTTTAGAATTATAAAACTGCCTTCTTCCAGATTTCAGCATTCTTTAAACTTCTTGCACTTCAGTTGTTTGCAACCATTATGTGAAAGCTATCTAGTATTTACAATGCTTGCTTGTTTACTTTTTGTTTGTATTTAAAGTCACAATTGTAGCATGGCCGGGAGCCACACTAGTGGATCTTGAGGGGTGCCTAACACCTTCCCCTCGAGATAATTTCAAGCCCTTACCCAATCTCTAGTTTTCTAAAATCAAATTCATTCTTAGTGTCCTAATGCACTTAATCATTAGGTGGCGACTCTTCAAAAAATTGCAAACCCAATTCCCAAAGGGAAAAGAGTTGTCCGCCCAAATGTCATAAACCCGATTTCGCGAGAAAAAGGGGGCATCGACACCGAGTTGAATTCATCGTCAACAACCGACGACCCCAAGTTAGCTAGAGCATCAGCTTCGCTATTTTGATCTTGGGGTACATATTGCATGGTCCACTCCTTGAATCGATGTAGTGCTACCTGTAGTTTATCCAGGTATCTTCGCATTCGTTCCTCTTTCACTTTGAACGTCCCATTGACTTGATTCACCACAATGAGGTAATCGCATTTATCTTTGATCACCTCGGCCCCCAGGCTTTTAGCCAATTCGAGACCTGCAATCATGTCCTCATACTCGGCCTCATTGTTAGTCATTTTCATAGTTCTAATAGATTGCCTAACTACGTTACCCATGGACCGCTTCCACACAATACCGAGTTCGGACCCCTTTACGTTCGAAGCACTATCCATAAAGAGGGTCCAAATCCCCGAGGAGGTCCTCTAGGTTAATAACAATTCCTTTTTGACTTTGGGTATTAAGGCCGGCGTCAAGTCAGCCACGAAGTCTGCCAAAATTTGACATTTGATGGCGATTCGGGGTATATATTCAATATCGTACCCACTAATTTCCACGGCCCATTTGTCCAACCGTTCCGAGATCTTGGGTATGTGCATCATGTTCCTCAATAGTAAGTACTCATGACACATATGGGATGGCATTGAAAATATGACCTTAACTTCCTGGAGGCGCCTAGCAAAGCGAGCACCAATTTCTCCAGGTGAGGATACCTCGTTTCGGTCTCACCTAGAGTCCTGCTAACATAATATGTAGGGAACTGCGTACGTTCTTCTTCCCGGACTATGATTCCACTTACCGCTATCTCCGATACCGCTAAGTACAGGTACAACTTCTCATCTGCCTTTGGAGTATGATGTAAATGCGGACTTGAAAGGTACCGTTTGAGTTCTTCCAAAGCTTGCTGGCACTCCGGGGTCTATGAGAAGTTGTTTTCTTCTTCAATAACGAGAAGAACCGATGGCTCTTATCGGAGGACCTTGAAATGAACCGACCCAAGGCGTCTATGCGCCCGGTTAGTCTTTGAACGACCTTGACATTGTCCACCACGGTTATGTCTTCTATGGCCTTAATCTTTTCAGGATTGATCTCGATTCCCCGATTGGACACCATGAGTCCAAGGAACTTCCCGGACCCGACTCCGAATGCGCATTTCTCCGGGTTCAGCTTCATATTACATTTCTTCAGTATGTTAAAGGTTTCCTGCAAATGTCTCAAATGGTCTTCTGCTCGTAGAGACTTAAATAACATATCGTCAATGTAAACCTCCAGTGATTTTCCTATTTGTTCTCCGAATATCTGATTTACTAGGCATTGGTAAGTGGCACCAGCATTTTTTTTATCCTAATGGCATTACGGTGTTACAATAGGTGCCATATTAGTGATGAAGGAAGTCTTTTCTTGGTCGCCCGGCTCCATCTGGATCTATTTGTACCCGGAATAGACATCAAGAAAACTGAGTATCTCGTGGACGGCCGTCGCATCGATCATGCGATCGATGTTAGACAAAGGAAAAGAGTCTTTTGGGAACGCCTTGTTCAAGTCTTTGTAATCTACACACATTCTTGATTTATTTCCCTTTTTAGGGACTATCACTACATTTGCTAACCAATATGGGTATTTAACTTCCCGAATGGAACCTATTTTAAGGAGTTTGATACCTCATCTTTGATGAATGCATGATTGAATTCAGATTGAGGCCTCCTCTTCTATTTAACCGGGTGAAACCTCGAATCCAAGCTCAACTTGTGAGTAGCTATTTCCGGCGGGATCCTTGTCATATCAAGATGGGACAAAGCGAAACAATTATGTTAGATATAAGGAATTCAATGAGTTTTTTCCTGAGCTCGGGAGTTAGCCCCATGCCCAGGTATACCTTCCGATTGGGCAGGTGCTCGATCAATCTGACTTGCTCTAGCTCCTCGACCATTGACTTGGTGGCATCGAAATCATCAGGGGCTATGAAAGACCTAGGGACTCCATAATCGTCATCCTCGCGGACCGGTTTCGGTGATTGCTATTTGGTTTCTCCCTTGGCGACAGAACTCGAATTCTTTGACCATAAACATTTCTTTTGCGGCCGGTTGCTCCCTATAAACTATTTTGATCCCTCCCGGTGTGGTAAATTTCAGTGCATGATTTAGTGTCGAGGGTACTTCCCTCATGTTGTGAATCCATGTCCTCCCAATAAATCATTATATCTCAAATATCCTTCGATCACGTAGAACTTTATTTCCTGAATGGTTCCGGTGGCGTTTACCGGTAGGGTTATCTCCCTTTTATCTCGCATACCATGTTGAATCCCTTTAAGACCTGGACTGCATGCACTATTTGGTCTTGCAGACCAAACTGTTCATGACCCTCGATCTGATGATATTGGCCGAGCTACCTGGATCAATTAATGCACGCTTAACTCGAGATTTATTTATGAGTACAGATATTACTAGTGCATCATTGTGTGGTTGCATGATGCCTTTAGCGACCTCGTCATTGAAAGACACGGTTCCCTCCGGTACATAATCTCAAGTCCATCTTTCCCTTGTAATGGACACTTTAGTGCACTTTAACATCATCCCATGGGGCACGTCAACTCTACCAATGATCATGTTAATGACGCGCTGAGGTTCCTCTTGCTCGATCTGCTTGTTGGCCTCCCTATTCCTGAAGTGATTTTTGGCTCGATCACTCAGAAATTCTCGGAGGTGCCCGTTGTTGAATCCTGTGGCCGTGAGTGCCATGACACATTAGGTTGGGGTCTCTTTGGGCAGGATCTGACTGTAATGGTCAAGGCCACTTGGTGTCTTTGATGAGTCCGATGGCGGATACGATGTTGGCGACATTGTTACACCCCATGTCTTTGTACGAAAGAGTATTCGTAAGTCAATTGATGTAAGCTCAGAAAATGAGATCATCTTTGAGAATACATAAAGTAAGATAATCATGTTACATTGGAGATTACAGAGCTTTAAGATCATGGATAACAAATACCAAGAGGGTTGAACGGATAAGAAGCTAAACAAATTGAAGAAAATAAGCTTTGTCTAATGTCGACAAGTTGGAAATGTTATAACGTGTACTTTTGTGATGAGACTAGGGTGCTTAACAAGATAAGGAGGCTATGTAATGAGTTATTTTAGTCGTATTATAGTCATGTGTTATGTTTTTAAGTCAAACAAGTTGCTAAACAAAAGTTGGCAAAGGTCATCACAAGTTACATTCATAAATGTGCTGAATATTAGGTCAAATGTAGATGAGGTTTTCTCCCAATTTACTTCGAATTTTAGGGTGATATACCTACCAAATTTAAGATCTATGAGCCTAATTTCTAACACATTAAAATGTTTGTCGATACAACATCGGAGTAGAGAGATATTCGCATTTTTGCAAGACTGCGCCAAACTGCTCTCTATGGGACCCACAATGGCGGTTGAGATATATTGATATATATATAAGACACCTCAACCCCATTTTAACTCATTATTTTTTAGTATCTTCAGACCCTAGACACCTAAAAACACTCTCAAGGTTCTCTTATGATCCAAGACCCAAACAAAGGGCAAACAACACAAATCAAGTGTCGGGAATCCCGTCGCGCTAGTAAATTTCTTGTTCTTCTTGTTGTTGCTGATTTTTGGGTGGTTCCAGCTCGCGTGGGAGGTTGTTTTAAGTTCAGTAAATATACTCTCCCAAGGTTTTCATATCAACCCTAGGTTATTTCAAGTCTTTCAAATGGATTACACCATATTTCAACATCAAAAGTTAGTTCTAGTGAAGAACAACACCTCTTTGAGGTTGTGTTGTCATTGAGCATAGTTATGGGCTGTGTTTGGCTGAAACTTTAAGTTGTTGCTAATGTCTAAGGTGAGTATAACAGACTACTAATTGTGCTTAAGTTTGCTTGTATGTTGGTTAAGTTGTTAGGATGATAAACTACAAGATAATACTTGGATTAGCTTAAGTCACTTCTATGGTATTGTATTGCCATTGAGGGTTGTTGTAAGCTAAATATAACTTGGATTTCGACTGGAAGCTACTTTAGGAGGTATTTTTATTGTGTTATTGTATGTTCTTAGGGTTATCTTGATGTTGATTAAGTTAAATGGATGGACTAGACATGAACTAGTGAATAACGTTGCTAATTGAAGATAGTTGGAGTTGTGGATTGTTTCCTTTGTTATAAATATATGGTTAAAGGATGGAATCATTGATGAATTGCTTCATTATCATGTTAAATATGCTGTTAAGTCAATGTAAGAAGTCTATAAGTGGTGATAATGGGGTTGAAGGGTGCTGAAGGGATTCAATCTGAGCTTGCCGCTCGTCGTGATATGTTGATGACTTGTTAATAAAATATTTTGTACCCTATTGTGGATGTTGTTCTTATTGTATTTCTGTGGTTGTTGTTGTTGGTATATGGTTTTGGAGGAGGCCCTTGTTACAAGGGAGATGCTGCCCAAATTTACATAAACCGAGCTACTAGCTTAAGTTACAGACTTAGCCTTTACTCAGCACTGATTTTGAATCTCCTTATGCTATGGTAGGTTGCGTTGAGTTGTTTGAAGAGTTTCTTGGAAGCTATTAAGGACTCAACGAGTTTAAGGTATGTTAAGGATAAACCTTTCATTTTGGTATGATCCCATAACTACATGCATTTGATATTGAGGCATAAAGAGAAGTTCTTATTCTTGAATTTAAGTACATTATTAGTCTCGTAAGCTACAGTATTTTCCCTTATAGGGACTTCATATTCAGTTTAGTTTTGTCTTCTTTCAGCCAAGAGAGCAGAGAGTCTATATATATAAAGTATTACAGTATTTTCACCACCATTGAGCTATCGATGGGTAAGCCCCTATTGGGAAACATCTGATTAGATGGTAAGTTATATACCGAGCCTACTGTGGCCAAGCACCTATGAGCAAGCCCAAAATGGCTGAGATACAGAGCCTAGTATGGCCGAACGCCTATGAACAAGCCTACTACGGCAGAGCAGTTACAGATATTGAGCCTTATAAGGCCGGACATCTATTTTACTTACTATATTGAGAGAGTTGAGTCAGTATCAGCAGGTATGCATATCTTCAGATTATCTTTGACTCCTGGTTACTTTCAGTTATTATATTATCAGTTCAGTTTCAGCTTTCAGTTATCCTGTTTCCTTACATACTCGGTACATTATTTCGTACTGACGTCCCTTTTGCCGGGGATGCTGCATTTCATGCCTGCAGGTCCTGATTGACAGTTGGGCAGACCCTCCCAGCATACAGAGTCAAACATCAGCTTGGTTGGTAAGCTCCACTTCCTCGGAGTTAGCAGGTCTAGACCTTGGAGTCCATTTTATATATACAGGTTTTATGGGTAGGTCAAGGCCCTGTCCCGACCATGGTACAGTTCAGTTATCTCTAGAGGCTTGTAGAAGAGTCCTGTATATTTTGTATATCAGTAGATGTTCATGGCGAATTCGTCGGGCCTGCACAGTTATATATATCAGCTTTTGGGTATGTTTACCCCACATATGAGTTTAGCGTTATTTTTAAACGATTAAAAATATGGCCTCATCGGCGTAAGTTGAGCGTTACCCCTCCAGAGTTCACAGTTACAGAGTGGTAAATGGCACCGGGTGCCGGCCACGCCTCTTCAGGCTTGGGGCGTGCCATGCATCGACACTGAAGTTGTACTCCAATAATCTCGGTGCCTCCCGGGCCCCGAGCGGCCTATCAAAACCGTTTTTGCTCATGAGTCCTCGACTATTGTGGCCTCGATCGTTCCTTTTTTCATTCCTGGCAGGATTTCATCCGGACCCATTGGTCCTTCGATCTCCGTTCTAAGGTTGATACCGATCTCTGTTCGATCTTGGTTCATGATCGACGGTTCTTTTGGATCTATCACTAGTTCTGACGGGATTCACGGCCCCGGAAGGGGTCCTGAGCTGATCATCTTTGACTCTGATTTTTGATCGGTACCTGTTATGGACGTCGGCCAAGTTACCGCTGGATATTCTATCAAGTTTTGTTTCAACTTCTGCAAAGCCAATGAGCTTTGAGGGTTGAGTCCTTGGGTGAATGCCTGAACTGCCTAATCGTTCGCGGTCAGGGGCAGATCCATCCGTTCCATTTCAAACCTCGATACGAATTCACTGAGCATCTCGTTATCTCTTTGCTTTACCTTGAAAAGGTCTGATTTCCTGGTCTCAACCTTGATGGCCCCGGCGTGCGCCTTTACAAAGGCATCTGCAAGCATAACAAACTAGTCAATAGAATTAGGGGTAAATTGTGATACCATATCATAGCTCCCTTTGGCAAAGTCTCCCCGAACTTTTTTAGCAGAACGAATTCGATCTCATCATCCTCCAAGTCGTTCCCCTTAATAGTGCACGTGTAGGAGGTCACATGTTCATTTGGATCAGTCGTTCCATTATACTTTGGAATTCGGTCTACGGAGCTGTGCTCGAAGGGAAAGGCTTTTGGAAAAAACTTCTTGGAATCCAGGCTTTTCAGTATCGGTGGTGCTCCTGGGATTTGATCGACCCTGGAGTTATAGGTATCCACTTTGTTTGTCGTTAGCATCGATTTTATTTTCTCCCGATTCCACCAATTTCGTCAGTTCCTCGAGCATCTTTATTATCTCGGGTTGGTCCCAGGTTCAACTTCACTCGTCCTTTCTGTGACTGGTTCATTTCTGTGAGTATTTTCTCGAGATGGTTCGGGCTCAATTCTGCTGGGGCGTGGCTTTCGTTCTGCAACTGGCCTATTACCGTCTGTTGAGCCTGTAACATTTCGAAGATCACCCGCAAGTTGATCCCATCGCCTTCACCAACGTGCGTATCCCTGATTGCCGACCTAGCTCTCCCGCGAACGCTGTTTTCGGGGTCGGTGGGCGCAAGTTAGCATCGATCACTACATGGGAGTTGGAATCGATTGGGTCTGCGACTGGAGCCCCGTTGGGGTCAGCAGGGTGAACCTCGTTGTTGGGCACTATATTGTTGTTCTCGCCGTGGTGGCTAGATTCAGCATCAATGTTTAAGTGGGCAGATTGAGAGTTTGACATCCTTAAGTTTTCCTGAAATTAAGATCTCAAAGAACAAGAGTAAAGCAGAGTGTTTTATGGAAATTTGTATCAAATTGCCACTATTATTCTTAGCCCCACGGTGGGCGCCAAACTGTTTACCCTGAAAAACGAGTAATAATTAAATTTATAAGTGGTTTTAAGGATATGCCGATTAATTCATTACAAATAATAAATTGCGTTAGATTAAAGAGATAAAGGACGTGATAAATTGTCTAACCAATTGTGCATAGTGAACTCGGACTCAGATGTAATGCCTGCCTTCGATCCCGGGCTCGTAATAATGAAGAACTGGTGAACAGCAGTAAGAACTTTGAATAGCAGAGAAAATAAGAGTAAAATTGCTTTTGTATGTGTGTTAAAATGGCCTTAATGAATAGTCAGACTCCCCTTTATATAATAGGGGAGTTTTACCCTAACTACAATCTCATGAAAGGTAATAATCTTTTGCTTTACTAATCGCTGATCTTCTGCCGATACGTGCCGAAATTCACGCGGTGACATCCGGCTAGACACGGATATCACGGCCCTTTGTTAGTCGTGCTCGATTATCTGATAACGTTCTCCAAAGTTTAGGGATTCGAATCGGACCCGGGAGGCGTGGCCTCGATTCATCTGAGGGCAGGTGTTTTGCCCGCATCTCGACTCGAGAGGCTACTTGCCCTGATTCCGGTTTCTTACAGTCGTATCTTTGCTACAGTTACTTCATCGAGAACCAGGCGTCCAAAGGGCTCGGTCACACCCATATACACATATAATAGTAGTATAAATCTTGGAAAATCTCATTTACCCGGGAATCTGTTTAAAGATCCCATTCCACAAAAGGATTAATCGGTCATTTGCAATCTGACAAATGTAACAAAGGACAAAAAAGGAAGAGAACTTTTGGAGTTCTTGTAAATGTGTTGAGATTATTCTCGATAGTTACTGTCGTAACTTTTTATATTTTTTTTTATTTTTTTGTTGCAACTTAAAAGATCTGCTGAGAAAGTTGGAGTAGCATTTGCGGAAAATTGAAAGAATTTGGCATTCCATTTACAAAGACAACCAAGCAAAAATTATAGAATTGTATGCTTTCCTTTTCGATTTTATCCTTCGTATATGAGCTTTCCTTTTCGATTTTATCCTTCGTATATGACGATTGATCGTAATGGCAAAATTGCTTCAATGGAACTTTCTTAACTGAAAATTTAACACGTAAAACCTTTGAAAAAAAGAGTGCAATTTATCATGTAACGTCCCCATTAATTAGGACGGAACATTTTTTTATTCAAAGTTACAGAGATTCCACAATTTTTCGAAGAACAGGACCTTTGAGAACATAAATTATAAATAGCAATCGTAATTGGTAGTTTCGTTATCACAATAGCGAACATAAATAAAAAAATTGACAAAATAATGAGCGAATAAAATGGATAAAAATACGAAGAACTGAAAAATCAGATAAATACAATTTTCAAATTTATAATATGCGCCATGTCAGCACTCTTGGCCCGCCTTTATATGTTAACAAAATTAGGGATGGCAATGGGGCACGGCGGGGGGTGCTGGGCGGGTTTGGCAAAACCCACAAAAATTTCAACCCACCCCGTCCCGCCCCGCATAGTTATTTTTTCAGATTTCAACTCGTCCCGCCCCGCCCCGTTTTTTTTTCTCTATTTTTGGAATTGATTTCAGTTTATTTCGTCCATTTTCGGGCTTCGATATTTAAGGTATACAAATTTTTTAGAGGATCGTAATATTTCTCTAAGCCATAGCTTCCCAATATCATTTGAATCACCGCATCGTCCAGTTCAGCAATTAATTTAGAGTATGAAATCGTTTCTTCACTGCAAAAGCAAAAGACAACATTACCAACAAAAAAAATTACTAATGTAGTAATTAATTATTTACTATAAGAAAATTAAAAGAATTTACTAAAAAAGCTTATTCCATCCTATAGGTTACCGAAGCTCTGTTTTAAATGGCAGAATTGAAACTCGCCCGGGACTCGCCTCGGGCCAGAGCACTCGTAAAACGCCCCTGGGCTTATATGTGGGGCTTAGTTCCATGAGACTTACGCCTTGGCCATCGGGACTTACGCCCCGGACACGCCCAACGCCCAGCGTACTGGGCTCGCCTAATAGAACTTTATGCAATTGTTTGTAACTAACCTTGTAAATCCTCAAATTTTCTTAATAAATCGTTGACTATTCAAAATTACTCTTTCTCTTCATCATAAATCATTAAGTTGAGAGTATTTTATGTCATAAGTAAAATAAAAATTATTGCACGTTATCCATTAAGACTGCTACGATAGTAAACTTTAAATAAATCTTTCATTTAAAAAGTATTTATTTATTAACTTTTGTTATGTCTTTATTGTGTAATAGTCCATAATTTTTTTATAATTATTTTCCTAAATATTAGTTTTTTTACGTTTATGGGATACAATACTTATTAATTTAATAGCTCAGTATTAGCTAGCACAACTATTTACAAATAATTAGTTATCATGGTATAGTATGGTGAATTATGTGTCACTTTATTAACTTGTTGAAACTTAAAAATAAATGATGCTAGACAATCATATTTAAATTGTGAATTATGTTTTTATATAAATTCTCTTTCAAATTAAAAGCATATTTTATAAAAGGAGTATTTTAAAAAAATATCAAATTATAATATCGAAATTATTTCAAGATTCATTACTCATTAAGAGATACATATAAGATTTCGTATCGAATACATTACTTTTGTTGTTTAAGTTGTACGACGTTGCAGCTACTTTGCATATCATGATATATGTCATACTTTACGTATTATTCATCGTCGAGTTATAATTTATAAGTATTTAATTAGATTAGTTGTTATAATTTTGTGATTTAATGTAATTTTTATAACTATATTTTGTTTTATATTATCTTAAAATTCTTGAAATTAGTAAAAGTTAAAGATCGGTGGGACTTACGGCCCATGTCTCAGGGCTTACGCATCGCCTCGTCGGAGGTAAAACGTCTCGCCTCACGCCCCCGCCTTTTAAAACATTGTACCGAAGTCGATGCAAACTTAGAGACGCCCAATCATTTCAAAGGTTTTACTCATCAGCGATTGACAATAACTAGAGTTTGAGTTGGAACTTAACTGTTTAAATTCGTTACAATGTAGGAGTAACAGGTTTTCAATTTCAATTTTTTAAACGCTTTGTGAACTTTAATGCAGTTGCTCGAACAGCATTTTCGCGAGAGCTTAACAATTTAAACCCGCAACCCGCCCCGCCCCACTTTAAAAATCTTAAAAACTATTTTAATCCGGCCCGCCCCCGCATAAAAAGTAAACCCGCCCCGTCCCATTTGCCACCCCTAAACAAAATCTCTTTTTCTTTAATATTCCATCACTTTAGGGTTTTTAATCTTCAAAAAGAATAGTCATTGATTGACAATCACGCATTGGTTCCATCATCATTAATCTTTACCATTATACGCTTAAAAAATGTCCTTTCTTCTCCAATCTCTTATAACAAAAGTAAAAATCTCTTATACAAATTCACGTAAAGATAAACCAAGAGAGTATGATATAACAAATCAAATTCAACAATATATGATAACTCAACAATATTTAAGATATGCCTTAAGAGTAATTGCATCCATATGAACAAAATCGTAATTAAAAATAAAGAGCAACTAAAACCTTATTAGCTAGGTAACCGATTATAAATGTGAAAAAATATAGTTTGGTAATTCTTTAACCATTAGAAATTTTGAAACAACACCAATATGGGATCGGTGATGGGGCATTTGCATCTATATCCAGTTATTGGGTCACCTTTTGACTTATACCCGCTTTACACAAAAAATTGCAAGCATACCAACTTTATGGGTAACTTCAGACATACGGGCCTGAAGTAGTAAAACTTTATGTCTGAAGTTTGAACTTCAAAATTTTTTGCCTGAAGTATAGCCTTATCAAAGAAAAACTTCAGATATTTTTGCCTGAAGTTTGGCCAATTACGCAAACTTCAGTTCATAGTGCAAATGGCAAACTTCAGTTCAATAAAACTACAGCATGTTTTGGCTGAAATTTTTTCTTTGTAATTGTTGAACTTCGGCATTCTAGAAGCTGAAGTTTTGTTTGGTATTTGCTGAACTTCAACATTCGAAGAGCTGAAGTTTTTGTTTATATTTGTTGAACTTCAGCATTCTCACTACTAGAAATTCGGAAAAAACCGACCAACTTTGGTCGGTAAAAAAACCGGCCAAAAACCCACCAAAGTTGGTCGGTTTTTCAAAATATTTTAATTTTTAATTTTTTTTTTTACGAAACCGACCAACTTTGGTCGGTTTTCTTTGGCGCAAAAATGCGGGAAACTATTTTTGAGTCCCGCGAAATTTATTTTTCAAGAAACCGACCAACTTTGGTCGGTTTTTGCAATTAAAACAAATAAATATTGATATTAAAAAAACCTACCAACTTTGGTCAGAAATTTTATTTTTTAATAAAACCGACCAACTTTGATCGGTTATTTTCGTGCGAAAATACAATTAAAGAGTATAAATATTAAAAAAAAAAAAGACAATCTTAAAACAAAATGCACCAATGCTCTAGTGGTAGAATAGTATCCTGCCACAATACACACCTCGGTTCGATTCCCAGACGGTGAATCTTTTGATTACATAATTAAAATACCGACCAACTTTGGTCGGTTTTTTTTTTTTTTTGCAATTATTTTTTTTTTTGAATTTAATTTACCGACCAACGTTGGTAGGTAATTTCCGACCAACTTTGGTCGGTATACTAAAGCGACCACCAAAATATCGTCCACGTGTATTTGGTCGCATTTTGGTCAGTAATTGGCCATAATCGACCAAAGTTGGTCGATTTTTTTGGTGCTAATTACCAGATTTCTAGTAGTGTCTTAGAGCTGAACTTCAGTATATGTTCAATGTGTTTGAGGTTAAACTCATCGTCTCTTTCCTTTTTCTTTTGCAATTTGCAAGTAACATCGCCCCATTCATTGTGTTCTTTTCTCCACTGTGGGTCTCCATATACATATTTGTTTTTGAAATGTTTAGTTTATTTTCACTTGTAATCTGATTGACACCATATTTTCCAATTGCAGGCCCACGTTTTATAGAATATACAAGAAGAAATTAATAGAAGGCTATCAATATCAATCTCGTATGTGGTTGCGCTCTTTAGTTCCATGCTTTGGATATACTATGCTTATGTTCATGTAATGTGAGTGCCATGTGTTTGAGAGAGAAAAGAAGAACGGGAAAAGAAGAGGAAGAAAGGAGCGCATAGGTCAGGAAGAAGAAGAGGAGGCGTCTAAAGTTGTCAAAATTAGGGTATAGGTTAAAGAATTTTAAAAATATGGGTATAGGTTAAATGGGGGCGACCAAATAGAATGCCCCGTGCAATTTTTACATCAGTGACAGAGAACCCAATTAGACCAAAACAAAGGTACCGAGTTCAACCAGTGTAGCACAATAGCAGACTTATGTTACTAAGTATGTTCACCTGATCACCTCTAACATTTTAAAAGTTTTAGATGAGATAATTCCAGGTTATAAAGTTGACCACCCTATATTATCAAACAAAAAAATCATGCATTTGAGTGACGTAAAACGATAAATAAAGTAAGCTTGTACAATTTAATGATCACCACATATTCACTTTCTAATTATTACTTTTTAAGGGAAGACGAAGATCAAAGAAGAAAACCCTCATTCACCATTATTCACGCTTTTTTATTTTTTTTTCCTCCATGATTATACTGTTTTAAGGTTTTTAACCATGTTAAAAAATATATAAAAGAAACTGAATGAAAAAACAGAAACAACAACTTTCATTATATAGTGATAGTCATTATTCAAAAGCCAATTGAAGGAAATGAAAGAAAACAAAAATGTCTTACTTGGTTGGGTTCAAATGAAGCCAATTGGTGCTTTCACTTCCATTAATTCCTTCATAGTGCTGCAACGCAAGCATGAAGGATAAAGGACACTTGCTACTTTTTCCTTGCTTGAAATGTATGAAATCTGGACCTTTTGCATCATAACTTTAAATATCATTAACAATGCCGAAACCCTTTTTGGTATACAAAGCACTACTAGTTTCTCTGCACGTGCGTTGCAAGTATATTTCCTATTATTTTTTACATAACATATATATACATATTTAGGTAATGCATACATATCCCAAAAATATTTGATTTAGTTATAAATTACTAATTTAAGTATACTAATATCTAGCATATTCTCACGTAACATGAGAGCTTTCATGAGTAAAGTCAAAAGGCATACTCTCCGACAAAGTATCTCCATTCTTCTAGCTATAATACTATCAATTAAATTTTGGTATATTGCTAGATGACACTGTAAGCAACATTCTTTGATCAACTTTATCTTCTCCATATTAAATCTTCAACTATGACAATATCAATTGTGCTTTGGTATAATTGTCTTCTTAATGTTAGATTACTCTTTTATATAAAATTCAAGCCTCACTTTGTCTATTCTAATATTCATGTTTGCACAAAAATTTTAGCTTCATTGTATACACCTACAAGTAATATTTGTTCAGATATCGATAACTGTTAGAGTGATCAAATAATTGCAGTATATGAAAGATTGAATTGCATAATGCATCATTTTTAATCTAGTGAATGAAAATTAAGTAATCAAATATTCAAAATTGTTAGACTTTTTATTTTTCAACAAAAAAATTAGAACTTGAAATCTTCGATGACCATGATTCTTTCTTCAAATCAGCCTTATCACACCAAGGAGCTATCATTTCTCTTCCCCAATTACTAAATGGGGATTAGACAAATGTAAAATACCAACAAAGAAACATAAAATAAGTGAAATCAAATTAAAGTGGAACTTAGAGGAAAGTGCAAGAAGGAATTAATATATTTATCAAAACGATGGACTTTAGTATTGCTTTGTTCCTTTACTTTCCTGAAATAATCTAGTTGTAGTTAAAATGTATTACTCCAACTTGTAAGAAGTATTCTACCTATATTAATGTAACTATAGGAATACAACAAACTAAAAGCATAGAAGAGGACGCACAAAATTGTGGGTAAATAATTAATTTCACCTTATAGGTATTATTTTTTTTTCTTTCAAAAAATAATAAAGAAAAGAATCATTAATTTCTTCTCTAATCCGGGTCACAATCTTTATGGGATTCCCAAAACTATTAATAGAAAGTCGACCGCACGGAATCGAAGAATTACAAACAACCTTACAAAAAGAATTTAATTGTGCAAACCGAAAATGAACATTGGTGTCACAAGAATTGCAAAACCTTATGGAAACCTTAATATTCTTGCAGAATTTTCATTTTAAATATTCAGTTTAAATAAGTCATATCTTGCTCTGACCATAAATAGAGCTGAGGTTATAGTTAAAGCCGCTAATAGAAAACCGAAATAACTAGTTATAGTAAGCATGAAGGGGCTAAATTAAATGAAATATTTTCTTTTTATACATATATTTAAGTCAGTCCCGATGGATCTAATAAATATATCAATAAATCTCTCCCTTTTTATGAATTTTATAAAGGGGACCGGGGGCAGAATTTCATTGTCAAACCAAAGGGGAAATCCTTATTTCTTTTTTCTTTCAACTTTTGGTAGGAGCAATACATATGCGCTTGGATTAGTACAATTATTGGTAGCATTATAGCTAGTATTCCAAGAAATGTTGGTTTTTTCGATTGCCCCTGGTGCATGTAATGAAATCGAGTACTATCTTACGACTTTGCGGAGACCTGTATTTTTGTTAAACAGTCACCCGGGCCTGATCAGTGCGACCCCCTTTGAGGAGGCACCCCTTCTCCTGAAGTTACGGGGCTATTTTTGCGAGTTCCTTCGAGAGAGTTGTCTCGCCCCCCTAAGTATTCTCTACCTACCCACTTGTGTCAGTTTCGGGTACAGGTAGCCTCTTGCTCAAAGTCGTTCGAACTTTTTCTGGGAGTATGGCATGGGTTACTTCAGCGCTATAGCGCCTAGTATTCGAACATTGGCTCGAGGCATTTTCTCTACCCCTTCTTATCTTCATAAAGCATGGACACCTTACGTTCTTGAACTGATAACCATCTTTAGGCTAACATACCCTCCTCCGTCCCTCGGGACTAACAAGGGGCAGTACAGGAATATTCACATGTTGTCCATCGACTATGCCTTACGGCCTGATCTTAGGCCCTGACTCACCTTCCGTGGATGAACCTTGCGGAGGAACCCTTAGGTTTTCAGGGCATTGAATTCTCACCAATGTTTGCGTTTCTCGCTTTTGCTTCGTTCACCACCGCTCGCGTGGAGGCTTCTCTCTAGGGCGGAACGCTCCCGTACCGATGTATTACTATTGACAGATTTCATTGCCATAAGACGTATCAATAGTTTTCTATTCTAAATAGAAAGAAAGTCAAATTTGTCTAAATACTAGACATAAGGAAGCAGGGGATACATGTAGGGAACAAAAAATTCTAGGAAGGATTATTTGTTTTCCTAGTCTTCGACACAAGAAAGGGGTGTAGAAAAATTCTTTTTTCTTGTGTCGAAACGAAAGAGTAATGATTCTTGATCATGTTTGTTAATGGCCTTAGGCCCCCAGAATAGTAAGGCCTCAAAACCTAACCATAATATATATTAATTCTAAAAATTACTATTTATAATTAGCTTTTCAAATAATTACTGTCAATTTGCAATTGAAATACATGCAATTGAGATTTGTAGCATTTTAGATTATTCATTGAAGTTACAACCAATTTATTTATTTATTTTGAGAAAGAAAGATTTACATCTAATTTATTACTTTCTTCTTATTTTATCTAATTCATTCCGATTTAAATAAACAGCTATATATAGTTTTTACTTCAATCCATTTAGTGCGGCTATAGGTTATTAGATTATTAACAATTAGATCCATTGTCTTAATCTTGAATGTTATTTGAAACATAATATTATCATTATGATATTACTAATTTAAGCTTATTTTTGGAATTAAAAGTGCTAAGAGAAATGCACAATTAGAATATATATAATTTTACTGGCATGCTCAATCATATAAGAAGTGTTCAAATTTTAATATGATTAGATTGATTATAGAATAAGTTAAACAATTATTATATTCGTTCTCTTAGTTGGATTTTTTTTTTTCAAAACTTGAGTCATAAAATCTTACCTACTATCAATTACTTATGTCTCTACAAGGATTGAATTGCTTTACATATTGTCAGTTAAATAATAATTTTTAAAATATAATAAACTAATTCACATTTTAGGAACATGCTAACTCGTTGGGGCATATTGGTGAACTAAATATTTCCACTATGCAACCAACAGGATGAGACCATTTCACATATGTTCTTTGAATGTGAAGTAACCTCTGAAATATGGGGTAAAATGCTGGAATGGCAAGGAATCCAAAGACAAGCACTGAGTTGGAAAGATGAACTAGCATGGGCAGTAATGCACTATAATGGCAAAAATCCCAAGTCGGAAATCTGCAGAATGGTGCTCGCCGGAACTGTATATCATGTTTGGATGGAGCGGAATCAAAGGGTGTTGAGGCAAACACAAAGAAGTACAGTAAAAATCACAAAAATGATAGTCCAGGAAGTCTTCTATAGAGCAAGCAAGGAGGCAACTATGGCAAGGACGCTGTAGCACCTTAATTTTTATCCTTGAGTATGTAGGTGGGCATTGTAAGGGGGTAATGCATGATGTACAACAAAATGGAACTGGTGTTCATTTTCCTCTATTGAGCAGTTTTTTTTTTTTTTTTTTTGAGCTGTACATATTTTACTTGGTAATAAAGTCTTTATTTACCCGAAAAAAATTCACATTTTAGGAAGTATTGGCGAAAATATAATTATAGTTAAAAAATAAAATGAAGAAAATAAAATATCTTCAGGCCAAGGTGTGCATATCTCGATCTCTTTAAGGAGATTTAAGCCTACTGCAGCAAATTATTACTAGTCCAGCAGTAGTTCTCTTGACTTGCCTCCCCCAGGATACAATAGTCTGATTACGTCGTATGACTCGAACAAACTCCGGATAATTTGTAGTCCAAAGCTCCACCAAGAACACCTTCATTCAACAAAAGTAAAACTCTCTTCTTATTTTTTTCCACAACTTTAACCTCACTTTTTGAGAACTCTATAATTTTTTTAATCCATCATATTATGAAAGAAAGACTCTTATTTATAGGTCTAGAAATTTTTCCTTAGATTCTCTACTAATCCGTGACAAACCGTCTACAAGACCCGACCAAAGTTGGTCGGTAATGGCCAATAACCATCCAAAACGCAATCATTTACGTGTGGATGGTATTTTGAAGGTCGGAAAGGCATATCGATCAAAGTTGGTCGGTAATTACCGACCAACATTGGTCGGTAAATTAAATTCAAAAAAAAAATATTGCCGAAAAAACCGACCAAACCAAAGTTGGTCGGTATTTTAATTATGTAATTAAAAAATACACCATCTGGAAAATGAACCGGGGTCTGTACAGTAGCAGGATACTATTCTACCACTAGACCATTGGTGCATTTTATTTTAAGACTGTCTTTTATTTGATTTATACTCTTTAATTGTGTTTTCGCACGAAAATAACCGACCAAAGTTGGTCGGTTTTATTAAAAAATAAAATTACCGATCAAAGTTGGTCGATTTTTTAAAATGACCGGCCAAATTAACAGACCAATTTTGGTCGGTTTTTTTAATATTAATTTTAATTTATTTTAAATAAAAATCGACCAAAGTTGGTCGGTTTCTTGAAAAATAAATTTTGCGGGACTCAAAAATAGTTTCCCGCATTTTTGCGCCAAAGAAAACTGACCAAAGTTGGTCGTTTCCGTAAAAAAATTTAAAAATAAAATATTTGGAAAAACCGACCAACTTTGGTCGATTTTTTGGCCTGTTTTTTGACCGATCAAAGTTGGTTAGTCGACCTTGGTCGGTTTTTGCCGAATTTCTAGTAGTGATTAAATTGGAAGAAAATAGGGTAATAAGTTATGAAATCATGGAGAACATGGGATAATGGATGAATTAGTGTGTAATTAGTGGTAGAACATATTGAGAGAAGTTACAAAATAATTATAGCCATTTTCTACATCGTGGAGCAGTTGAAAGCTATAGCCATTTTCAAGATCATGGGATAATTAAGAAGAGATCATGTCATATTTTATTTTTTATATTAAAATGCCATTGTTCTAATATTCTTCGACTCATTTTAACATTAAAATAAGAGAGTTTACCAGTTGAAGATAGACTATTATGCATAATGAAGGCATGCTCTGCATTGAACCTCCACTTAGCAAAACAACGATCTCTACTCCAGAGTTAGTAGTAGTCTCAAACTTGAACTATGATTGCTCTAGAAAAAAAAATTATCACTACTTACACATAATAATCAAGTGTTGACATAAGCTTTATTAGCCAGCAAATTACGGTCTTCTGCTATCTCGATTTTCCTGAGTGTTTTTAAGAATAAGCCAAATTTTCATAGAAAGCGACCTACTTCCACACTCACATAGGTAAAATTTATCAAGGGTGCTTCTGTAACTCTAACACCCCACTCATAGAAGCTACCGATTTTCATTAAAAGTTAATAAAACTCAACCTTACAAATTATTATAGGACAAATGCACTTACACCATAGGGATGAAACAATAATAAATATAATAGTACATTTCAAACCAAGCCATCATATAATTCATTATTCCCATTGAACCTAGTTATAGGATCTCTAGTCCCTAGGTTGGGTTTCCTCATATATGACTTATGAGTTTATGGACTTCAATCACATCCCCCTCGATGTGCTTCAAAATCTTTCTCTTTCTAAGGCCTTAGCAATGGCTCTGCAAGATTATCACAAGATTTAACATAACCAACATTAATGGTATCATTTATCAAATATGATCTCACAGTAGTGTGTTTTGTCCTTATAGATCTGGATTTACCATTGTAATAACTATTTTGTACTCTACCAATAGCAGCGGTGCTATCATAATGAATTAAAATAGGAGAAATTGATTTCTCAAAATATGAAATTTGAAATAATCAATCTCTCAACCAATTTGCTTCCTCACTAGCTGAAGCTAAAGCAATTAGTTCAGCTTCCATGGTAGAGTTAGAAATTACTGTTTGCTATTTTGATTTCCAACAAATAGCACCACCCCGAAGTAAAAATATAACCTATAGTACAACAAAAATCACCTGATAAAGTATTCCAATCTACATCAGAAAAGCCTTCCAATACAAAAATATATTTTATATAAAACAAGCCATAGGTTTTTGTACCAAGTAAATACCTCATAACTATTGTTATGACATGCCGACGTTCATTACCTGGCTTGCTTGTAAACCAGCTAAGTACTCCTACTGTGTATACAATATCAGGTTGTCACGATCCAAAATCCATTATAGGTCATGATGGTGCCTAACACCACTGTCAGGCAAGCCAACAATAATAAATTAACTTAATTACTCATTTTAGTATTTTGAAATCGTAATTTCCTTCAATTAAATAGTAAAAGATAGAACTTACAGAGTAATGATAATATTTTCGCAACTACAATACTGAACAACCCAAAATCCCTACCTGTCACAAGTGCATGAGCATCAACTAGGGAGGAAAATAAAATACCGCATCTATTCGGAATACAAATTAGACAAAAAAAATATAAATAACTCTGAAGGAGACTCTGTTGGCTGAGGATCGTAACATGGAATGCAGCTCACCTAAGTTCCCGCAAGTAACGACGCATCTGCGCCCACAAGGACACTAGACATATATGTACCTCCACAAAAATGTACAGCAAGTGTAGTATGAGTACGTAAATCAACGCGTACCCAGTAAGTATCCAGTCTAACCTCGAAAAAGTAGTAACGAGGGATCGACTCCGACTGTAACGACCCGACCGGTCGTTTTGAGCTCTAGCGCGTCGTTCGGCGGTTTGAGGCCATGAGTAGCTTCACTTCAGGTACTATGACTTGTATGTATGATCGGAATCGAAATTCGGAAGTTCGGATTGGATTTGGAAAGAAAATTCTCATTTCAAAAGCTAGAAGTTTGAAGAATTGACTAAGATTGGATTTTTGAGTAAACGACCTCGGAATCGGGATTTGAAGGTTCCAGCAGGTTCGTATGATGATTTTGGACTTGGGCGTATGTCCGGATCAGGTTTTGGATGACCCAGGAGCATTTCGGCGCCTGTTTTGGAAGTTAGCATTTTTGGGTGAATTTCATAAATTTGGGATGAAGTGCATTTCAGTGTTAACGATGTCCGTTTGGGATTCCGAGTCTGTGAATAGCTCCGTATGGTGATTCTGGTATTGGGAGCGCGATCAGAAGTGGATTTGGAGGTCCGTAGGTCATTTTGGAGTAATTTGGCTGAAGTTAATTTGAAGGTTTTTGAGAAGTTTGACCGGAAGTGGACTTTTTGATATCGGGGTCGGATTCCGATTCCGGAAGTTGAAGTACGTTCGTAATGTCGAATATGACTTGTGTACAAAATTTGAGGTCAATCGGACATGATTTGATAGGTTTCAGCATTGAATGTAGAAGTTTGAAATTGTAAAGTTCATTAAGCTTGAATTGGAGTGCCATTCATGGTTTTAGCGTTGTTTGATGTGATTTGAGGCCTCGAGCAGGTCCATGTTATGTTATAGGACTGGTTGGTGTGATTGAATGGGGTCCCGAGGGACTCGGGTGTGTTTCGGGTGGTTTCGGATCATTTTGGGCTATTTTACTATAGCTGATGCTGGTGTCTGGTGTTGTTCTGTACGTTCGCGAGGATCCCCTCACGCGCGAAGGAGGATTTGGCTTCAGGGATTTTGTTCTTCGCGTTCGCGAAGAAGAAAACCTCTGTTATGCAGACCTGACTTCAGAGGCTCATATCTCACAATCTATAAGGAATTTGGAGATGATCCAAAAAGAAAAATTGTAGCCCTTTGTGTCTAGTTTTCAAAAATGTAAACTATGTAGCATTTGGATTTGTGTACGAAAAGTTATGGCTGGTACACTACAGGATGTCCGGGAAGATGAAGAAGAAATTTGTGTTGCATAGGGCTGAATTTGGTAGCTTATATCTTAAAATCTATAAGGAATTGAGAGAAGGCCAAAAAATGAAAGTTGTATATCTTGGTGTCTAGTTCTCACAAAGTTAAACCAATTGCCATTTGGAGTTTTGCACAAATAGTTATGGCCATTATACTAGAGGCTGTCTGAGAAGAGTTTGGAGATGACTTTTGAGAATTTTTGTTCATCGCGAACGCGATGAGGGTCTCGCGAACGCGAAGAAGGATCGCCTGGGTAATGTATAAGTTTGAAAAAATGGGTTTGGCTCATTTCATCCCATTTCCTCCATGGGAGACGACCTATGAGCGATTTTGGAGCTCCATCTTCATCATCTATGTCAAGGTAAGTGATTCCCACATATTGCAAGTTAAATAATTTGATTTTATATATATATATATATATATATATATATATATATTAACATGGAAATTCATGGAAAGTTAGTGAAAACTTGGGGTTTTGGTAGAAAACCTAGAAATTGGTATTTTTGAATTTTGACCACGAATTTGGGCATGAAATTGAGAGTAAATTATATATTTGAGTTCGTGAGGTTTTGGGTAAAGTTTATCTTCGAAAAATTTCGGAATCCGGGCATGTGGCTCGAGGGTGATTTTGTCAACTTTTCAATGCGGAGTTGGGAATTTATATAAATTGAATTATTATAAGTATCAGGGTATATTTTCATTGGTTTGCCCATTATTTGACTAGTTTTGGGAGCGTCAGCATCAATTTGAGTCATCGGAAGGGCGTGGAATGTCGGTTATGTAACTTTGGAGCGAGGTGAGTCTCCTTTCTAATCTTGTAAGAGGAAATTAACCCCATAGGTGAAGTAATTAAATATGTGCTCCTATTTGTGGTGGCTACGTACGCACGAGGTGACGAGAGTCCCTGCGTAGCTACTATTATGCCTATGTCCAGGTAGTTTTTAGGCTACATCATGCTTTGTTGATATTGTTGTTGATTTATGCTTATTGCTTGCATTATGAAGAAAAAGATTGAGGTTGCGTAATAATTGTGTTGAAAGGAATTTAAATTGAGGAACTTAAGATTTTAAGCGTTTCCATTAAACTTAGTATTTTCGAAAAGAATTGAGGAAGCTTATAATAACTTAAGGAATCTATGTGAAACTGCGTCGCATGTATGTTTCGCGAGCGGGGAAAATTACCCTAAAAGCTTCACGTGGAATTGTCTCTATTTGTGAAAAGGATCAAGAAAAGGATTTTGATTTATTAATAAATTTATATTTGACCGCGTCGCATGTATGACTCGCGGGCGGGAAAATTCCTTAAATCTATATTTGATCGCGTCGCACATATGATACGCGAGCGGGCTATACTTCTACTACTCTCGTAGGAGTGGGCTGATCGCCTCCGCAGGTTAATAGATGCATCTATGGTTCACGCCGTTCGGCCCTCGGTAGTGCAAGTTTACTTTTATGTTGGATCGGGCCGTACGCCTCGGCATTTCCTATATATATATATATATATATATATATATATATATATATATATATATACATACATATACTATTCTCACGGAATCATGCGTGACATTTGGCTAGAAGCCAGTGAACCTGGGGGGGTTTTCCCTGTTTTGAATTATGACAACTTCTTTAAGGAAATCCACCATATCTATATATGTGGTCCAGTTACAGAGGGAACTTGCTACCTGAAAACTTGAGTAAAATAAAGAAGAAGGGGGATGTTACTATGTGTTTTATACATGCTTATTTCATATAATTGCCCTGTTTTATACTTATTCACTTCTTTATTGTAATGATATTATTAGACCATTAGTAAGTGTCGAAGTCGACCTCTCGTCACTACTTCTTCGAGGTTAGGCGAGATACTTACTGAGTACACATTGTTTTTGTACTCATGCTACACTTGCTGTGCATTTTTGTTGCACAAGCACATGTACCTCTGGTGGCCTAATGGACGTAGCAGCATGGATGATACAGAGACATAGATGAGCTGCATCTCTCGAGACGACCCGCAGCCAGCAGTGTCTCTTTCAGTGTATTATATTTACTTTCTATCCAAGTTTGTATTTCGGACAGCTATTGTACTTTATTAGATTTTCTAGTAATTGCTCATGCACTTGTGACACCGGGTTCTAGGATGATTTCAGGATTATTCAGTAAAACTTTTGTAAAGACATCATTATTTATTCAGTAAAGTTTATTATTCATTGTTTAATGTTTAGCGGAAATGATTTTGAAAATATTAAAACAAGAATTTACTAGTTAAATAGTGTTGGCTTGCCTGACAGTGGTGTCCGGTGCCATCACGACCCTTAGTAGATTTTGGGTCATGACAACATGGTATCAGAGCACTAGGTTCACGTAGGTCTCACGAGACATGAGCAAGTCTAGTAGAGTCTTGCAGATAGGTACGGAGACGTCTGTACTTATCTTCGAGAGGCTACAGGACTGTTAGAAGCACTTCCCTTCTTGATTCCTCATCATGCGGTTTGATTCCTTTGAGGCTTATGCCTTTGTTTCTTTCCTACTCAATTTTATGCGATGCGTAACGCTATTATGAATCATGAATTTGAGGAATTGTAATGGTAATACAGATGTGGTGCCGGATGTTTCCCCCTACATAGTTTATTGGACTATTGTCGTCGGCGTGTGGAAGGATATTCCGTCATTTATCTCAGTAGATGTACTTCTGAGAGCTTTGAGACTATGCGCAGGTTACTATGATGCTCATGGGTTGTTACTGCACAGTATTGATGTAATGATAGGATGCTTGTCTATGTGTCGGAGCAGTGGTTGACTTGGAAGGAGGTTTACTCAATGCATGATTCAGAGATTCAGTGTTTTATTTCCGGCGGAGGAAAGACAACCGGACCATGAATGTTCAAGTTTGGGTTGACGGAGTAACGATCTATTGGTTCAAGTGCTACAGAGATATATTTTGATTTAAGGCAACGGCTGCGCAGCGAAGGATGGGGATGGACATGTGGGAAGTGTCTTGTGGTGATTAAACTCCTGGAAGGCCAAGTGTGGGAGACAGGAGTGGAGTAGTTGCTTAAAGGAGTGAGTTTGACCAAAGTGGGAGAGTGGCAGAGTAGCCCATGGGTTCTGTGGTAGGATGACTGCACGCCTTGGGAGGAGTTTAGAGTGAAATGGGATTCACGTTGGTCAGTGATTGGGTCTACGGGCTTGATTTGAAATGTTGGTTGTCATACGGCGGGAATGGGTGCAACAGAAAGGATGGGTTACTAATTTTGCAGTAAGTGTACCCAGTGCACCGATGTTGGAAGATGTCGGCATGTAATTTTCCCAGGCGGGTTATCTCCTGTGAGCAGGTCAGCGGCCGCGTGGTTCACGAAGCTTCTACGAAGAATTCTACTGGCTATTCGGTGAGAGGTAGAATATATAAACGCGGCTAGTGATTCAAAGTGTTCATGGAATGGTTAACAGGAAGGTTTCAAGGAATTTGGCGGGTTGATTGTGCAAGATCATGTCAACAATGACGAAAGAATCTTGGTAGGTTCCAGAGTTGTGTAATAGTGGCTTCAAGCTAAGTGGGAGAGTCTCACCGCCTACGATTGGGTTGCATGGTTATCTACTTGTGAGGTTCGGGTTATCGGCATATTAGTGAGTTATTTCAGCTAAGGGAAAAAAACATAAGTGGTAATTTGAGCAAAGGAATTGATAAAGGTGTGCTATAGTTGGCCTTATTGACTCATGTTCAGGCTTTGGGGAGTGATTCAGTCGAGTGCTTCATTAAAATGGTGTTCGTGTGCTAGCGGAGCCTTGAAGTTAATTACATTCGGGACTAAGCCAGAGCGGGTGGCTCTCAACAACGGTCCTAGTAAATTCAAAGGTTACTGGGTGCCTAAGGATTCTAGCCCGTAGTATGATTAAGAATCGAGCTTTTGTAACAGATTATAATAGGAGGCTTGGAAGGCTCTATGATATTTTCGACTTGCAGTGTAGCATTGGGAGGAAAAAGAGCAAATGACTTTCGTAGGGGAATTATCGGAATGGGTGTATCAGTTGAAGACGCGAATGTGCCTGCAAGGAGGGTATGAAACGGTTCATGGGTATGGAGACAATGTGGTCTCGTGGAATGGGGTCACTCAGGATGAGTGCGGATTTAGATTTGTGATATACGGAATGGAGATATCATTATCTCTAAGGCAAGTTAAGGATGAAGTAGAAGAAGTTAGATTGGTTAACCATAGTTGAATTGGCATAGTGGTGGCGGTACGTGCGAGGCTTGACGGCTGCTAACTGATTTTATTTGGAAGTATTCAAGTATTATGGTCTGTTATGTGTAGGCGGGTCCCGGAAGGGTTATAGTGGTTTAGACCACTACTTAAAGATTGCATGTTCTACGGTTATGAGGATTCACTCGTGTGTTGCTATGGTTCTCTTGGAACGAGTTAAGTAAAAAGTTTATGCATGATGAAGTGTTCACCCTATTAGTGGTTCAGGAGTTATGATGAAATTCTTGTACTATCGCACATTGGCATGTTAAGTGCAGTGAGCGGTATGAAATTTGAAAGTGAGGATCAAGGTTGCGGTTCGGTGTTGGCAAAAATGTCACGAGCTCGGATGAGTAGGAAAGGGGTTTGTATGTTTAGAGTAATCTGGTATTGTCTTCAGCGTCACCTGAGATCGGTGTTTGTGTAATAGGCTTTGCATCCTGGTTATGAATTCTTGATTGCTTTACAGGATTATATGGCCGGTGGTGAGGATGTGCAGACTTCTTACCTGGTGCGGGAGGTCGTGGGAGCGTATCTCACGGGAAGATTGTATAAGTGTGACATGTAGTCACTTGATTGATTGAAGATTTAAACCAAGCATGAAGATTGTGGTAATATCACTAATTTGAGAATTTATGCCTGGAGGGCACTCGGTTTATTGGGTTGTGGACTGTGGAGGTTTGCTCCGGATATGAGGATTGTTCTTGTGAGTCATGGGAAAAAGGGGTTATTATGGATCCTTGAAAGGCTATTATCCTAGTACGGTGCGGTCAGAATCGCCTTGAGGTCGGTGGGTGGATTTAAATATGAATATGGGCTCTATATCAGGCCAGATGTGTTCATTTCAGCATAGCACTCCTTATGGAGGAGTATTCGTACATTGGATGTTATCTCGTCGTAGGTTATTTCATGTAATACTATATTGTGCCGTATGAGCTATGAGACGGCTTGATAATTTTACTAGGTGTTGAGGTTCCGCGTAGCGATGGTGTTATGTGAGCAAGATGGCTCTCGAGATTCATATCATATATCGCACCTTAGTTGTGCTTGAGTTTTGTAGCGTATGGCGCTATCTGTCTCCCTAGGGATGGTATTATGCACTTGGCGTTCTTGTGGCCGATATTCGGATATTTCGCAAGTATGAGCATTTTTGCTCGGTAAGTAATTCCTTATAGATTATGTTGTATGGATCGGGTTGCACGCCGTGTGATGTTGAGTACAGACCCCTATATTATATATTTGTGTGTTTTGCTTTCCATTTTCCGAGGAAAGTTCATATTAGTTGCGTGAGTTGAGTAGTCCCCTCCAGGATTCATTTTTCTTATGTATCACGTTCAAGTTTGTAGCTTAATGGCACATTGTGGCATCACATGTGACTTTTGGTAATGTTTGGGGTGGCTTACTGCCTGAGCAGTTCGTACTGTGTGAGACGAGATTATTAGATCTAGGGTCAGTGCAATCGAATTGGGTGAAGTATATCAAAGAGCAAATACCACTATTTGGTTCAGAATGAGGTAATGGTTCTTGCCAGGAGTATAGACTCAATGATTTGTCGACTCGGTAGTTGGTTATGAATTTCTACACACCTCTTCCATCGTGGCGGTATTGTAAGAGTTAGAACAGGACTCATATATGTCATGGGGTGCATTGTGAGCATCAGATTCGGGGAGTTTCGGCTATTATGATCAGAGAGTGCTATTATGGGCTTGTGAATGATGTGTTGCATGGTGTGAATTCAGCAAAGGTATGCATTCATGTTCTGCTACATCATGTCGTGATTGATACGGTGTTCGTATGTTGGAAGCAGGCCTGGCAAAGAATTTCGGATGTTGGAACTGGGCTCTAAGGTTTATTTGCCCAAATAATAGAGAATACCTTCAGATTTGATCGAGCTAATGTGCTCAACTGAGTTGTGGCAGCACGGGTAGGTGCAAAGAGGTGTTAAACACTAATTTCAGACTACTCCAGCGCAATTCTCAGCAAGTTCTAGGACGAACGTATGTTTAAGTGGGAGAGAATGTAACGACCCGAACGGTCGTTTTGAGCTCTAGCGCGTCGTTTGGCGGTTTGAGGCCATGAGTAGCTTCACTTCAGGTACTATGACTTGTATGTATGGTCGGAATCTAAATTCGGAAAGTTCGGATTGGATTTGGAAAGAAAATTCTCATTTCAAAAGCTTGAAGTTGGAAGAATTGACTAAGATTGGACTTTTGAGTAAACGACCTCGGAATCGGGATTTGAAGGTTCCAGCATGTTCGTATGATGATTTTGGATAACCCAGGAGCATTTCGCCGCCTGTTGTGGAAGTTAGCATTTTTGGGTGAATCTCATAAATTAGGGATGAAGTGCATTTCAGTGTTAACGATGTCCATTTGGGATTTCGAGTCTGTGAATAGCTCTTTATGCTGATTCTGGTATTGGGAGCGCGATCGGAAGTGGATTTGGAGGTCCATAGGTCATTTTGGAGTCGTTTGGCTGAAGTTAGAAATTTGAAGGTTTTTTAGAAGTTTGACCGAAAGTGGACTTTTTGATATCGGGGTCAGATTCCGATTCCGAAAGTTAGAGTACGTCCGTAATGCCGAATATGACTTGTGTGCAAAATTTGAGGAGGTCAATCGGACGTGATTTGATTGGTTTCGGCATCGAATGTAGAAGTTTGAAATTCTAAAGTTCATTAAGCTTGAATTGGAGTGCAATTCATGGTTTTAGCGTTGTTTGATGTGATTTGAGGCCTCGAGCAGGTCCGTGTTATGTTATGGGACTGGTTGGTGTGATTGGATAGGATCCTGGGGGCCTCGGGTTTGTTTCGGGGTAGTTTCGGATCATTTCGGGCTGTTTTGCTATAGCTGATGCTGGTGCCTGGTGTTTTGCTTCGCGTTCGCGAGGATCCCCTCGCGTTCACGAAGAAGGATATGGCTTCAGGGATTTTGTTCTTCGCATTCGCGAAGATGTCCTCGCGTTCGCGAAGAAGAAAATCTCTGTTACGCAGGTCTGACTTCGGAGGCTCATATCTCACAATCTATAAGGAATTTGGAGAGGATCCAAAAACCAAAATTGTAGCTCTTTGTGTCTAGTTTTCAGACAGTAAACTATTTTAGCATTTGGATTTGTGTACAAAAAGTTATGGCTGGTACACTACAGGTTGTCCGGGAAGACCGAAGCATGAAAGTTGTAGATCTTGGTGTCTTGTCTTCAAAACATTAAACCAATTGTCATTTGGAATTTTGTACAAAACGTTATGGCCATTATGCTAGAGGCTGTCTGAGAAGAGTTTGGAAATGAATTTTGAGAATTTTTATTCATCGCGAACGCGATGGGGGTCTCGCGAACGCGAAGAAGGATCGCTTGGGCAGTGTACAACAACAGCAACAACGACCCAGTGAAATCCCACTAGTGGGGTCTGAGGAGGGTAGTATGTACACAGACCTTACCCCTATCCCGAAGGAGTAGAGAGGTTGTTTCCGAAAGACCCTCGGCTCAATAAGACAAAAATACAAAAGGAGACAATATCAGTAACAACACAGAAATAATAGGAAAAAAAGGAAAAACATGAAATCCATAAGAAAGATACAAAGCAAAAGCGAAATAGTATCCCTACCGAACTAGTCGCACAAAGTTATGACATAAGGCAACACTCAACTACCTCCTAACCTACAACCCTAATACTCTACCTCCACTTGTTCCTATCAAGTGCCATGTCCTCGGAAATCTGAAGCCTCACCATATCCTGCCTGATCACCTCCCCCCAATACTTCTTAGGCCGCCCTCTAACTCTTCTCGTGCCCTCCACAACCAGTCGTTCGCACCTCCTTACCGGAGCATCTGGGCTTCTCCTCTGAACATGCCCGAACCATCTGAGCCTCGCTTCACGCATCTTGTCATCAATGGGAGCCACGCACATCTTCTCCCGAATATCATCATTCCTAATCTTATCTATCCTAGTATGCCCGCACATCCACCTCAACATCCTCATTTCTGCTACCTTCATTTATGGATATGAGAGTTCTTAACAGGCCAACACTTAGCCCCATACATCATACCCGGTCTAATCACTACTTTATAGAATTTACCTTTGAGTATCAGTGGCACTCTCTTGTTACACAACACTCCAGATGCTAACCTCCACTTCATCCATCCTACCCGAATACGCCTGGGCAGTGTATAAGTTTGAAAAAATGGGTTTGGCTCATTTCATCTCATTTCCTCCATGGGAAACAACCTGGGAGCGATTTTGGAGCTCCACCTTCATCATCTATGTCAAGGAAAGTGATTCCCACATATTGCAAGTTAAATACTTGCAATATGTTATATATATATATATATATATATATATATATATATATATATATATATATATATATATATATTTTAACATGGAAATTCATGGAAAATTAGTGAAAACTTAGGGTTTTGGTAGAAAACCTAGAAAGTGCTATTTTTGAATTTTGACCACGAATTTGGGCATGAAAACTGAGAGTAAATTATATATTTGAGTTCGTAATGTTTTGGGTAAAGTTTATCTTCGAAAAATTTCGGAATCCAAGCGCGTAGGCCCGAGGGTGATTTTGTCAACTTTTCAATGCGGGGTTGGGAATTTATATAAATTGAATTGTTATAAGTATCAGGGTATATTTTCATTGGTTTGCCCATTATTTGGCTAGTTTTGGGAGCGTCGGCTTCGATTTGAGTCATCGGAAGAGCGTGGAATGTCGGTTATGTAACTTCGAAGTGAGGTGAGTCTCCTTTCTAATCTTGTAAGAGGAAATTAACCCCATAGGTGAAGTAATTAAATATGTGCTCCTATTTGTGGCGGCTACGTACGTACGAGGTGACGAGAGTCCCTGCGTAGCTACTATTATGCCTATATACGGGTAGTTTTTAGGCTACATCATGCTTTGTTGATATTGTTGTTGATTTATGCTTATTGCTTGCATTGAGAAGAAAAAGATTGAGGTTGCGTAATAATTGTGTTGAAAGGAATTTAAATTGAGGAATTTAAGATTTTGAGCGTTTCCATTAAACTTAGTATTTTCAAAAAGAATTGAGGAAGCTTATAATAACTTAAGGAATCTATGTGAAACTTCGTCGCATGTATGTTTCGCGAGCGGGGAAAATTACCATAAAAGCTTCACGTCGAATTGTCTCTATTTGTGAAAAGGATCAAGAAAAGGATTTTGATTTATTAATAAATTTATATTTGACCGCGTCGCATGGGAGCGGGCTGATCGCCTCGGCAGGTTAATAGATTCATCTATGGTTCACGCCGTTCGACCCTCGGTAGTGCAAGTTTACTTTTATGTTGGATCGGGTCGTACGCCTCGGTATTTCCTATATATATATATATATACACACACACACACATATACTATTCTCACGGAATCATGCGTGACATTTGGCTAGAAGCCAGTGAACCTGGGGGATTTTCCCCTATTTTGATTTATGATAACTTCTTTAAGGAAATCCACCATATCTATATATGTGGTCCCGTTACGGAGGGAACTTGCTAGCTGAAAACTTGAGTAAAATAAAGAAGAAGGGGGATGTTACTATGTGTTTTATACATGCTTATTTCATATAATTGCCCTGTTTCATACTTATTCACTTCTTTATTGTAATGATATTATTGGACCATTAGTAAGTGTAGAAGTCGACCTCTCGTCACTACTTCTTTGAGGTTAGGCGGGATACTTACTGAGTACACGTTGTTTTGGTACTCATGCTACACTTGCTGTGCATTTTCGTTGCACAGGCACATGTACCTCTGGTGGCCTAATGGACGTAACAGCATGGATGATACAGAGACTTAGATGAGCTTCATCTCTCGAGACGCCGCAGACAGCAGAGTCTCTTTCAGTGTATTATATTTACTTTCTGTCCAAGTTTGTATTCCGGACGGCTATTATACTTTATTAGGTTTTCTAGTAATTGTTCATGCACTCCGGGTATTGGGATGATTTCGGGATTATTCAGTAAAAATTTTGTAAAGACATCACTATTTATTCAGTGAAGTTTATTATTCATTGTTTAATGTTTAGCGGAAATGATTTTGAAAATATTAAAACGAGAATCTACTAGTTAAATGGTGTTGGCTTGCCTGACAGTGGTGTCCGGCGCCATCACGACCCTTAGTGGATTTTGGGTCGTGACATCGACACTTACTATGAGCTAACAATAAAATATCGATATTATAATTGACGATGAATTATATAAAACAGCTGAAAACTCAATAACAAGAAGTAAGTAAACAATTCTTTTATTGTTAGGAAATTTCCAAATTTATTTTTTTTCATTTAACAATTTATATCTCAAGCCAATGAAGCAATATCAAATATTATTAGTTCTAAAGATTTATCATGCACAAATCATGCCGAGGTCGTACGGCCCGATCCAACATATAAATATAAATTCTGCACTGCCAAGGGTCGAACGGCACGAACCATAGATGCATCTATTAACCTGCCGAGGCGAACGACCTGTTCCCATGAGAGTTGTGGAAATTTACCCCGCTCGCGGAATATATTTGCGATGCGATTGAACATAGATTTCTCAAGTTATTATAATATTCCTCAATTCTTTTCAAAAATACGAAATTCAAATGAAAATTTTCAAATCTCGAAATCCTCAATTTCAACTCTTTTCAAGACAATTAGTAAGCATACTCAATCTCAACTCTTTTCAAGGAAAATAATAAACATAACTAAATAACAGTATCAACAAGGCATGTTGTAAACCTAAAACTACCCTGACATAGGCATAATTAGTAGCTACGTACGGACTCTCGTCACCTCGTGCATATGTAGCCCCCGCAAATAAGAGCACACATGAATTCAATTTATCTATGGGGTTAATTCCCTCTTACAAGGTTAGAAAAGAAACTTACCTCGCTCCGAAGTTCCATAGCCGGCTCCCAAGCCTTCCCAACAACTCAAATCGATGCCAAACGCTCTAAAACTAGTCAATAAATGTGCAAATTCATAAATATATACCCTAGTACTCATTTTAATCTAATTTACAACAATTTCTATGTCCGCTCGAAAAGTCGATAAAATCACCCTCGGGCTCACGTGGCCGGATTCCGAAAATTTTCGAAGATAAACTTTACCCATAATAACACAAACTCAAATATATAATTTATTCGAAATTCCATGTCCAATTTCGTGGTCAAATTCCAAAAATATAAATTTCTAGGTTTTTCTTCAAATCCCAAATTTCTACAAATTTCAATGCCTATATCCATGTATAAACCTTGTATGCAACTCACAACTAGTAGAAATCACTTACCTCATGCTTGATGATGAAAATGGCACCCCAAAATTTCTCCAAAATCGGCTCCCATGGAAGAAGTAAAGTGAAAATGAGCCAAACCCCCGATTTAAAGAGAACACTGCCCAGGCGACCCTTCATCGCAAACGCGGCACCTCCCTCGCATTTGCGAAGCTCAGAAACCTCACGCCCAGATATCCTTCTTCGCGAACGTGGCAAGCCCCTCGCGTTCTCAAAGCACAATCTGCCTCAACCCCCCCTTTCTTCTACGCGAACGTGAAGCTTTACCAGCTAGCCCTTCACGAACGGGTCTGCCCACTCGGGTACGCGTAGAACAAAAATGCCCCATACCAACTTCCTTCTTCGCGAACGCGTGAGGCCCTTCGCGTTCGTGAAGAACAACACCAGTACCAGAAATCAGCAGCAGCAGCTCAACCAAAAATTGACCCGGAACCACCCCGAAACACACCCGAGGCCCCCGGGATCCCGTCCAATCATACCAACCAGTTCCATAACATAACACAAACTTGCTCGAGGCCTCAAATCAAATCAAACAATGTCAAAACCATTAATCGCATCCCATTTCAAGCTTAATGAACTTTAGAACTTTAAACTTCTACATTCGATGCCGAAACCTATCAAATCACGTCCGATTGGCCTCGTATTTTCTACACAAGTCACATACGACATTACGGACGTACTCCAACTTCTAGAATCAGAATCCGACCCCGATATCAAAAAGTCCACTCCCAGTCAAACTTTCCAAAAACCTTCAAATTTCTAACTTTCGCCAAATGACCCTAAAATGACCTACGGAACTCCAAATACACATTCGGACGCGCTTTCAATACCAGAATCACCATACAGAGCTATTTCAAGACTTGGAAACCCAAACGAACATTGATAACATTGAAACGCAATTCAACCCAAATTTATGAAATTCTTCCAAAATGCCAACTTTCCACAATAGCGCCAAAACGCTCCCGAGTCATCCAAAACCCGATCCGAACATACGTCCAAGTCCAAAATTATCATACGAACCTATTGGAACCTTCACATCGGGATTGCAAGGTCGTTTACTCAAAAATCAAACCTTAGTAAACTCTTCCAACTTAAAGCTTCTGAAATTAGAATCAACTCTGAACTTCCCGAAATTATTCTGACCACACGTACAAGTCATAATACCTGAAGTGAAGCTACTCGTGGCCTCAAACTACCGAACGACACGCTAGAGCTCAAAACGACCAGTCAGGTCGTTACACAGGTCGAGTACAATCAGTCAGGTATCTCAAACTTTCAGTTAAGCTAGCATATTCTTTTTGATTTATCACATCATTGTCACTTTGTACAGGAAATAAGTAAGCACTTGAATCAAAAGAAGTTACAACATGCTTGAAATCAATAAAAATATAATTTTTCAAAATTTTCTTTGTATTCTCATGGTTGAGATTTGACTTTGTATTTGATAATGGTTGTCCTTGCTCCTTCGAGGCATTTTATAGTATTAGATAATATCGTAATTATTCTTATTTGAGAATCATATAATTTATATTTACCTGTTTTGTTGCAACTTGTTGTGTTTCATACCTGTCTACTTTATGTACATTGTTATTGAACCACTAGTAAGTGTCGATAACGATGCCTCGTCACTACTTCTTCGAGGTTAGGCTAGATACTTACTGGGTATGTGTTGATTTACGTACACATACTACACTTCTGTACTAATTGTGCAGGTACTGAGACAGGTACTTCAGGTGGTCACTCTGGCGCATAGCCGCTTTAGCTGGGGACTTAGCGGTGAGTTGCTTCCTATGCTTCGATCAGTTGCACCTGGAGTCTCCTTCCCATTATGTTTATTTATTTCTGTCTATTTTATTCTATACAATAGTTATAGTGATTTTATATTGTACTAGATACTCATGCACTTTTGACATCGTGTTTGGGAATTTTTAATAGTTGTTCATGGTCGTACCTAGTATTCATATCATTACACTTTATGTTTTGTCCATACTTCGTGACTTAGTAGTAATGGAAGTATTTTATCGTGGTTTCTAAACTTAATTTCGCTTTATTAATGAAATTCTTAATTTTAAAAGTGTTATGAAGGGATGATTGTGTTGTTCGTTTACCGTTGTTACCTAACGGCAGCTATGAGCACCATTACAGTCTATGGTGGAAAATGGGTCGTGACAGCTTTATGCATGACCTATAAGCAAAGTGTTTAATCAATCTTTAAATTTCTTGATTTGTATGGTGGAAGATATATCATTATGGTAGAAAATTATAAAGGATGGACAAAAGATCTATGAGAGGTGCCATTTGGTTTACATATAAGAGTAAATTCTCATGGTTTCTCATTTTTTTTGGAGAAAATTGCTACCATTTATGCTGCAAATGATGTATAGAAAGACATAGCTTCCTTTAATGTTCTTTTGGGAGAGGAGAGGGGGGAGGCGAGGTTCTACAAAGAAGTAGGTGTCTATGAGGAACCACTATGCGTACCTGGATATTTATGCTAAGTTAGTTGCTATATTTTTGAATTTGTCAGTGTATTGGTCTAAATTTGGCTACTTGGTAACGGTAGATAAACAGGATCGAGGATGGGGTCGACCACGGTGTAATAGCGGGAAGCCATCCTCGGAAGGACTATTGTCATGGACGAGCAACTGGAGTAAAGAAATAACGGTAGAATAGGTTTAGAAATGGACACAAGGAATATTCCTTTGGATATTCCTTATTTTGTGAATTACCCTTATAAATAGGAAGAGATAGAGAACAAAAGGGGGATCTTCACTTTTTGATAAGAGCACATTGTAAAAGGTTGACTAGAACGAATATACAAAAGTTGTCTTGTTCGCTCATTATCTTATCCAAGCACACGTTGTTTAGTCTTTGTTCACAAGATCCAAAGATTCCTTATCCATCTTCACTTCTTATCTTTCCACGCTGCTGCAGGAGAAAGAACCATCCAAATCATACAATAATTGGGTGGTAGATTCTTTCTTATTATATTTATTGCCATTATCAACATTTATTGCATGTTCATGTTACAATATTTATTGATAATCACCGAGTACAGATCTGCTATTTTATGCTCTCAAACGTCGTTCATCTTATCAATATCCTACAATACTTGATCTAGAATTTATTATATTTAACTAAGATTCACCCTTCATTTCATCATTTTTTGCTCAAACAATTTGGCGTCGTCTGTGGGGAATTTTTTTGTTAAAGTTTATAGTTTCTTCTAGATCATAAAGAAGGACATCCATCTTTTTCTCGTTTGCACAAACTAACAATGGTAGGGAAAGGAGATGAAAGGCAGAAAGCAATAGTGGGTGTCACTACCAATATCTTAAACACCATCAACGAGGATGACAGAGGAGACGAGGAGAATGTGACGCCGAGTGCTACACCCAGGCGGAGTGATTCATCTCCCCCTCATGGAAGTATAACCGCTTCACGCAAAAGGGGAGCTTCCACGTCCACAGCTCAGTAAGCGCCACCAGCAGTGAAAAAATTACTGGAAGAGTGACTGACAAACACTCTAAATAACATACTCGACAAACCCGCTCAACGGGCGAATAGAAACGTCATACAGACAGACATCACAGCGATCGCTGACGAGAAACCCGCTCCACCAACAGGTAACACTCACATCGCTGTTGATGCAGGTAACGATGCACTTGCAGCCATTCTAAAGAAAATGGAAGAAATAGAGAACGAGAACAAGGAACTCCGCGACCAAATGAGGGAACATCAGAAAGGGTCAATAAAATACCGGGCGCCCCAAAACTTTTAGCAAAACGGGATGTCGGCCGATTCGTCGAACAACCATACAGCAAGGAGGCAGCCCCACATGCCATACCCAAAACCTTCAAGATGCCAACATATTTGAAGATATATGACGGCACGACAGATCCCGAAGATCACATCATTCACTAAGTTACAATAGTAAAGGGCAACGACCTCTCAAAGGAGCAAGTACCGTCAGTGTTACTAAAAAAGTTTGGCGAAACCTTGACCGGGGGAGCCTTAACCTGGTACTCACAATTACTAGCACGATCCATAACAACGTTCGAGGAAATGGCCGACAAGTTTGTCACCGCCCACGCCGGGGCTAAGAAGGCAGAAGCCAAGGTAAATGATATATTCATCGTTAGGCAATCGCCTGGCAAAGGACTCAAGGACATTTTAGCTTGGTTTAACAGAGTAAGAATGAGTTTACCAAATGTATCGTAAGGGATGGCGGTGGCAGCTTTCCAAAATGGGTTGAACAGGAATGGGTCAAGAGCGACAAGAAAACTATTAAGCAGACTCATGAAATACCCACCCACCACTTGGGAAGAAATTCACAACGCCTACTGCGCTGAGGTGAGAGAAGACGAGGACGACCTTAACGGTCCAATCCAACGGTTAACATCGGTCCAAACAGAGCCAAGGAAACACCGTCGTAGTGACGGTCGAATGGATCAGTCAGGTCCACGCCTCAACCGAGACAGGCAGCAACCTTATGTCAGAACAGCCATCCCATCATCTCCTCGCCATGTAGAAGGACCGTCCAGGCCACATATAGGGACTCAGCGGAACGAACGAGGTATGCCTCCACTCTTATCTGCTCAAAATTTTTGTGTTTCTCCTTCAGAAATAGTGTACGCACTAGAGAAGCTTGGCCCAAAAGTGAAGTGGCCACAGAAGATGAAGTCCGACCCAAGGACCAGAAAGTCGAACATCCTCTGTGAGTTTCATCAGGAGCGGGGCCACAAGACCGAGGACTGCATAGCCCTACGGCAAGAAGTAGTGAACATGCTTCACCAAGGGCACCTGAGGGAGCTGATGAGTGATCGAGGATAAGCCAAATTCGGCCGTGGACGAGAACAACACCAAGGCCCCCCAATGCCACCCTCCCCTGCCCGCACCATCCAAATGATCATCGGCGGAGGCGATGAAGCAGCAATCAACCACGTAAAGTTTACCACCACACATAAACTGAAGCGATCAGTCACCCACAAACGGTATGATAACCTCGTAGAAAGTATCATCTTCGATAAGTCAGATACCAATGGTTTGACTTTTCCTCACTTCGATGCTCTTGTCATTACTTTACGTATTTCAGATACTGATGTAAAAAGAATAATGGTAGACGACGGAAGCGGCGCATGTATTATTCACCCTCGAGTTCTTGCACAAATGCGGCTCGAGGACAAGATAGTACTACGCTGCATAACACTAACAGGTTTTAACAATGCAGTCGAGTCAACCTCAGGAGAAATAACGCTGCACGTTCTGGCCGGGGGCATCACCCTTGAAACAACATTCCATGTTATGAACCAAGACACAACTTACAACGCCATAATAGGGCGACCCTAGATACACGCGATAAGAGCCATCCCGTCCAGTCTATACCAAATAATCAAGTTCTCTACACCGTGGGGGATACTCAGCATCAGAGGCGAACAGCACACAGCCCAAGAGTGATACTGCATCGCCCAAGATTGTACACATACTCAACAGCTAAAAGGAACAGACCCGGAAGCATAGAAATTATCAAAGTCGGGGCCAGAACTCAATAAACAAAAGAATGTTATCAAGGACTCCGACGTCGTGGAAGCCGCAGGGTCAATGGTAGAAGATCTTGACCCCGTCCAATTAGACAGCAGCGATAACAGCAAAAAGGCTAACATAGGCCATAAACTCTCCGAGCAAGGTAAATTTCATAAGTTTTTAATTAACAACGCCGATCTATTTGCTTTTTCCCACGTAGATATGCCAGGTATCCCAAAAGACATTGCCACACACAAATTGAACGTCGATCCCCTTTACCCTCCAGTGCGACAAGTAAGAAGAAAATTTAATGTCGCAATCAATGAAGCCGTCAGCGATGAGGTGGATAAGTTACTCGCTAACGGCTCTATCCGGGAGTTAAAATACCCTCAATGGGTCGCCAACGTAGTCATGGTGAAAAAGAAAAATGGGAAATGGCGGATGTGCGTGGATTTCACAGACCTAAACAAGGCCTGCCCGAAAGACTCCTTTCCGTTTCCTCATATCGATCAACTCATTGACGCAACAGTAGGGCACGAGTTATTGAGCTTCTTGGACGCCTACTCAGGTTACAACCAAATCCTAATGGAGGAGGAGGACCAGAAAAGACTACTTTCATCACCCATCAAGGAACGTACTGCTACAGAGTCATGCATTTCGGGTTGAAGAACGCAGGGGCAACTTATCAAAGGTTGGTCACCAAGATGTTCAAGGACCAACTCGACAAAATAATGGAAGTTTACATAGACGACAAGTTGGTCAAATCAAAAAGGAAGGAAGACCACATCGACCACCAGAAAGAGTCCTTCAGTATACCAAGGCAATACGGCATGAAGCTGAACCCCAAAAAATGCACCTTCGGCGTAACTTCGGGCAAGTTCCTCGGCTTTTTTGTGTCACAAAGAGGCATCGAGGTCAACCCTGACCAAATCAAGGCCATCAAGGGAATACCTGAAGTATTAACCAGTAAGAAACACGTGCAAAAATTGACAGGCCGCATAGTTGCCCTATCGAGGTTCATCTCACGATCCTCCGACAGATGCCACAATTTCTTCAACGTGCTCAAAAAAGACAACGGGCTCCAGTGGAATGCATAATGCATCAAAGCCCTAAGAGAACTAAAGGCGTATTTGTCCTCGCCCCCACTACTCACCAAAGCAGAATCCGGCGAATGCCTCCTGATATACTTGGCCGTATCAGAGGTCGCGGTAAGCGCAGTATTGGTCTGTGAAGATAAAGGTACTGTAATGACCCGACCGATCGTTTTGAGCTTTTGCTCTTTGATCGCTAGTTCTCAGGCATGACTTGCCCCCTGTGGTGTATTATGACTTACGTAAATCATTGGTTTTGGTTTTCAGGGTAATCAGAATGAATTTGGAAGAACAGTTCCCAGTTTGAAGCTCGAAATTTGAAAGGTTTGACCAATATTTGACTTGCTTGTATATGATCTCGGATCGGAATTTTTATGATTTGGTTAGCTCTGTTAGGTGATTTGGGACTTAGGAGCGTGATCGGAATGCATTTTGGAAGTCCGTGGAAGGTTTAGGCTTGAATTGGCGAAATTGAGATTTTGGCGATTTCCCGTTGGTAAGCAAGATTTTGATATAAGGGTCGGAATGGAATTCTGAGAGTGGCAGTAGCTTCGTTGTGTCATTTGGGATCTGTGTGCAAAATTTCAGGTTATTCGGACGTGGTTTTGTTGAGTTTTTTATCAAAAGCGGAATTCAGAAGTTTTTAGAAACTTAGGCTTGAATCCGAGGTGTTTTGGTTGATTTGATGTTGTTTGAAGTGTTTTGATGATTGGAACAAGTTCGAATAAGGTATTAGGTTATGTTTGTGTTTTTGGTTGAGGTCTCGGGGGCCTCGGGGTGATTTCGGGTGGTTAACGGAGAGCTTGAGGTGTTATTGCAGCTGCTGAGATTGTTGCTTCAGGTGTTTTCGCACCTGGGTTTGGGGACCGCAGGTGCGGTGCCGCATATGCGAGAGAGATGGCCGCAGAAGCGGCCAGAGGTATGTTTGGCTGGGACCGCAGAAGCAGCTAGGATAACCGCATCTGCGATGTCGCAGATGCGGGCGTGGAACCGTAGATGCGGATGGCTGGGGGCTTAAGTGATTTCCGCAGAAACGGAGGATTAACCGCAAATGCGTTACCGCAGAAGCGGTGGAATGGTCGCAGATGCGAAAATCCCTGGCCAGAAGGTATATATTGTTTTCTTCGCGAAATTTTGCTAAGTTCATCATTTTGAAGACGGGAAAAGAGGCTAAGGCATAGAATTTCAAGAAGAATCGAAGGATATCCGTTGGGTAAGTCCTCTAAGCTTTAAGACCATTTTTCCACTAATTAATCATGGTTTTAGTGGGGATTAAGGAAGAAAATTGGGGATTAGGGCTTGAGTTTAAGAGGCCTTTAAATGGGGATTTGAGGGATCATTTGGACTCCGACTTCAGTGTTCTTGATATGTATAGACTCGTGGGAAGATAAGGAATGTGTTGGTGTAAGAATTTCTGAATTTTGAGACGTGGGCCCGGGGGTCGGGTTTTGGTAATTTCGGGATTGGTGCCCTTTATTGATTGTTTTTGCTTGGGCCTTGTTCCCTTGGCATATTTTGACGTCCTCGTTCTGATTTTGGTTAGATTCGATGCGCGTGGAGGCCGATTCAAGGGGCAAAGGCGTCGCGAGCTAGAGATTTAGCCGGTTCGAGGTGAGTAATGAATGTAAATGATGTTCTGAGGGTTTGAAACCCAGGATTGCACATCGTAGTGCTATATTGAGGTGAGGCACATGCTCGATGACGAGCATGGGGTCGTGCACTATTGGGGATTTTGACTTGGTCCGTCCCGATTGATGAGTTTACCGCGTATTTGACTGAAATCTATTTGCTATCATGATTATTTGTGCTGAATGCCATATTTGGGCTCTGTGCCAACTATTTGAACCCTTCGGGGATTTTTGTTGATATTTCCACATTGTTTTGACTTTATACTTGAACTCAGTCATGTTATTTTCCACTGTTTTCAAAATTCAACCATGTTCACTCAGTTTTTAATACTCAAATGATATTTAAATGATGTTTTGGGCTGAGAAACACTATTTTACTGTTGCCCGAGAGGCTTATGTGATTTTGACTGAGTAAGGCCGAGGGCCTGTATTGTGAGGATATCTTTTGGGTCGGGCTGCACGCCGCAGCGGTGATACACTGATTTTGATTATGAGGCCGAGGGCCTGAGATTGTACGCCACAAGGTGGCTTGATATTGATGTGAGGCCGAGAGCCTATTTATGATGCCACGAGATGGCTTGATATTGCGCTTGGGCTGTAAGAAGCCCCTCCAGGAGTCTGCACATCCCCAGTGAGCGCGGGTACCCATTGTGATGTGTGATATAGCCCGAGGGGCTGGTATTGTTCTATGTGATTGCCCGAGGGGCTGGTACTGTTCTTAGATATTGCCCGAGGGGCGAATTTGTTGACATTGTGCCCGAGGGGCGAACCTTATGTGCTTATCTTTCTTATTTGCCTTTCATTTACCTGTTTAATTGTGTAGTTGTGCCAGAGGGGCGGATTTTCTGTGCTTATCTGCAATAACTGTTTTGCATTCGTTTGCGTAACTGTTGAAAAGGTCATTGATAAAGAAGTTTAAACTGAGCTAAGATATTTTAAGGGATTTCAGAGTTTCATTGCTTTCTTACTGGTTTTGTACTACTTCTATACAGCATGTTGATGCACTTTTCGTGATTTCTTATCACTCAGTCTTTATTTATGATTATTACTCACTGAGTTGGAAGTACTCACTTTACTCCCTGCACCATGTGTGCAGATTCGGGTATTGTCTGAACCCGGTAGCGGGTATTGGTTGATCGGAGGCTAAGTCATCAGATTTAGCAAGGTAGCTGCCGGCGTTCGCAACACTGCTTTCCTCCCTCTTTATTCTATTAGTTTGTACTTAGTACATTTCAGACCTTGTCAGTGGTATTTAGACCTTACTAGATGCTCATGACTAGTGATACCCCGGTTTGGGCTGTGTTTGGGTTGTACTTCCGCATTGTTATGATATTATCTGCTACCTAGTATTATTAAATCATGTTTTAGCATGTTTTATTGCTGTTTAGCTATTTAACTTCGAATTGGAAAGGTGTCGGCTGGCCTTGTCTTCACGAGAGGTGCCATCACGACCGGTTCTAGGTTTAGGGTCGTGACAGGTACGCAATCTCAAATCTATTATATTAGCAAAACTCTGGTCGACGTCGAAACAAGGTACCCTCACCTCGAAAAATTGGCCTTGGCATTGGTTATAGCTTGACGAAAGCTTAGACCCTATTTTCAATGCCACCCCATATCGGTGGTAACGACCTTTCCCCTACAAAGCAACCTGCATAAACCCGAACTATCGGGGAGATTGGCCAAGTGGGACATAGAATTGAGCGAGCACGATATAACACATCAGCCGTGAACAGCGATAAAATCGCAGGTACTCGCTAACTTCGCTGCCGATTTCAGTGCCAAAATAATGACTGAGGTCGAGCAAGAAACTTCTCGTACCTCGTCCAGTCTACCCGACCTATGGCTCTTATACACCGACGGCGCATCCAACGCGTCAAGATCTGGACTGGGACTCGTACTCGAGGTCCCAACAGGCGAAGTCATCCGCCAATCCATACGGTGCTCTGATATGACTAACAATGAGGTCGAGTACGAGGCCGTAATTGCAGGATTGAAGCTAGCTCTCAAATACAGAGCGCGATGAGTCATCCTCAGATACGAATCACAACTCGTTGTCAACCAAGTCACAGGGACTTTCCAAATCAAAGAGCAAAGGCTGTAAAGGTACTAGGCAGAAATTCATAAACTGCTACCAGAATTCGACAAATGTCGACTCGATCAAATACCTCGAGCACAAAACATCGAGGCAGACGGCCTAGCCAAGTTAGCAGCGGCCACCAAAAACATCACAAAAGAAAATGTGGTCACCCTCCTCCACTCGTCAATAGACCAACTCAAGGTACACTCTGTAAATTTGACTTGGGACTGGCGCAACCGTATTATAACATATTTGCAGGAGGGAGTACTCCCAGCAGACAAAAAAGAAGCCTATTAGCTTCGAATGCAGGCGGCCAGGTACAACATCATAAATCACAACCTATATAAAAGAACGTTTGGAGGACCCTTAGCGAAATGCCTAGGGCCGAACCAAACAAACACGTGCTTGAGGAAGTACACGAAGGCCACTGCGGTGCTCATACCAGCAACCGGGCCCTCGTCAGATGCCTCATTCGAGCAGGTTATTATTGGCCCACAATGAAGAAGGAAGCCGCCGATTACGTCAAGAAGTGCGAACAGTGCCAGAAATATGCTCCTATGATACACCAAGAGGGTGAACACCTCCACTCTGTTACATTGCCATGGCCGTTCATCAAATGGGGAATAGACATCGTCGGACCCCTCCCAGTAGGGCAAGGTAACATACAATTTCTTTTGGTTTTAACTGACTATTTTTCTAAATGGGTAGAAGCAGGTGCGTTCACCCAAATACGTGAACATGAATTTATCACATTCATAAGGAGAAACATCATTTGCCACTTCGGCATCCCCAAAAAAAATCAGCTCTGACAACAGACCCCAATACACCGGAAAGAAGACCGTCGAATTCTTTTAAAATTGGCACATCAAGCGAATACTCTCCACACCGTATCACCCTGCTAGTATCGGCCAGGCTGAATCCTCCAACAAAACAATACTGAATATCTTAAAGAAAAAGCTTGAGGATACCAAGGGACTATGGCCGGAATTACTACCAGAAGTATTGTGGGCATACCGCACCACACCAAACACAAGCACAGGAGAAACACCATATTCACTAGTCTACGGGACTGACGCCATGATACCAGTCGATGTCGGGGAACCCAGTTTGAGATACTTCAATGAAAGCGGACCAAGCAATGACGAGAAAAGGAAACAGGACCTCGACGAAGCAGAGGAGCGAAGAGACATGGCTTACATAAGAATTGTAGCCCAAAAACAACAAGCAGAACGGTACTACAACAAAAAAGTCAAAGTACGACCGCTCAAAGTCGGAGACTATGCACTCAAGGACAAAACACAGGCGGACAGAGATTCAAGAGAAAGCAAACTAGGAACCAATTGGGGCGGGCCATACAAAATCACGGCAGCAGCAAATAAAGGATCATTCCAACTAGAAACAATGGAGGGAAAGCTACTACAAAACAATTGGAATGTCGCCCACCTCAAATACTTCAACTTCTGAAAACAGACTCCCTCCAAGTCGTACTCTTTTTCCCTCACCCAGGTTTTGTCCCAATTGGGTTTTCCCGGGGAGGTTTTTAATGAGGCAACGAAGGGGACGTCTCAAAGTTCAAGTATAATTCATCGCCTCGCCTGCCGACTACTTCTCCAGGCCGAACGATGAAGGGACTAGGTACACGGGAACTTCTCCAATATATGTATGAAACAAACAAAAACATGTAATATTCTCCAATGAATGAAATAAAGCAGCATATTTACTCTCCACCAAGTCTCTTTACACCTTACATTCGACCTTGCTCGAATTACTTTACATTCGACCTCGCCCGAATTACTTTACATTCGACCTCTCTCGAATTACTTTACATCCGACCTCGCTCGAATTACTTTACATCCGACCTCACCCGAATTAATTTACATTCGACCTCGCTTGAACTACTTAATATTCGACCTCGCTCGAATTATTCAATGTTCGACCGCGTCAAACGACTATATCATCAGAAAATTGGGGACACATAGCAAGAAGAAAAGAGAACGGAAATCAAAAAAATACATAGCAAAAAGGTAATTGTTCCATTTCAACTGTCGAATTACAATACTTTTTACAAAGGGATCAAAGACGTACTCACAAAAATAGCAAAGCAAAACAAACACTAAGTACAATGGCTTCACGCCACATCATCCCCATCGGCGTACTCATCATCATACCAAGAATCAGAGGCGAGCCTATCCGCGTCGTCGTCATCCTCATCCCCACCAGGCGTACCAGGGGCGTAACCACAAGCTTCACGGGCCGCACGTGCCTTGACATGGACGCCCTCGAGTTCTGCTTCGGAAACTTTCCCAACGGCCTTCAAAGACTCATACACGTCAAGTTAAGCCTCGGCGTGAACCCACATCTCATACAACTGCCGCGTCACACCGGGATCAGCAGAAGTATGAGACGTAGACGGCTGTGACTGCCATCGTACCTCCTCGGCCTTCAAGATAACGACTTGCTCGTTCAACCCAGACAACTCCGCCTCCAAACCCTGGATCCGCTCTTCTAACCTCGCCACCTTAAGCGCCGATGTCTCCACCTCATTATCCCGCTCGGACCTACAAACGTGGTGGGCATCTTCTAAGGCCGCCGCTTCAGCCATAGCGGCTATTCTGCCTTTCTCAGCACGACTCAGTTCTTCGACCTTGGCGCTCAGCTCGCCCCTTAGATCGACAGCCCTTGCCTCCCTCTGCCCGAGTTCAGCAGTTAAGGATGCCACCTGCGTTTGAAGGTCAGCATTCTCATCCATCACCCCTTTGCTCACCTCGAGCTCGTCCTCCTTGGCCTTTAGAGCTACCTCAAGCTCGCTACACCTACCGATGGCTCTCATTAGCTCATCATCCCTCTCCCTTAGCTCTTCATCTTTCTTCATCAACTCATCATCTTTCTGTTTAAGCCCATCATGAAGCTACTCAAATTCATCATCCTGGTTAAGGAAGTCGGCCAGCATTCGGTGCTTAGTACGGTACTCCTTGTATTTGGAGGTCATCTTCTTAAAAATGGTCGTCCTCTTCTCCTCCCGCTGGTCACGCTCAATCCCCATGATAAGAGTCTGGCATATAAAGAAAGGAGTCAGTATGTGAAAATTACACATGTGAAACAAATCCTAACATTAAAAAGCACTTACTCGCAGAGCCATGCCGGATATACCCAACGATAACTCCGCATCGTTCATCGCCTGTAGCGTCGTGCGCATAGGGGGCAAAGGACGGCACTGCCCGTTCTGAGTTGGCCAAAAGGTCATAGTCCACGGGAATGACTATGTGCCGGTTAGGACCCTCCGTCCTTATCTCCACACGAGTATTCCTATCCAGAAAGGCCCGTACGTCTTCAGGGTCGACATCCGAGCCAGAGTCGTAGCCCCTCGCGGGGCCCACCCTACTTCCCCCGGCCGCCGAGGATGCGCCACCTTCTACGGCCCGTGTAAGCTCTCCGCTACCATGAACCGCCTCAACCCCAGAGGGCCTTCTCTCCATAACGGCACCTGTCGTGAAATCGGTCTCTGCGTCTGGTGCAAGCACAGATTCTGCTCCCAAAGCAATGAATTGTTCCGGTCCGGCGTCAGCGACTACGGCCTTCCCGGTTTCCAACCTTCGCCTTTTCCTCGACGGTAACTCCTCGCCATTAGATGGCTCGTCTGCCAGATGATAGATGGGCTAGTGTAACGACCCGATCGGTCGTTTTGAGCTTTTGCACTTTGCTCGCCAATTCTCGGGCATGACTTTCCCCGTGTAGTGTATTATGACTTATGTAAATCGTTGGTTTTGGTTTTCAGGGTGATCAGAATGAATTTGGAAGAACAGTTCTCAGTTTGAAGCTTGAAATTTGAAAGGTTGGACCAAGATTTCACTTGTTAGTATATGATCTCGGATTGGAATTTTTATGATTTGGTTAGATCCGTTAGGTGATTTGGGACTTAGGAGCTTGATCGGAATGTGTTTTGGAGGTCCGGAGTAGATTTAGGCCTGAATTGGCGAAATTGAGATTTTGGCTTTTTCCGGTTGATAGATGAGATTTTGATATAGGGGTCGGAATGGAATTCCTAGAGTTGCAGTAATTCCGTTGTGTCATTTGGGATGTGTGTGCAAAATTTCAAGTCATTCAGACGTGGTTTGGTTGGGTTTTTGATTAAAAGCGTAATTTAGAAGATTTTGAAATTCTTAGGCTTGAATCCGATGCTAATTTGGTGTTGTGATGTTGTTTTGAGCATTCCGAAGGTTGGAACAAGTTTGAATGATGTTATAGGATATGTTGGCATGTTTGGTTAAGGTCCCGGTGGCCTCGGGTGAGTTTCGGGTGGTTAAACGGACTATTTCATGCTTTGGAAAAGTTGCAGATTTTTGAGCTTCAGCTGTTCACCAAAAAATTTCTGGTGCGAGGAGTCGAGTTTGGAAGCTCATATCTTGCAATCTATAGGGAATCAGAAAATTTGCAAAACAAGAAAGTTGTAGCTCTTGCATTCCAGTTTCCAGAAAGTTAAACCATTCATGATTTGGACATTTTATCAGAAAGTTATGATCGATTGAAGATGGTTGGTGGAGCAGTTTCGATAGAATTTTCTGATGCATGGAGCCGACTTTAGAAGCTCATATCTCGGAATATATAGAGAGTTATATGGTGTACAACCTATCAAATGAAAGATCTTTGAGTCTAGTTTCTAAATCTTCAAACCATTTGTCATTTGGATATTTTCACAAGGAGTTATGGGCGTTTTAATAGAAGGTGTACAGTAGGAAAAAATGGTAATAGGATGTACAACCTGCACAGCGCAAGGTACAACTCGATGAAGCCTGGGCAGATTGTTTTAAACACGAGTTTTAGCCCATTTCTTTCATTTCATTCATTTGGCTTGGACGATTTTGGAGAGCTCAAGGAGGGATTTTCACCAAGCAACACTAGGTAAGTGATTTCTTCCTATTTTTGAGTTTAATTGTGTAATTGTGCCCGAGGGGCGGATCTTCCATGCTTATCTGTTCTAACTGCTTTCATTCAATTGCTTAACTGTTGAAAAGCCATTTTTTGAAGAAGTTTAAACTGAGCTAAGGTGCTTAAGAGATTTCATAGCTTCATTGCTTTCTTACTGGTTTGTACTGCTTCTATACAGCATGTTGATGTACTCTTCGTGATTTCCTATCACTCAGTCTTCATTTATTTTTATTACTCACTGAGTTGGAAGTACTCACTTTACTCCCTGCACCTTGTGAGCAGATTCAGGTATTTCTGAACCCGGTAGCGGGTATTGGTTGCTTAGAGGCAGAGTCATCGGAGTTTAGCAAGGTAGCTGCCCGACATTCGCAACACTGCTTTTCTCCCTCTCGATTTCATTAGACCGTATTAAGTACATTTTTGATTCTAGTTGTATTCGGACCTTAGTAGATGCTCATGACTAGTGACACCCCGATGTCGGACTATGTTGGTTTTTATTTCCACAAATTATACTGTTAAATGCTCATTTTGGGATTTTATTTCTGATTAAAGACTTAGTAGTTATTGTTTTAGTTGTTTAAAGTGAATTGGAGGTGTGTCGGCTGGCCTTGTCTTCATGAGAGGCGCCATCACGATCGGGTTGGGATTTAGGGTCGTGACAAGTTGGTATCAGAGCCTACGTTACATAGGTCTCACGAGTCATGAGCAGGTTTAGTAGAGTCTCGCGGATCGGTACGGAGACGTCTGTGCTTATCCTCGAGAGGTTGCAAAACCTTTAGGAAAAAACTTCACATTCTTTAACTCTTATCGTGCGTCCTTGATTCAGCTTGAAATGTAACTCTTTGAATTCCTTCCACGCGTTCGTATGCGCGCATGAGCGCTCAGTATCAGATATGCATCGATGGCTTGTGATTCCCTAATCGAGGGGCGAGATGTGATCTCTGTGTGTTTGACGTTGGGCTAGTCTGGAGGACTTGAGGCCGGATTTTTACCTATAGCTTGAGCACCGAGGTGCTGATTATGTGAGCCGTGTTTTTGAACTTATATATTCGGTAGTTCCCCTATTAGTAGAAGTGATGGCTGGATAGTTACGTGATGAGTGTGATGATATGATTTAGAAGTGACGAGAAGGGTCTGCTGGAGGATAGAAGAACTATTAGATGCTTGATTTCCATCTTGATTCGAGGTATAGCCCCAAGTTATGGGTGTGTGAAGAACCTTTTCATGTTTTCTAGTTGGGAGTGAAGTAAATTTCATGTTGCGGTATGAGTTCAGACTCAGGAAGATCAAGCGATTGCGTAATGTTTATGACGGTGGAAGGTATACAGAAATGTTAGTTTGAGGCAAAACAGGTGGGTTATCTCATGCGGAGTGTTCTGAAGTTGTGTGATCCCTATATTGTCTGTTAGAAGATCTCATTTACAAGTGAAATATATGTGTTGAAATTTAAGTTTGGGTTGCTTAAGAGAGTGGGTTTAACTGTTGCGAGAGTGAATGCGAGATTTCTAGAAGATTTAAAGTACTAGATGGTCTGTGTTTCACGAGCTGATGAAGGATTGAGTTTAATCTCACTGTGGTATTATGGCAGCAATAGAGTATATGTATTATGAGTTACTATGTGTGTTTTGGCCTATGACTTCGAGCCAAGTGGGGGAGTCTGCTGTTGAGTTGTTGATTGCACGGTTATGTGCTATGTTGGTTCCAGTTTGAAGCGTACTGGTGAATCAGTTATTGTCATGACCCTATTTCCCGAACCCGATCGTGATGGCACCTCTCGTGCAGACAAGGCCAGCCAACTAAACCAAATTTAGCTTTTTAAACAGTTAAACAACATAAAGCAGTCTAAAACATGATTTAATAATATTAAGTAGCGGATAATGTCAATAAAATGCGGAAGTACAACCCAAACACAGCCCAAACCGGGGTGTCACTAGTCATGAGCATCTACTAAGGTCCAAATACAACTGACAAAGTCTGAAATGTACCAAGTACAGTCTAATAGTATAAAGAGGGAGAAAAGCAGTGCTGCGAACGCCGGCAGCTACCTTGTTAAACTCCGATGATTCTGCCTCCGATCAACCAATACCCGCTACCGGGTCCAGAAAATACCTGAATCTGCACACAAGGTGCAGGGGGTAAAGTGAGTACTCTGACTCAGTGAGTAATAATCATAACTAAAGTCTGAATGGTAAGAAATCACGAAAAGTGCATCAACATGCTGTATAGAAGCAGTTCAGAAACCAGTAAGAAAACAGTGAAGCTGTAAAATCCCTTAAAACATCTTAGCTCAGTTTGAACTTCTTTAAAAATGACTTTTTCAACAGTTTCGCAAATGAATGCCGAACAACTAGTGCAGATAAGCACAGAAATCCGCCCCTCGGGCACAAAAACACAATTAAGACTGGTAAATGACAGGCAAATAAGAAAGATAAGCATATAAGGTTCGCCCCTCGGGCACAATGTCAACAAATCCGCCCCTCGGGCAATATCTCAGAACAGTACCAGCCCCTCGGGCAATCACGTAGAACAATACCAGCCCCTCCGGCTATATCTCACATCACAATGGGTACCCGCGCTCACTGGGGGTGTGCAGACTCCTGGAGGGGCCCCTTACGTCCCAAGCGCAATAACAAGCCATCTCGTGGCATCACAAACTAGGCCCTCGGCCTCATATCAATCAAGCCACCTCGTGGCATACATATCTCAGGCCCTCGGCCTCAAATCAGTATCAGTGTTTCCTCACCACATAGGCCCTCTGCCTTACTCAGTCAAAAATCCTCACAAGCCCCTGGGGCAATAGTAAAACAGTATTTCTCAGCCCCAAACATTATTTTAAAATATCATTTCAAGTCTTAAAACTGAGTAAAAATGGCTGAGTAGTAAAATAGTGAAAAATAACATGACTGAGTTCAAGTAGTAAGTATAAACAGTGAGGAAATATCAATAAAAAGCCCCGAATGGTTCAAATAGTTGGCACTAGGCCCAAATATGGCATTCAGCCCAAATAATGATGATAGCAAATAGTTTTCAATCAAATACGCGGTAAAATCATCAATCGGGACGTACCAAGTCACAGTCCCCAATAGTGCACGACCCCACGCTCGCCATCAAGCGTGTGCCTCACCTCAATATAGCACTACGATGTGCAATCCGGGGTTTCAAATCCTCAGAACATCATTTACAATCATTACTCACCTCGATCCGGTCCAACTCTAGCCCGCGATGCCTCGCCTGCACTAATCGACCTCCGGATGCTCCGAATCTAGCCACAATCAGTACATAATCATTAAAATATGCTAAGGGAACGAAGCCCACTCGAAAATATCCAATTTAACATCAAAATCCCAAAATTGCTCAAACCCGGCCCCCGGGCCCACATCTCAAAATCCGATAAAATTAACATCAATGGAATCCTCATCCTCTCACAAGTTCATACATATCAAGAACATCAAAATCGGACCTCAAATGGCCCCTCAAATCCCCACTCAAAGGTCTCTTAAATCTCAAGCCCTAATTACCCATTTTTGCTACTGATTTTCCAGGGATTTCAAGCTTACAAATGTTAAAATTCATCATAGAAACAAGTTTAGGGTCCAAAAATCTTACCTCCATGAAATCCTCTTGAATTCCCTCTTCAATTAGCTCTCCCAAGCTTTCTCCCGGATGAAATATGGTGAAAACCCTCTCAAAATCGCGAAGGGTGAAATATATGCATTCTGACCCAGGCATTTTCGCATCTGCGGTCAATCCACCGCATCTGCGGTACCGCTTTTGCGGTCCAAGAGCCGCTTCTGCGGTTCTTCACTTAAACTGCCCAATCCGCATCTGCGATGAAGTAGCCGCACCTGCGCCTTCGCAGATGCGGTCCCACAACCGCTTCTG
>NC_031990.1:43814513-43817021 GCF_001879085.1 Nicotiana attenuata
ATTTTAAATGCTGTTCTGAGGGTATGAAACCCCGGATTGCACAGCGTCGTGCTATATTGAGGTGAAACACACGCTAGATGACGAGAGTGGGGTCGTGCACCGTTGGGGATTGTGACTTAGTCCATCCCGAATGACTATTTTTCTGTATAATGGGTAGCTAATTGTTTGATATTATTATACTTTGGGCTAAATGCCATATTTGGGCTTCGTGCCAACTGTTTGAACCCTTAAGGGATTGTTAATGATATTTTCCTCACTGTTTGATTTCATACTTGTGCTCAGTCATGCTATATTTTCACTATTTTAAAAACTCAGCTATGTTATTCTGTTTTAAACACATTAATTGATACTTTCAAAGATATTTGAGCTGAGCTTCATATTTTACTGATGCCCGAGGGGCTTATGAGATTATGACTGAGTAAGGCCGAGGGCTTGTATTGTAAGGATACTTTTGGGTCGGGCTGCACGCTGCAGCAGTGATATACTGATTATGATAATGAGGCCGAGGGCGTGAGATTGTGCGCCACGAGGTGGCTTGATATTGATATGAGGCCGAGAGCCTGTTTATGATGCCACGAGATACATTGTGCTTGGGCCGTAAGGGACCCCTCCAGGAGTCTGCACACCCCCAGTGAGCGCGGGTACCCATTGTGATGTGAGATATAGCCCGAGGGGCTGGTATGGTTCTGAGATATAGCTCGAGGGGCTGGTATTGTTCTGAGATATTGCCCGAGGGGCGGATTTGTTGACATTGTGCCCGAGGGGCGAACCTTTATGTACTTATCTTTCTTATTTACCTGTCATGTACCTGTTTAATTGTGTAATTGTGCCCGAGGGGCGGATCTTCCATGCTTATCTGTTCTAATTGCTTGCATTCAATTGCTTAACTGTTGAAAAGCCATTTTTTGAAGAAGTTTAAACTGAGCTAAGGTGCTTAAGAGATTTCACAGCTTCATTGCTTTCTTACTGGTTTTGTACTGCTTCTATACAGCATGTTGATGTAATCTTCGTGATTTCCTATCACTCAGTCTTCATTTATTTTTATTACTCACTGAGTTAGAAGTACTCACTTTACTCCCTGCACCTTGTGTGCAGATTTAGGTATTTCTGAACCCGGTAGCGGGTATTGGTTGCTCAAAGGCAGAGTCATCGGAGTTTAGCAAGGTAGCTACCCGATGTTCGCAGCACTGTTTTTCTCCCTCTCGATTTCATTAGACCGTATTTAGTACATTTTTGGCTCTAGTTGTATTCGGACCTTAGTAGATACTCATGACTAGTGACACCCCGATGTCGGGTTGTGTTGGTTTTTATTTCCGCAAATTATACTGTTAAATGCTCATTTTGGGATTTTATTTCTTATTAAAGACTTAGTAGTTATTGTCACACCTCCTTTTTCCCCGAGGGGAGGAAAGAAAGGAGTTTTTCCAATTTAAGTGACATTATTTGAAAAGGGATTAATTCATTTGTATTCAAGAGTCGCCACTTGGAATAAATATTTACGGTGTCCCAAGTCACCATTTTAAAATCCCAATTCAAGGAAATTGACTCTGATTAAGTCTGCGAAACATAGAAGACCGGGTAAGAAATTCTATTAACCCGGGAGAAGGTGTGAGGCACTCCCGAGTTCCGTGGTTCTAGCACGGTCGCTTTAATAATTATACCTGGCTTAACTAATTCTGGATATCTTATGTTCTAGAGAAATTTATGCACTTTTGCCTCAAACTGCTTTTAATAGCTTGATTATCAGTAATTATAGAATTATCTTGAAACGAATCACGCGTACGTGTATTCATTTTGCTTGGTGTGTCAGGAATCATGTCACGCGTACGTGTACACAATTAATAACATATTTATTATTTTTAAGATTATTTTTCCAAAGTTGCGCGAACGCATACCTTGCCTTTAATTTGGAAGATCGCAACCATGTCACGCGAACGTGTACATAATCACGATAGTTTATTTATTAATACGCGCCTAAAGCATACTAGCGATTTGTGAGTTATTTATTTCCTAAGTTTAATTTAAGGTTATGATGGATAGGGAATTATTGCGGATGAAATGAGTGATTTTAGCTATTGTGAATTTATTTCAAAAGATACTTAAAACTAGAGTTATCGTTACAACCCAACAATTCATGCCTATATCTTCTTATTAATTAAAATATCATTGTTAAAGCAAAATACTTATTCTAGTAAAACTTTTAGCATGAGAAACGATACACTGCTTAGAAGAACAGATGCAAAGATCCTATAAACTAAACAAAGTTTTAACGACACACACGAACATGAAAGAAACAAAACGAAAAGGATTTTCACGGCAAAACATTTAGCATTCTTCATTTTTATAGTTTGGGGTTTAGAAAAACAAAATTAAGCATCTACATCCTTAACAACAAAGTTAACTGAACACAATAATATTACACCACCTAATACGACGAAATTAACCAACACGGAAAATTCAAACGACACAGCCATAACAGATTATAAAAATTTAACCAAGCATGATCTT
>NC_031990.1:43819001-43891545 GCF_001879085.1 Nicotiana attenuata
GTGTGACTGAACCTCAGAGAAAGGCTGCCTACGTATCCTTTCGGAATCAAGTCGAACGTAGTTCAGGGAAACTCTATTTTTGATTTTCTTTTGTTTGTTTTTTTTTTTCATTTTTGTTTTCTTTTGCTCTTTTTTTTTCCTTTCTTTTTTTTTTTTTTTTTTTTTTGTTTTTTTTTTCTTTTCTTTGTCATTTTATAATAACTTCCAGGTTCCAAAGAGGGTAATCAAAGATAGGGAACCGGCTCAAAGGGTTTGCAAAAAAGGTTAATGGTGTTTGGGTAGTGAGAAAGAAAGCCTTCGTCATCCCAATTAGAGAATGTTAACACCGAGTAGTGAGTCAAATATAGTACCTTCTGACTGCATCTGATTTGACTGTTGTCTCGGGGACGTTTCCTTTTATGTCTCCCCAATACAACGGACCTATGCAATACTCTTGTTACAATGTATGGACCTTTGAAATTTGGAGCAAATTTTTCCTTAGCTTCTTCATGGTGCGGGAGAATATGTCTCAGGACGAGTTGCCCCACTTCAAATTTCTTGGGACGTACTTTTTATTGTAAGCATGGGCCATTCTTTGTTGTACAACTGCCCATGGTAGCCTCCGGCGATCACTTTCCATCAATCAAAGACAATGTTTCAATCGGGTCTTGACTCAATCTTCATCATCGATCTCGGCTTCAACAATGATCCAAAGAGAGGGAATCTCATTTTCGTTCCAATTCTTTGTTTATTTTCTTACAAGCCTTATTTTCAACAAATTATGCTTCTTGGTTCATTATTTCGAAATCTGACAGCGTTTTAGGATCTGGGCATGAAGTCCGCAAGCATGTCATGTTATTAAAATCTGCATTTACAGAACTGAAAAGAGAATAAGAAAGGTGACAAGATTAAGAAAACAGATATTCATGGATGATGAAATATTGATTCATTTATTTGAATATTTTTAAAAAAAAGATAGAAGGGTTTACATCAGAATATAAGACAGTAAAGTAAAAATATTCGGATGACACACTGAAATAACTCGAAAGGTAGAAAAGATAGCAAGACCGGTTACAGAGACTCCCGTCTGATAGGGAAAGTTTCTGGGTTAGCGCCCGTTTTTTTTTTTTGTTTCTCTTCTGCCGCGGCAATGGCTACTATGGCTTTCAATGCTGGATCAAATTCCCCATAAACAAATCATCATGAGCAGGCCATGTCCTATTGCTCAAATCTAGTAAGGTAAACCCCACATTTGCCTTCAATTTTTTGTTTTTCACCGTCAACTTGCCTATTTGCCTTTTCGTGACCTTGGATCAACAACAGTGGTGCTTGTTCCATTTGTTGAGAAGATATTTTTACTTCCGAGGGATCTTGGATTGTTTGCGTGACTCGCCATTACAAACCAACAAACCGACCACCTTTAATTAGCTTTTATTTCAAAACAACAAGCATGTTAAAATAAACACTCTTTCTCTTTTTCTTTCTTTTCTTTTTTTTTCAAAATGATTCGATCGAACCTGATGTGGGTTGCCTACGTATCATGTGGAGACATGAATCAGATCATGCGTAGTTCGGGGAGATCAGGAATAAAGCAAATAAACTAACTCTTTTTTTTTGAGGATATTTTCTAAAGAAAAACTTCTAAAGAATAAAGAAAATATATTTTTGCTTTTTAATTTATTTTTTTTGGAACTTTCGAAAGAAAAACTCTTGAAGAAGAACGAAAAATATTTTTGGATTTTGAGAAGAATTTAAAAGAAAATATTTTTGGATTTTTTTTTTAAAAAAAGTGGGGGCCGGATCCGATTAAGGTTGCCTACGTATCTCACATTCGGTGAGAATCAGACCTACGTAGTTCGTATATGTTTCAGGAATAGGATGGCACCTTTTTTTTTTGAAAAATTCAGGCTTATTTTGATAATCTTTTTGGGGTGAATACCGAGATTGTTTTTTTTTTTTAACAGGGTAAATTTTCTCTCCAATTTTCTCCCTTCTGGTTTTCCCTCAAGTTTTAAATTTTTATTTTTATACATTTTTTAGAAACCGGTCAACATGCACAAGCCGAATCAAACATAATGCACAAGTAGCACATAAGATGCATCATGATGGTCTTGCAATTCTCGGGTACACCTGTCCTAGACGGACCCAACCCTTGTGTTGAGTCCCCAAAGTCAAATCCACTTGATGCAAACAAACGTTCCTACTAGGGATCCGGCATGAGGCTATGTTATTCTAGGTTTAAATCCTGGGGGGAGTGTTTTAGACCTGGCTTACCCAAGCGGACAGCTCGAGCCGAGGTGAGGGCAACGTATCGGGAGCACGAAAGTCTACCCGGCCTAGTTACTTGACCCAGCCTCGTTCTAATTGGTATCACTTCTAACAGAAAAGTGGGCCACGCGCACGTGTGCACCATAAATTCAGAAGACTCAGAAGGGAGGCGTAAGAAGACAGTTTAATATAATTCAAATAATATCAAAGCGGTAAATAAGCGGCAATTAGCACATTAGGCCCAAAAGCACAGCAATAACATCAAATTAATAAAGCCAAGTATAGATAACATTACAAGCTCGAATTCTAAACCCAGAACAGAAGTTCTGGGTTATCTCCCCAGCAGAGTCGCCATAGCTGTCACACCTCCTTTTTCTCCGAGGGGAGGAAAGAAAGGAGTTTTCCTAATTTAAGTGACATTATTTGAAAAGGGATTAATTCATTTGTATTTAAGAGTCGCCACTTGGAATAAATATTTACGGTGTCCCAAGTCACCATTTTAAAATCCCAATTCAAGGAATTTGACTCTGATTAAGTCTGCGAAACACAGAAGACCGGGTAAGGAATTCTGTTAACCCGGGAGAAGGTGTGAGGCACTCCCGAGTTCCGTGGTTCTAGCACGGTCGCTTTAATAATTATACCTGGCTTAACTAATTCTGGATATCTTATGTTCTAAAGAAATTTATGCACTTTTGCCTCAAACTGCTTTTAATAGCTTGATTATTAGTAATTATAGAATTATCTTGAAACGAATCACGCGTACGTGTATTCATTTTGCTTGGTGTGTTAGGAATCATGTCACGCGTACGTGTACACAATTAATAACATATTTATTATTTTTAAGATTATTTTGCCAAAGTTGCGCGAACGCATACCTTGCCTTTAATTTGGAAGATCGCAACCATGTCACGCGAACGTGTACATAATCACGATAGTTTATTTATTAATACGCGCCTAAAGCATACTAGCGATTTGTGAGTTATTTATTTCCTAAGTTTAATTTAAGGTTATGATGGATAGGGAATTATTGCGGATGAAATGAGTGATTTTAGCTATTGTGAATTTATTTCAAAAGATACTTAAAACTAGAGTTATCGTTACAACCCAACAATTCATGCCTATATCTTCTTATTAATTAAAATATCATTGTTAAAGCAAAATACTTATTCTAGTAAAACTTTTAGCATGAGAAACGATACAATGCTTAGAAGAACAGATGCAAAGATCCTATAAACTAAACAAAGTTTTAACGACACACACGAACATGAAAGAAACAAAACGAAAAGGATTTTCACGGCAAAACATTTAGCATTCTTCATTTTTATAGTTTGGGGTTTAGAAAAATAAAATTAAGCATCTACATCCTTAACAACAAAGTTAACTGAACACAATAATATTACACCACCTAATACGACGAAATTAACCAACACGGAAAATTCAAACGACACAGCCATAACAGATTATAAAAATTTAACCAAGCATGATCTTCCGAGCAAAAATGGTAAAGGAGAAAACAACGGACCTTTGAAACCTTTAAATATATTAATTATATTCCAACTGGTTTCAAGAAGAACGCGATACTGTAGTTGAACATGAACAGACCGTAAGCCGGAGACCCGACAGAAATCTCGAACCTCAAGCGACTCGAACGGAACAGAATACACCGCAAACGACCTTGACTCTCACATCTGAAGGTTTCCAATTGAATCCAAACAGTTCTGGCGGATAACGGTGGCCAGCAGTGGTGCTTTTGGGAGGCAGATCGTGGCTGGTTCATGACTGTTTGTGCTGTATTTTTGTGGAGTTCATGGCTAGATTTGGGGTTGGATTTTGATGGTGTTTAATGGAGGAAAATGGGAGGAGTTGTGGCTGCTTTCAACTGAACTTTTACAAAGAGGAAGGAGTTGTTTGTGTGGTTTAGATGGCTGAAGCAGTGGACATTTGGGCGGTTGCTGCCCCTTTTTTGTGTCCAGCCACTGTTAATTTTGGATGGAGAAAGAAGTCCCTCTGTTATTCCTTAGGGTGGAAAAAGTCTCCTCCCCCCTTTACGCTGCCCCCTACTTCTATATATGAATATGTCTAGTAGTCCGGTTAAAGATGTGCAGGTGGTTTAAAATAGATGTGTGTGATCGTGTGTGTGTGTGTGCCAGTGAGACGTGAAAGGTGGGGGAGTTAGGGGATTGGGACGTGAGGAGTCGTGGATGAGTTGGAAGTTAAATTTGTTACAAACTTTTTAAACAAAACACGTGAGTAGTTTCTTTCTTTTTTTTTTTGTTTATTTTCTTTTATTAAATAGAATTCAAATAAGTATTAAGACAAAAAATATTAATTAACTAACTCTAGGCTAACAATATATATATATATATATATATATATTGTAAATTTTCTTTTATTTAAAAATAAGGACAAAACTTATACTCTAAGAATGTGAATAATTTTTGTAGTTTTTCATTTTCTTAAATAAAGTCTATTAAGAGTAAGATAAAAGTTTAAAATATCAACATTAGACCTAAATAGAAATATTTACACTAAAATAATATAGAATTTGGGTGTGGTCAAAAATTAGGTGTTCACAGTTATTGTTTTAGTTGTTTAAAGTGAATTGGAGGTGTATCGGCTGGCCTTGTCTTCATGAGAGGTGCCATCACGACCAGGTTGGGATTTAGGGTCGTGACAGCTGGAAAGAGATCTCATCCCGCACGGCAACAGTTTGAAAGGCGGAGTCCCTCATCGGCTGAACTTGAGTCCGATTTCCTCGAGCGGACTCAGCCAAGGCAAATTGCATTCCAACCGACGCGATAGCCTGGTAAAATGCAGGCACTGGAGCCTTCTTCTTGAAAACTCGCCGACCTAGCACCAAAGGGAGGTCATATCAGAGAGCAGTGGTAAACAACAATAAGCTGAAGTAGAAGTGACACTTACCGGACGGGATTTTAGGTCCAAAATGCTTGTACAAGGGCGCCCAATAACGAATTCCCACGATGTGGGATAACACGCGAGCCATCCAATCTTCAATATCAAAGACAGGAGAAGGTGCACGCCTCTCAACTGAAAAATAAGGAAGCCGCAAGTGAGCCGAAAATGAAAGAATGAAATAAAATAACGAGCATACGGTGAGATACTTACTATTGTAGTTCCATTACTCGGGAAACCCACTCGGGTCCGCTACCAGGTGCTTGGTCTTGATGAAGAAGTACTTGAGCCAAAACTTCCGATTCGTTTTATTGTCCATCCCGACCACCAACCCTCTGGTCCCACGATGCCCTAGGTGTATCAAAGTACCTCTATAAAAACTAGGCGAAAATAAATGCAGCAGGTGGCGAACATCAACCTCACAGCCAGCCAACTCTACATACTTCGTCAGCATCAAGAAAACTTTATACAAATAAGGGGAGAGTTACGCCAGGCAGATATTGAAAAATCGGCAAAACTCCTCCGCTAGCGGAAAGAGAGGAAGAGTATAACCAATCAAATTCGGATAGACATAGAAAGCACAATATCCGGGTCGATGAACCTCCACAATGTCGCTTCCGGTCGGAACAATTTCGACGTGGGGAGGAATGCGATATCTAGACCGGAGGTCGGCTATGTGAGGCGGTCCCGTCTCAGAAAGCTTCTGAGCAGGAGCAGGAGCAGGTTCTTTTGGGAAGTCATGTCTAACCAAAGGATTCTTAGGGACTATCTCCTCTGCGGTAGGGAAGCTTCCCCCATCTTCAACCATGAATTCCTCACCGCCGGAAGGAAGGGTCACCGATAATGGAGTGGCGTCGGAAACCTCGTCGTGAATATAGGGGGAGTTTGACATACCTCAGTAATAAAACGTATGCAACAAAGTCTGAAGAAGGAGATAACAACTGGGTAAGAAAGAAGGGACTGGAACTGAGGAAGCTGCGAGAAATCAAAAGCGGAAATTGGAGAAGAAGATCAGAGAAGAACATTACTCATGCAAAGTGGGAAATGGTGAAAACTTCTGAAAAATGAAACCCCCCACCTATTTATAGGGTTGGGTGGCGCGAGAATCGGAGGAAAGGACCATCAGTGGGACCAAACCCGAAGCGACAGACGCACAGATGCTGTATCGGGAAGACATGTTATGATGACGCGCGTGGCCATGACGTCACCCCACGTTAGCCACACCAACCGCAACCTCGCTGGCTACGCCGTTTTCTCGACCTCGACCGATTCGACTTAATCAACACGACCAAATTTCTTCTAAACGAACGCAAACAGGGTCCGCTTATCGAGGGCGTACAAGACCACGACCTCAACAAGCGAATGGACTAACTGTATTGGTCTAAATTTGGCGAGTTGGTAACGGTAGATAAACAGGATCGAGGATGGGGTCGACCACAGCGTAATAGCGGGAAGCCGTCCTTAGAAGGACTATTGCCATGGACGAGCAATTGGAGTAAAGAAATAACGGTAGGATAGGTTTAGAAATGGACACAAGGAATATTCCTTTGGATATTCCTTATTTTGTACTTTTTAAGGTTTCTTGGGAATATTCCTTATAAATAGGAAGAGATAGAGAACAAAAGGGGGATCTTCACTTTTTGATAAGAGCACATTGTAAAAGGTTGACTAGAAAGAATATACAATTGTGTCTTGTTCGCTGATTATCTTATCCAAGCACACGTTGTTTAGTCTTTGTTCACAAGATCCAAAGATTCCTTATCCATCTTCACTTCTTATCTTTCCACGTTGCTGTCAGGAGAAAGAACCATCCAAATCATACAATAATTGGGTGGTAGATTCTTTCTTATTACATTTATTGCCATTATTCACATTTATTGCATGTTCATGTTACAATTTTTATTGATAATCACCGAGTACAGATCTGCTATTTAATGCTCTCAAACGCCGTTCATCTTAACAATATCCTACAGTATTTGATCTAGAATTTATTATATTTAACTAAGATTCACCCTTCATTTCATTATTAATTAGTTTAACAAAAGGCTTAATACTGTTTGGCCAAACAGTCTATACATCCTGGTAATGTATGTTATGTGCAATTGCGGTCGCTTTACCCTTTTAAAGGAGTTATTAAGATTTTTGACTTACAATTGATAGCTTTACATATAAAGATGGTATATTACTCTCATTTACAATGTTGAAATACCTTAAAATATATGTGTTGTGCCTGCAAATAACACAAACATTAATGTCGAGAATGCACACGTGGCTCGTGCTCTTATCTGTTTCTTTTAGAAATGGTAGCCGTTTTGACCGCTTCTAGTTAAGGCATATTTTATTTTTCCTACTTAAAACACATTTTATTTTTAAAAATTTATTTGAAATTTAATCAGTTATTGTCAAATTTTACTACTCATATCGTTACTTGTTTCTTTTTCCATATATGAAGATATGAAGCTTTAATCAAGTTATAGTCTGACTTAAATCTAAAAGTTTGAAACTTAAACCCTTACAGGCAAAATGACCTCGGAGCCACTTAAACTTGTACCGATTTTTCATTCCGGTTAATAAACTTACATTTTTCTCATTTAAATATTCCAACTCATAAAGTTGTGAACTAATAGACCCCTTTGACCGTTGACCATGTACATGTGGCGAACACAATACTAATGTGGCCAAAATAAGTGTCTATCACGCACATAAAGACCGTGCATCAGATGATTGTAACAAAAAATACTAAAATAAGAAAAATAAATTGAAAAAAGGACCAAAATTATTAAAAAGAAAGAAAACTCTCCTAGTTAATTACCTCTCTTCTTCCCCCTTATTTCTTCCCGTCTCCTTCCCTACCCCACCCCCCCACCCACCCACCCCCTCACCCCACCCACAAACCTTATGTTCTTCTTCTTTTAATTTCTTCCTCGTTCAAGCTTTCATGTCCATCATTACTCACCATTTTTCTCTCTTTTTCTACAAATCTTATGAGGATGATGTAGAAGAATTTAATTCCCCAAATCATAAATTACAAAGGGTTATTGAAGAAGTTGTCTTGTATTTATAGTTGTTTGGATTATACAACCGATTTGGTGGTGCTAAAATTGGCGGAGTTGAGGTTGATTCTTTGATAATAGTGACGGCTCCAGTAATTTCTGATTTGTGAGTTTTCTGTTTACTGATTTGGGATTTTCAGAGAGAATAATGAAAAAATAATGAGAGAAAAATAAAACTAATTAATAAACAGAAGAGAGATCCTCATCGAAGGAGATTTGATAAATTCTAACCACGAGGATGAATGAAACCAGTGGTTTAATCCATAAAGGTGTGGTGATATAACCAGATGAGACGGGAGGGAAAGAAGCAGAGAAGGAGGCGGATGAGATAAGGCACCGGTGGTGGAAAGCTAGATGGAAGTTTCCAAAATTGACAAAAAATTATAAAGTTGGCAAATTTAGTTTTTAAAAAAGGTGGGCCCCGTAAATTACATGTGTCAAATAATAAAGACTAAGTATTTGACATGTCATCCAAGTCAAGGCGATTGATACACACGCACAGTCAGAGGTGTTTATTAATGCTCATTTGGTCAAATAGAAGTGTTCTGATGGAAAAAATATAATTTTATTTACAGGGATGAAAATTCGACAAGTTTAAGAGGCTCCGAAGCCATTTTGCCAACCCTTATATTTAAAGGTTTGAAACTTAGCGTGTATTTGGCATGAAGAAAATATTTTTCACAGAAAGTATTCTCCTGCAAATGATTTTCTTAAAAAATAATTGATTTTCTTACTTATTTTTTGGTATTTGGTTATTTCGCAAAAAATATTTCTTAAAAATAAATAATTTACGCAACACTATAAAAGATGAATTTGGTGGAGGGGGAAGAGCGAAGCAGTGGAGGTCGGAAGGAGTGGTTGGTGGGCTGGGGGCGGGGGATTTTAGGAGGGGAAGGTTGCGGGGGCAGGGTGTCATGGTGGGGGTCGGTCTGGGGTGACTGGCGTGCAAGGGATAAATTGGGCCCTCAGGCAGAGATGGCAAGGGTGTGGATAAAGTTGTTAGTTGGAGAGGGAGAGGTTTGCCGATGTGGGTTAGAGGATGTCAGGGGTGTGGTCGGGGTGCAAGGTGGTAGGTTAGTCTGGAAGCCGGGATGATGAGGGTGTGGATTAGGGGGTAAAGTTAAGGTTCAAAGAGTGTTTTAGAAAATGTTTTCTCTTCCCTTTGTAGAGAAGTCAATTTCCTCTAATTGAGTCATAAAAAAATATTTTCTAAAATATTTAAGCCAATCAAATATGAAAAATTTTAAAAAATAATTTTTTTAGAACAGGAGCTCATGTAAGATAACCACGCAGCCCCAACTCTATTGTTTTCCAAAAAGAAAACAAAATAGACACATGCTACCTCCATTTTAAGATCCTTACACATATAGTATAGTTGAAGGAAAAGGTTAAAAGGACCAATAAAATTTCGAGATGGTCACTCGAAGACCCTAATATCAAACCTTGGGATATAGAAAGCGCTCAGAAGAACCAAGAATGTTAACAAACTCCAAGAGGGGATCAGCTCACCAAGTTTCGATTTAAGCAGCTCAAGGGTATACAAATACACATGTAACGATATATGAACACTAGAAAACGTCATTGAAGAGTAACTTGTTCTGTCTGGGCTCCAGCGGCATTACCAGCACCTCCATGATTAGGGATCCAAAAGGTAAGAACTGATGATGCAGCAACAAACATTACTCTTCTTGGTGCCCATTTCAAGCAGGACGGGACGCCTATGTGGCTATCCCAGCTAGAAACCTATCAAAACAGGCAACCTCTTAGCCCTTAGGGAGATAAAAGAATCCATAAACTGTGCTGATGAGTAATGTAAAAATCTTATTTACACCCAGTGTTTCATCAGACTATTAGTATACCATCGTTAAGCAATAAATTGAGGTGATATTATACATCGATTAACTATGGTCAGTGATAAAGGTGCATATAAAAGATACATGTCCTGTGTTAATCGGTCTGGTTTACACACAGACAGTAGAAGTTTTCCCATGAGTAATAAGGGCACAAGAAGGCAGGCCACTCAAACAGAAGTATCAATGATACAGAATCAAATAAGTAGTAACAGTGCGGGCCAGCCACTTTTCAGCCTTGTAATTGAAAAATATCCAGTGTCATGGAATTTATGGAGTTTCGTCCGTGGAATTTAATACTCCATGAGAGTGGTATTTTTCAATTACAGGGCAGAAAAGTAGCTATTTGTCCATTTTATCCACAAATAACAGCTGTTACAGGCTAACACACACACACACACACACACACACGGGGTGGGGGTGGTTTACCTTATTTAGTGTGTTGATGTTCCATGCATGCAAGTTTCCGTCTCCTGAACCTTCAACATGAACACAAAGCATCTTAGTTCTAGTATCAAAAACAAGATCATAGAGTAGAATGCCTCAAGCTTGCATTTGACAGTGTGCAATTGTTATTACGAAAATGATGAAAAATAAGAACCAAGCTTCGACAGCAGAATCAAAAGAACAATTCTCGTCAAAGCAGAGGCACAGATAAAAAGTTATTAAATTGCAGGCAATGCAGATACATGATGATTCCCGTGAAACTCTTTCATTTCATTGAAGTGAATTCTTATTCTTACGAAGCAAATAACATTTCCTATTGATTTATCCCCTAGACTGGACCTTCTGATTCTGAATTACCCGTCACTATGCTGTTCCCAAGGAGATCACCAATACCCAAAGATTGTTTGCACCAGAATGCCTAATGCCAAAATTTCTTTTCCCTCAACTTCTGCTCAAACAATGCCTGCAATACGTACTAGCTTCCATGCAAGAATGTTCTTTTTTCATTTAACTTTTTTCTGAAAGGAACGAAAGAGTGTCAAATACTGATGACCGTCAAGTTATTGTGCTTATACATGGCTACTGGTTTTCACAACTTAAATACAAGAATCCTACTGGTCATGCTCTAAGATTATAGGTCTACTCTTTCTCTCTTACTCTTTATCCTTTTCTTTTTTTTGAGCAGTAATGATCCTTAATCACTGAAAGGTAGAAATTGAAAACAAGTTCATGCAAGATCAAGATGGTTAACATTTGTGTAGTACGTCCAAATGAAACCTATGCACAACTTGCAACTAACATGAGTTTGTTTCCCAAGGTCAGGCTGAAAGATTCCAGCAACATAGGACCAAAAAGGTATAAAGATTGGGCAGGTATTCTGGAAGTATTTAATACCACTATGATATTCCTAGAGTGCATTAGATATTTTGACGACAGTTATGTCCCCGGACAGCTTGCACGAACTCAACTAATTCATCTGGCAGCCTGCTACAGTCCACAAGCATAAACGCCAGGTAAACCTACACACTGAGGCTGGAGCAAAGTGGGTTTATAATGATCGTTGTAGCAAGGTTTAGAACATGGGAAATCCAATTTATTACTCCTACACCTCAACCAATCTGTCACTCCCTTGCGGACAAAGTTGCATTTATTTCTTACATCACAAAAGTTGTTGAAAAGCATAACAAACTTCCTTTGTGCACATAACATCGCTCTCGATAAGTCCTGAGATTATTATGTTAGATACTTATACCGCACAATATTGACATACTATCTCAATAATAAAAGGCAATATCACGCAACATTGGTATATTATCACAAAATGGCACTTTCATTTCCGAAAACTTTGGAAACCAAGAGAAAAAAGGTCTCGGAAATTTTAGCTTCGACTACACACTGGTGTTAAAAATTTCAACAATGTCAATCAACATCCCATCAACTACACAGACTCCCAGACAAATCAGGGCTTAACGGTTTACTTGAACATATAAATCGTCATCCCACAATTTAGTACTCTTTCCGTTCCAGTTTATGTGAACCTATTTCCTTTTTGGAAACCAAAAAGAATGACCCCTTTCTAAATTTGAAAACTATTTAGCTTAAACTTACAATTCTAACCTTACTGAGAAGCTTTTATAACCACAAAAATACTCTGGACCTCTTTTTGAATTGTTTAGGACCACAAATTCCAAAAGTCTTATTTTTTCTTAAACTCCGTGCCCAGTCAAACAGGTTCACATAAATTGGAATGGAGGGAGTAATATGTTTTCAAATAAATAGAAGTTTTTCCAGCTGCATTACAAGGAAAGCACCGATATACAGCTTACTATCTTATCGAAAATCTCCAAGTAATACAGACAGCTAAATTTTATTATCACGTTCACTTTCAAATAAGCAATTGTTTGCTTGAGATCAAGACCTCGGCATGCTCAAGGTAAACTTACGGTATCCTAACACCAACCCACTAAGTCTAATATCTAAGTCCCAACAATAATATAGGACAATTCTTCTACAGTCAAAAATAAGCTCAAAGAATTTAATCTAATACCTGAAACAACATATTGGCCATCTGGTGTAAAGGTTGCCTCCATTGCTGTTGGGGAGGGATCCAGATTAAACCCACACCGCTGCGCCAGTAAAATGGTTGAGTCTTTTAGGTGTTGGATAAGGTCGTAAAACATCATGGAAAATACGAGGAACAAAAAAAGAGAATCTAGAGCAGACAGAGGAAAAAATTCTGATGGAAAAGTAACCTTCTCTCCTCCATAGGCGTCAAGGACATAGATGCTGTTACTAGTAGTTGTTAAGAGCATTGATTTTCCATCATTGCTGAATTTTATGTCACAAACCTCAGCTGTGTCTCCCCCAACTAGGAAGGTATCAAAGGGTCCCTACATATCATAAGACATGACCAAATTCATTCTCTGTAATCTTAAGCAAGCTGAACTTTAGAGGCACAAACCTTGTCGTACGATCTTGAATCAAACAATTTGACGGCACCCCCTTCCATTGCCACTGCAAAGACAAGGCCTTGTTGGTCATAAGCAACTGCAGGCCTACCTCTTAGACGCAAAATTCCCTGAAAACTACAAGAGTGAGCGCATATCACAAACATGTGTTTCATGCAGTAGAAGTTTGACTAGCTAGTAGTACCAACTGCTGGTGTTCTGTACACTAATGAACTAATATTTGTGAGAGCTCATGAAGGCTAACACATATCAGCAGATTAGCACCCACCCTGCTTGAGAGTATGTAGGACTAAAGGCATAGATTATGTATGATTGCTAGAACACATACATACAAAATATCTTCTGTGTGCTTTATTATAACAAGTGAATAGATAGTATCATCATATCAGTCATGCGTGCAAGCAAATGGGTGTAATCTGAGTCTATTTCTGCCACAATGTCAGACCATCGAAAGGTTCACGCTGAACTTGGGAGTACGCGTCTATTAGTGGTAGGCTATCGAAATGTTATGTTATAAACGCTGGAGAATTAACATCCGAGATCATCAATTAACATAAAAGTCCAAGCTTGAAGAGTATAGAGGAATAAGAACTGATACAGAGGCGGTTCAACGGTATTGGTGGCCTAAAGCCAAATCTTAATTTATTTTTTTTTCTTTTTGTTTTGTAAAGATGGTGTTTAGACCATCTTGTACTTATCTTGCCAAGGCACTGGGGTACCTGCTAGCTCCTACCATCGAGATAACTCTACTCACCGAAGCTTCGACAATATTAACATCCATGGTTAAGATAATTTTTTATAAGTTCTCATCATCTAATGTTCTCACTTTGCTAAGTACATGTTAAGATATAATCATACATTCGGATTAGTTCAAGCCTAATGAATTGAAAAAGTGGCTTGATCCACTCTTTATAACAAATATCAACTCTAAAAGATACTACAAGAGACTTCATTTTTACTTTTTTAATTGTCAATAACGTCATCAAATTGTTCTTTTTTACATATTGCATATTTATTATGAAATTCAAGTATTTATCGAAGTAACCTCTTATCACATTCCCCAAAAAGCCATAAATCTAGTATCTTTTTAATAATGATAATAATTTACAACATATGTAATACTAAATAATTGTAATAAAATTGGGGCCTTCAATTTTTTTTTTGGGAGGGGGGGGGAGGTAAAGCAATTGCTTTAATGGCCTCCCCCTAGAGTCGGCACTGAACTGATACAGTATCGATTTTGTGACTTGCACAATTGATTTTCAACAAATACACTTCTTTCAGTTTGATGACTACCTAGTCTGAGTAATCTAAGATAAAATGCAGTTATGCACCAATGTTTGTTCCTAAAGAACAAATTATCCTTCGTTGAAAATCTCGTTCTTGCATGAAGACATGACACCAAATACTACTTTTAAGTTGTGCCTAACATGATATAACAGTTTTAGGAGACGACTGCAAAGATCATAAATGGGAATCACAGTTACAACTTACAACTGCCAAGTGCAGCCGCCAACCAGAGAAAATAGCTCAACCGTAAAAGATAAATGTTTGTGGTTCTCGGTTCTAGAAATGATTCTTCTAACTCTTCAACTAGTCGGGAAGTTGATTTAATTAGTTTCAGTTTTTCTTTGTTTTGTTCATTGGATTGGAATAGCACCTAGTATTTCTAAATCCCATCACTCATTACATTTGGCCTCACTAAGATAAGGGAGGACATTTCACAATGAATGTGTGCCAAATAACACCTTTTCTCTTATGTTACTAACCCTGTAATTGCACAATTAGACTTCCTTAAAGGGTGCCTCCTAATAGTCAATAAAGCTGGAACGGACCATGGTGACCAGAGTTCAAGTCGCAAAAGAGGCAAAGCAAACATTAGGTAATTTCTTTCCATCTATCTAAGCCTTGACGTACAGAGTTACCCGGTACCTACGCTGACAGAAAGTAACAGGTACCCAGCGGATTAGTCAAGGTTTAAGCAAGTTGGTCACACCACCACTATCCCCAATAAAAAAGGATTCACTTCCTCAAAGTATTAAAGGCTAACTAAAGTCACTAAGTCTAATATATCTTTGATAATTGAAGACCAGGCTTATTTAGTAAAAGATGTGATACCAACCTGGCAGGCATTTACACGAAGATCCCATATTCTGACACTATGGTCAAGAGAACCAGACATGAAGCTGTCATTAACTGGAGACATACACAGTGACACAACCCTGCATCCAAGTCGGAGTTATAGATATGAAGATAATCAATATGTCATAAACCAGGGGTAGGAAGGAAGACAACAGGAAAAATATACTCTCGTCTCAACTGATGACTATTGACTGTTAACTGCACATAAAATAAACCTAAAATGTCACCCCATTAAAAGTCCATTATGTTTTGCCTATTTTCTAGGGCATCTTGTCCTCACCCTTTATTCATTTCTACATTATAACATTTTTTATTTCTATTGTGAGAGAAAATGTATAAATCTCCATAACATCTTATTCAAGCCAAAAGAAATTGTTTGAGCAAAGGCGTAAAGATAAATCAGTAAATCTAGCATTTTAGGGACATTTTCACCCATTCCGGCTGTTTTTACATAGTAAAAATTTATAAAACTTGTTTGCGACTGAGGCGTAGTTGTTGTTGTAAGCATTTATAAAACAACCAAGGAGGTCCATTGTCAGTCCCTAACTTTTCTACCGAAAATGCACAATTTTTTAATCATTCCAGAGATAAATACCAAGAAAAAAGCACCCTACCTCTCTTTATGTCCCTTAAAGTAACGAAGGCATCGATTATCATACATGGATAGGTACCGCAAAGATTCTGGCAGCAGACAGGAAGCAAAAATGTGAAATACCCTTTCATGTAATGCAAAATCAAAAGTTGGTCCAAAGAGAATCACCTCCATGCAAATCCAAGTTGTGTATTGAAGAGCATATAACAGAGTGAGGGTGGTGGGTAAAGCATATTCGATCAGCTCCATGCTTCTTATGATATGTAGTCTTCAGCAACCTGAAGGTCAAAAAGAACTTACAGGAACTATATATTCTGGTCTAGTTAAGATAGCTCATAGAGACATTAGTTGCATTATGCAAAAGCTAAAACTTGCTGAAGTACCAAACAAAATCACGATTTGAAGTTCCTAGAACTATGATAATAAAAGTAATGCCTCTTAAAAAAGCTCTGACTTGGGAAATGTGCACCTATTCCTAACCATCGTTTCTCTCCTCCGGCTAGGTCTCCCTCCGGCTTAGTCAATGTTTTAACATGGGGGGAAAGCTATTTTTTATTGCAGGAGACAAATCTTTTGAACTTTCTGACATTAGTGATGGTCATCTTAGGTGGTTCCTTTTCACAGAAAGGAGTGCCCGTTTTATTAGCAAAATTAAAATTGATGAGGACAATCTGAGATGGGTATGTGATAACTTCAAGCAAGCTTCCAGGGGTTCAGGTGATGTTTACAGGAAATGGGGAAGAAAACAACAGAATCTTGTTCACAGAGTATATCAAAATTACAACATATATGGCCGCTTCATTCGAGTTGAAAAATGGATTGGCGAAAGGAAATCGGCGATCATAATCCCGGAGAAGGATTACAACCTGGGCTGGTGTGATGTGGCAGACAAGATCCTAAGATTTCTGGGGAACCCCAACACTTTTCATCACAGATTCTCACCTCGCCGGACCTATCTTATTTTCAAGCAGCAAGCGTGCAAAAATGGCCGGTTTTTGAATCTCAGACCAACCCAGAAGACGGAAACAGGAAGATTTTATCTCGCTGCCTAGTCGGAACCTTCAATGACTCCTTTTGTTCTGATCCTCAACCTGAAGTGCTTCAAACATGGTTCTCTAGTCGATGGAAAGTGATGGCTGGTATGCGAGTTAAGCCTCTAACTCACAATCTCTTCCTTTTCGAGCTTCCCTCGAGGCAGGAGGCTGAAAGGGTCAAGTTCGGCGAATGGTTCTGGAACGGGAGAAGACTCCCCCTCGACTGGTGGTCTCCGACCATGGGTACAAAAATCTCTGAGAATCTTCTAGGTCAAAAATGGGTAAGGGCTTTTGGGATTCCGTTGCATGGGTGGTCTGAAAAAACATTAAAGTTCATCGGCAATTGTTGTGGTGGTTACATAGATGTAGATGTAGACACCAAGAACGGAAACAACCTCCTGTGGGCTCGTATTTGTATCAAGGACTCAGGCCAAGATCCTCCAAGTAAAATTGACCTGGTTGTGGAAGATTTGGTCTTTGTTATCTCCATTATTCCAGATGGCCACTGCAGTATCGCTGCTGCCGGAACTAGCTCTCAATCACTTTCTATTGACCAAAGGTCCAAAGACCTTTGGTCTAACGAGATGGCTGCATCGAGACACACGCCTGCTGTTTTAAAATTTGAATATCAATCTAGGCCCGGTCCAACAAAAAAGCAGGCCCACTCAAAGGTCAACAAGTCAGTTAACTTTACTAACCCTCTGGTGATGGACCACAAATACTACAATAACAATAAGCAAGGTAAGAGGGCCAAGGTTATTTCTAAAGGGAAAGGAATAATGAAATGGAGAGCTAAATCTTTTGGGCCGGCCCAATCACTCTTTAATTCTGGAAGCCCACCTATGATTTTGCAAAGGGAGCCTAACCTTACCCCCTCAAATCAGATGGCCGCTGTTTCTATCTCCAGTTTTGGGTACGGTGACTCCGATGACAGAGAAGAAGATGCTGATGATGAAGCTGATCCAAGTCAAAACCCTTCACTCCTCTCTCTTCCATCGAATTTCCCCAACTTCTCCATGGTAAGACTCCAAGATCCTGATATCTCTTCTCCTTCTGGCAGCGAAACTATGTCCCTACCATGGCATGAAGGGTTAGGGCAAACAACTATCAACACTCCAATGATCATCGAAACCTCCCACTGGACCAAGGTAGCCATGACTAAAACATGCAAGGCTTTTGGAATTAATTCATCTGGTTTTGAACATGAAATCTTTGATATGATCCTTCGAATGGAGCAAAAGAGGCAACTTCAGAAGCTCACGCAAGGGCTGAAGGGGACTGCAGAGAAGAAATCAAAGAACAAAGGGGAAAAAGAAGCAAAGAAGCTGGAGTGTTCAATTACATATGAAAAGGGTGAAGGTTCAGTTAGGGGCAGGTACCACAAAGCCTTTTCCGAATGAAGGCTAAAATCATCAGCTGGAACATTAGGGGGCTCAATGACATGAGCAAAAGAGACACAATAAAGTCACTAGTCAAGAGGTGGAGACCAGACATTCTTTGCTTACAAGAAACCAAGACAGATAATTGTTCAGTGGATATTGTTAGACAGATCTGGGGGTCAAGATAGGTCGGCTGGACTGAATTGAAAGCTATAGGCAACAGAGGAGGTGTTATCATCTTGTGGGATAAAAGACATTGGAATTGCATCGAGTCTCAGCAAGGTCAATTCTCTATCTCTTCTATGCTAGAGGGGGTTCATGTTGATTTCAGATTTTGCTTTATTGGTGTTTACGGTCCTCACTCTAATTGGGAAAGGATTGAATTTTGGGATGAATTGGCTGCTGTGAGAGGATTGTGGAATGAGGTTAGGGTGAGTGGGGGGTATTCAATGTATGTTCGTTTAGAGAAGTANAAGATTTAACTGCACTCGAAGATCAAGGGCTATGAGGATGTTCTCTGAATTTATTCAAGACATGGGTTTGGTAGACCTTCCACTTCCAAGGGGCTTATTACACATGGGCTAGAGGTGAAAATTCCCTGCAAACCTCAAGAATCGATAGGTTCTTGATTTCTTCGGAATGGAATGATTTTTTTGGCTCTGTTCAACAGCAAGCTCTTCCCAAAGTGGTTTCAGACCACAGACCTATTGCATTGGTGTGCGGGGACTGGACTAATGAACCTTCTTACTTCAAATTTGAGAACATGTGGCTGCAACATGAAGGGTTTGGTGCTATGATCAAACAATGGTGGCAAGGTTATCTGGTGAATGGATCCCCCGACTTTATTCTTGCTCAAAAGCTGAAGCTACTCAAGAAAGATCTAGTAATCTGGAATAAGGAAGTATTTGGTAGAGTTAGTACTAGAACTAATATAGCACTTGATGAACTATTACTAATGGAGCATGCTACAGAAGGAAGATTGAAGACTCAAGCTGAATCCAATAAAATTTTGCAGTTAAAGTTGGAATTGCAGCAGCTTGCCAGATCTGAAGAGACATCATGGAGACAAAAGTCAAGATGCCTGTGGTTAAAGGAGGGGGCACAGAAACACTAAATATTTCCAAAAATTAGCCAATTCCAACAGGAGATATAATTGTATTGACAGAATCCAGGTGGGAGAAGATATTATTGAAGACAAGGAGCAAATTAAAAGTGTGATTTTGGAGTTCTATCGGGACCTTTACTCCGAGAATGAAGATTGGAGACCAAACCCTACTTTCGAAGGCTTGGGCTGTCTAAACAATGAGGAGATGGAGGCATTGGAAGCTGATTTTGATGAGGAAGAAGTTTTGAATGCCATCAACTCTTCTGCCCCTGATAAAAGTCCCGGTCCAGATGGTTTTACAATGGCATTTTATCAAAACTGTTGGGAAACTATCAAACAGGAGGTCATGGGAACCTTCAACCATTTTCACAGTAATTGTCATATGGTAAAATCCTTTAATGCTTCTTTCATTGCCCTCATTCCCAAAAAGAAAGGAGCTCTTGAACCTAAGGATTTCAGGCCTATCAGTCTCACTGGCAGTATGTACAAGATAGTGGCCAAGGTACTTACTGAAAGACTAAAAAAGGTTATTGGGAAGCTGGTCTCTGGCTATCAGAATGCTTTCATCAAAGGTAGACAAATAACAGATGCTGCTCTTATTGCTAATGAAGCCTTAGATTAGAGGCTGAAAAGTGGTGAACCTGGGTTGATATTCAAGCTTGATATAGAGAAGGCATTTGACAAAATCAACTGGAAATATCTCATCTCCATTCTAAGGCAGATGGGATTTGGTGCTAAATGGATCAAATGGATTAAATTTTGCTTCTCCACAGTCAAATATTCTGTTCTGGTAAATAGAAGCCCGGTTGGTTTTTTTTCTCCCAAGAGAGGAATAAGGCAAGGGGATCCTTTATCCCCCTTCCTCTTTATTCTAGCTATGGAGGGACTCAGTAACATGCTGAACAAGGCCAAACAACTGCACTGGTTAGAGGGCTTTGGGGTTGGCAGTAGATCTGGTCATTCAATCTCAGTTTCACATTCGCTGTTTGCTGATGATACTCTTATTTTCTGTGGTGCTGAGAAGACTCAAGTTCATTATCTTAGTCTCACTTTGATGATTTTTGAAGCTTTGTCAGGGCTACATGTTAACATGTCTAAAAGCATCATATATCCTGTTAATGTAGTTCCCGGTTTAGAGGATTTGGCTGAAATTATGTGTTGTAATATAGGGTCCTTCCCGACCACTTACCTAGGCCTTCCTCTGGGTGCTAGTCACGAATCTACTATTATTTGGAATGGAATCATTGAAAAATTTGAGAAGAGATTAGCTTCCTGGCAACAGCAATATCTCTCCCTAGGCGGCAGAATAACTCTTATTAACAGTGTTTTGGATAGCATACCTACTTACTTTATGTCCCTCTTCAAACTTCCAGCTAGTGTTCAGAAACAGCTTGACAAACTCAGATGTTCGTTCCTATGGGAGAGCAACAATAAAGAACATAAATTTCACCTTGTGAAGTGGGCTAAGGTTCTCCCTAAGTCGCTTGGGGGACTAGGGGTCAAGGATTTGGCTTTACACAACAAGAGTATGCTTATGAAATGGCACTGGAGGTATAATAAAGAAGGAATGGCTTTCTGGAAGGAGGTAGTCCAAGCCAAGTATGGTTGTGACAGCCACTGGTGCTCTAGTTTTGCTAATACTCCTCATGGTTGTGGGCTATGGAAGGGCATCAGGTCATTGTGGGATTCTTTCTCACTTAATACATCACTCCAGTTGGGCAATGGTGAACATATCCTATTCTGGAAGGACTTATGGATAGGAACTACCACATTGAAAAATGCTTATCCAAGAATGTTCTCACTTGCGTCTAACCCAGATTCTACAGTTGCTCAGAATTGGGCGGAGAACTCATGGTGCCCTCACTTAAGAAGAAACCTGAATGACTGGGAGATTGAGGACTTGCTGGCTCTTCTTGGTACTCTCCAAAGTGCTTCAGTCAAAGTTCAGATTATGGACAAACTTAAATGGGGCAACAGGAGGGGAGGCTCTTTTTCAGTCAAAGAAAGTTATTTTAATCTGAGCTCTAATTAAGTATTGATTGATCGATGGCCGTGGAAACTTATATGGAAGACGAAGCTCCCTCCAAAGATTAGTGCTTTCTGCTGGACTGCTCTACATGGTGCTTGCCTAACTCAAGACAACCTCATCAGAAGGAATTTCCAATTAGCCAACAGATGTCACATGTGTCTCTGCGACTCGGAATCGATCAATCACCTGTTTCTACATTGTTCAGTTGCAACTGACCTATGGTCTATGTTCCTCTCACTTTTTGGACTGCATTGGACTATGCCATGCAGTGTCAGGGAAGCCTTTGTGTGTTGGAGCTACTGGGAAGTTGACAAATCCATCAAGAAAATCTGGTCTATGGTTCCTGCTTCTATTTTGTGGTGCTTATGGACTGAGAGGAATCAAAGATGCTTTGATGGTATTTCAACTGCCAGATGTCAACTTAAGGCTAGATGTTTAGTTTTCCTTTTTAGTTGGGTTAACCATACCCCTGTATATAATCCTGACCTCTTTTTGGAATTTATCAGCTCCATAATCCTCTGATTGTTTTTGTCTACATTATGAGCTGATACTTGTCCTACTTTGTAATTCTGCATCCTCTGGATGCTTTTGTTATTAATATACCACTTACTTCATCAAAAAAAAAAATCACGATTTGAATCAGTCCGAGGCCTAAGCTGTATAAATATTCATTCAACATTTCAAAATGGAGAAAAAAGCACAAGGTAATAGAATATGCTCCCCAAAAATATGTTCCCCCAACCTAATTTCTTTTGTCAATTGCGGAACTAGTACGAACTAGATTCTATCGTTGACAGACTTTCATATGAATGATAGATAATGAAGATAAATTTTTTTTGAAGATAATTAGAAATGAATTTGAATAAGTAATTTATCCACATTCCCTTGGTACATAATCAACAGTCAAAATAAATCAGCCACAGCCCATAGGACGACACCAATATATAGTCAAAAAATTGAGGTACACTCACGCTTCTTAACATAGCTCAAACAATCATATTAAAGTTGCTTTTCATGCTCAAGAGCCCTAAAGAATGAGTCCCTTAACTTTCTGAAATAGTCTCATATAGGCCTTAACTACCACGGTCAAGACCTTGCACTCTTGTTTTGATATAATGACCACTTTTGGAAGTGAACATCTCAGTTCCCCATACCAATCAACCAGTGAGGCAATTCTAGGATGACCAAAAATTTTCAGTCCCTTTTTGTCTCTAAACTTTAGCTTTTTCTATGGAATGGCTCCTGCAGCCTAATGCAATCTTCCCGTGAACCTAGGGGCCCGTTTGGCCATGAAATTTTTTTCACTTTTTTCTGAAAAATTTTCACTTTTTTTCGAAATAAGTGTTTGACCATAAAATTTTCAGTTTTCACTTGAAGATGAATTTTGGAATTTTTCGAAAATTTGGAAAACTCCAAAAAGCTATTTTTCAAAATTTTCACTTCAGATCGCTCACAAAAGTTCAAAAACAACCCAAAATTGTATTCATGTCCAAACACAACTCTAATTATCAAATACCATTTTCACTTGAAATTTCTTTTTCATTTTTTCCCGGAATTTTACAATTCTTATGTCCAACGCCCACTAAGTCTTTCAAATGCACTTCTATTGAAGTTCTTCACATTTTTTTAATCCCGCGTAAATGAAGAGAATAGGTATGAGTTGGTGTGATAAGACACTTTCCAGAAGAAGAGGATCTCCTTATGTAACATCTTATACTGCTTGAAGGATTGCTAAGTTTTTAAGAAAGCATGTGGCCTTTTGAAAATACATAACCACAGACAAAGACTACTATATGAACTATGAACTCTTGATGCCAGATGAAGGTCACGCAATCTGTCCATATGCCCGTTAGATATTGCAAAGATTCACCAACTTCAAAATTTTAGTCCAAAACTACACAAAATTTAACACTAAAGAACGTGAAGACTGAAGTCATTCGCCAGAATTTGCAAGCAGGAACAATATGGTGTTGACAGAACCTGATAAGCCCACAAAATGGACAATGCTCTGATGGAGAAGCATCAGGTCTTTAAATAAAGGAGAGAAAGACACACTCAAGGTTTTGTACCCTGATTATGCTCTGAACAAGAACAATAGTATATTCAAGGATTGTTGCTATAATTTTTCCTATTCTAGTCTTGTTCTATAAACCCAAATCCAATCTCAGACGACACTATAAATATCATACTGATGAATAATTTATGATGTTTAATCCACAAATTTGGCATGATTCATGACCTGATGCAGCACTGTAAGTGGATGATACAAAAGAAAATTATAGGAAGACCTTTTCTTGCAAGCTTGTTTCAAGGACTTACTTCCCATTGGCAATGTCAAAAAGTCGAATTGAGTCATCCTCACTTGCAGTTATCAGCAAATCTTCTTTCCGATGAAAATCAAGTGAGTTTATCTGCCCGCCCTAAAAGAAAGAGATATGTCAGGGTAAAAGCAAAGTTGTCATAGATCTAAAACTAAAAATTAATAGATTGAAACAACAATTTGTCAAACTATATAGATCACTACTGATTCGATTTAAGAACCTTTTGTAAACAAGTATTAACAATATCTATAAGCACATCTCGTACATTGCAGAATTTCAAGTAAAGCTACAAGCCAGTATAAGGGCCAGAAAAAAGAAAGGTCATGAAAGATTGAAAGTGTGATGTTGCATAAAGAGCATGAATGTGTAGGGTGAAAAGTATGGATCTGTCCCTTGGCTTGCTTATTGTTATTCTTCATTAACCTCCTCCATCCTAATCAGGATAAAGGGTTTCTTGACCCAGAGGCAGAGGCAGATCCAGGATTTGACCCTTTTGTGGGTTATGGATTCTAGGATAGCAACATCAAGTGCTAGTAACTCGGTTGTGAGTTTAATATTTGTACATATTTAGTGGATTTCTTAACACATATATAGAGTTAGGGCCAAAGCTAATGGGCCCATATCTTAAAGCCTGCATCCCATGCTTTGACCGCATATTAAAAGTATAAAGCATCGTGGATATAGTTATTTTCTGTTTCTACTACAGCTAAATAAATGCATCCAGGAGAGGGAGCTGGTAGACACATGAACAAGGTAACCAATTTCCCATATTCTCATCCTTGCTTTTGTTGTTAGTGTTAATGCATCTTTGCCTCTCTTTCTTAAATTCTTTCTATTAAATCATTTTTCAGAGTTCATGAAAATGCTAGAACTACTTTAACCATTAGGGACGTTTAGGCTGTTAGATTCTCAGCAAAATAGGTTATGCCAAAGTCTAATTGAGAGTGAGCATTATTCTAATAAGATATATTTGTTATCACATGAAATTCAACTTTTCTGCAAAAGAGGAGATTCCTTAATAGGTACAAAAACAAATGGCAGATTGATATTGCTCTGAGGACATACTTAAATCTTTACGAATTCAATATTATATGATGTATGATATTTTTTTTCATCAAGTAAATAAGAAAATTCACTAGAATGCATACAGAGGATGCCAAAGTTACATCAGCTGAGCAAAAAAAGGTATCTCCTGTATAATCAATAATGAACCTGTTACTAGTAGAAGTTGAAGGAGCTAACAAAATCCATGAATTTATCTAGACTATTCAAATTTTCAAGTTTATACCAACAAAAGGGACTCATTAGCATCTAGCCTTGAGTTTGTATAGGGGATAAAAATTATAGGATGCGATATAACAAACACTCATTAGACACCACTTGATTTACAATATATTGAAAACAGTGCCCTGATCATGATCTCTCTATCAACTCAAACTCGAAGTCCACTATGTAAAGCTGTCAAAGTTGTCAAACGCGAAATTCTTTAGATCATATATCCATCTCAAGCCGAAGTGTTCTACTTCAATAAAAATCAGTTCTTCGATACTAGTTCCCAAGGGGATTGCCTAGTAGTTGAGGGATGGGAGTAACAACCCAGAAATCTCAGGATCAAATCTCCCACTATAATCAGCCATGAACTCATCTGCTGCAGCCCTAGTAGCAGTACACTTACTAAAGGGGGTTCAACTGAATTCCCTTCGCCAAAATATTATATAGTGTATATTGGTGAAAATTCTTTTTGTGTATATATAAATCATTGAATTCTCCTCTAGATATAAGAGAGCATATTTTTGGACCCCTTGATGAAATCCCTGCTTGTTGGTTGGACAGTTGCCTGATAGATTACTGGGGGTGCAAACAAGATAGCCCATAATCCGCGATATTCACAAAAAAATAAAAATAAAAGCCAGTTTGTTGATTTTTCAACATTAAAATTCTATATTTGCCCGTGTGTTTGCTACTTGCTCTTTCCTGATTCAGCCCTTCTACTTCTGTATAACATTGTTCCGGTATTATTAGGAAATTGAATATCCTCCCCCAAAGTCGAGTAAGTTCAGATGCTACCACGCCAGAGAAGTGTGTTAAAAATTCACAAGTGTCAGGTCTTTGATTTTAAAAAATAGGCCGTTTAACAGAATGCTTGTCAATCGTTCAGTAAAACTCTCACTAAAACTCTCAGGCCAATAGTAAAGAACACGAATAGAGCTGAATATACAGAACCAACACCAGCTAGCTTGGATTAATTGATTGACTTAATTCTCGGGCGATTAAACCGTAAGAGTTCACCGGAAATCACAACGTTAGAATTCAAGAGCAGTTCCATATTGAAAATTTGATGGGATTACTCACAAAATCTGAGAAGACTGATGCTACGGTCATGCTACGAACAATGTCATCGTTGAGCTCCGACAGTGCCGTCATCTTCCTATATGAGAAACTTTAATCAGAGCGAGAGAAAGAAATTTCTCAGAAAAATTATTGTAATAGTTTTATGCTTATAGGGTTAATATAGTCGAGCAACTCACTTTTTTGTTTTTTGTCAATATACGCTGCAGTCAAAAGTCGTCTGGTTGTTTGACTAGTTTCTGAAAGTAAAAGTGTATGTATATTAATTTACTCTTCTGAAAATTATAGAAAATTAAGGGTGTGTTTGGTACGAAGGTATGATTTTTCCATGTTTGGTTGGTTTAAATGTGTAAAATATTTTACTCATGAACTCATTTTTTTCCGATTGGAGGAAAACGTTTTCCAATCAAAAGAAGGAAAATATTTTTCAAAACTCTTTTTCAACATTCTCCACCATATTCCCCTTCCCCACCCACCCCATCCATCCCACCTCCAAACCACCCTACCCCACCCAGCCCCAACCACCCTAACCTCTACCCCTACCATACCCCACCCACTCCAACCTCGCTTACCACCCACCCTAAACAGAAATATTATTAAGAGTACTTTCTTTTCATGTTGTAAATAGAGTACCTTTTTTTATTTTGACAAAATGAGTATATTCTTTATGATGTAGAAAAAATATTTTCTTTCATTTCAACAAAACGAGTACTTTCTTTTCATAATGTAGAAAAAGCTTTTTCTTTCCTTTCAACAAACGAAGTATTTTCTTTTCCTGATGTAAAAAAAATATTTTCTTTCATTTTAACAAAACGATACTTTATTTTCATGATGTAGAAAAAGTATTTTCTTTCATTTCAACAAAACAAATATTTTGTTTTTATGATGTAGAAAAATATTTTCTTTCATTTCATCAAACTGAGTATTTTCGTTCATGATTTACAAAAACTATTTCTTTCATTCAACATAATGAGTAATTTCTTTACATGTTGCAGAAAGGATACTTTCTTTTCAACAAAAGAAAGTATTTTCTATTTAGTTATCGAGCTCAATTTTCAACATTGTTCGTGTGTGAAAAAGTAAAGTATCACATTTGTTCCTTTGGTTTTGTGTGAATTTTGAAAATAATAATTAAATTCATGAAGAAAATAGAGTCTCGGAGGGGGGAGGGGGGAGGGAAGGAGTATAGAAAACATGATGATTTTAGGGAATGTGGGTTGAGAAGAGTAGCATAAAAAATAATTTTTCCCAAAAATATTTTATACTCTCTAACAAAACACTACAAAATATTTTTCGAAAAAAGTTTTCCATTCACCAACCAAACAAGGAAAAATAAGTGATAAAACCACTTATTTTCCATGAAAACATTTTTCAGAAAAATATTTTTTCATGAAAAACATTTTCCTTCGTACCAATCACACCCTAATACTCTTGTTTTTGTTTTACCAGTAAAGGGGAAGCACTTGTGAAAAACAGAGAAGATTAAGAGCCCGTTTGGATTGGCTTATTTTAAGTCCTTTTAAGCCAGAATAACTTTTAAGCCATATTGTAGTGTTTGGATAAAGTAAAAAAAGTGCTTTTAATCGCTTGTTTTTAAGCTAAAATGACAAAAACAAGCCAAAAGCCAAAAGCTAAAAATCCTAACTTATGACTTAAAAGCTATTTTGACTTAAAAGTTACTTAAAATAAGCCCATCCAAACGGGTTCTAATACTACCTTAAGGTGAGAAACGTTCGAGAACTTTCCTTAAGGATGAATACTTTGGTTAAGGTGTCTATCCTCCTAACACAGCCCTTGATGATTAGAAAATTAATACTTAACCTGAATAAATATAAATTTTGTGATGTTGCAGAATATCGTGGGTAACTAGCACACAATCACACGCAAAGCAAATAGAGAAGAAAAATCAACACAAGGATTTAACGAGGTTCGGCTAAGCCTAATCCTCGGAGCAAAAGCAGAGAGAGTTTTTCACTATGAATGAGAAGAAAAGCAAAATACCATCTTTAGAATCCCCAACTACAACCCCTATATAGAGATCCCAAAAGGTCCCAAACCTATAAGAGAAAGGTTTTCCAATTTGACAAGGACTATAGGTTTTCCTTTCCCAAATCTATTAGGACAATGGGTTTTCCTAAACCTATAGGGATTATGGGTTTCCTAAAAATACAAGGAAATAATTCAAGCCACAAATAACAAAGCTTCCCCTTGGCTTGAATTCTTTTCATCAACAGGAACAACATCTCTCTACCTTGCCCTCAGCCCTCGCAAGGGCTCTATCCATTGCCGCACACATCAACCAAGTCTAGGCAACGCCCAAACTTGTTAAGAGACTCAATCTCTTTAGCCATAGCACTAATCCGTCGATCTGGCTCTATACTCTAAATAGCTTCTGAGTAGCTATAAAACTCAAATACATCAACGGTCTCTGCAACTGCAAAAGCAAATCCCACTGGATTCGTATATCCAAGAAGATTCCGTCTGCCTCTCAACCATCGTCTTCCGTTTAACAAATGTCGGAAATGCCTCATCTTTTGTTCTCAAAAAATACACCCACACCATCCTTGAGTAATCATCAATGAAAGTCATAAAATACCTGGCACCACTCTTGGAGGGAACTCTGTTTGGACCCCACAAGTCAGAGTGTATATAATCTAACTTTTCTCTGGTCTTGTGCTCGGCCTTCTTGCTGAACTTTACCCTTGTCTGTTTACCAAACACACAATGCCCACAAAAATTCAAAACTTGATTTTTGTACCCATTCAGCAAATTCTTCTTACTCAACAAAGACAATCCATTATCACTCATATGGCCAAGTCGTAAGTGCCGCAACTAAGACTGATTCGGATCACTTTTCCCAGAAGCTACAGCAGCTTCCCCTTCAAGTACACTAGCCTGAAGATGATACAATTTAGAATGTAGTTTAACCTTCATGAGTACCATGGAGCCTTTACACACTTTAAGTATTCCATTCTCGGAGTGAAATTTATACCCTTGGTCAAACAAAGTCGAAAGAGAAATCAAATTTCTCTTTATCCGAGGAACATGCCAACACTCAATGTTTCTGATTATTCCGTCGAACATTCTCAATTTGATGCTACCAACCCCCTCTACTGGTAATGGATTATCATCTCTCATATAGACAGTCCCTCTCATTTTGTTTACCTTGAAAATGGCAATAACTATTGAATTTGATTTTGTGATTCTAAAAATATGTGATCTATTTTTATTCTAGCTGTTAGGCAATGGATGCTAAGTTAAGGATTGGAAATTAAGATGATAGCTTGTAGATAGCTTAATAAACGAACCTAAATGGCTAGGAATCGAGCCCTCGAGCTTGCATATACAGGGCCCCGAGGTCGAATTTGATATCCGGTTAAGGGTAGCCGATGAAGGATTAACAGTTATTAGGGCTGTGGTTACGGCTCTTTATGACCAATAACAAGCAATGTCAGCGGTAGGTAACTTTCTGTATGTGTTCCAGAGCATTGAAGAACAATTAATGAGATATAATAAATGTAAATAAAGCAATAAATGTAAGCAATAGAGCCAAGTAGAGAGTATGTTTGAGTTAGAGAGCAGAAAGAATGTTCTTCTATTGAATGAAGTATCTTGTCCTCTTTACAAAATGATAAGGAACCCCTTTATAGATCAGGGGAATCCTAGCATGGTACAAGTGCATTTATTACAAAGATATGAGTTTGATACAGCTATTTAATGCCTTGGTACGGGCGCACATCACCCTATCAACTTCCATCAAGTGCCTAGGGAACTCCCCATTTTTCTGTTGCAGCCATCGATCTACATTGTCTCTGAACCGAGCATTTTGGAAACTCTATGAGATCGCACCTCGAGCCCTGCCTCGGGCTTTAGGAGGCGCATCTTTGGAGTCCCGAAATGACCATAAAATCGGTCCCTCGAATTTTACCGCATACAGATAGTCCTTGCGTTTCCTAGAGTAAGATGATAGGAAATGGTTTTGAACTCTTACACTCATCATGACGTCAGCCTGTCAGGGCATTAAATGCCATAACCCAACAGCCACGCAAGTGTCACTGTCAACACGACTATCGAGAAGCCCACGAACCGTTATTGGTTCGGTTTTTCCGCTGCCCATACGACTTCTATAAATACCCCAATTGCTTGGCGACTCACACTTATGTGATTCCTTCAAGCTTTTAGAGCCAAATCCATCTTTCTCTACGCCCCCTTTCTTTTGTTCTTGGTTTCCTGCTTTCCTTCTCGAGAAAAAGAAAACTTTTAGTTACCATGGCCAGAACCTCCAAGACAGTGCCTCGGAAAGATGAAGTTGCCTCTTCATCTCGAACATCCAAGGATAAATCCAAGGGTAAGCCCAAAGTGGCTCTTACCGTCGAACAGTGTACACCCACCTAGTTCGATAGTACGAAGGATTTTTCCATCGAGAGGCCTTCATCTACGCTGGGTTGATGCGAACATGTGTCCCGGTTCATTAGCGTTGCGAAGGATATAGGCAAAGTGCGGGCATACTGCCAATGGGAGGAGAAAGTGCTGGTTGAGATCCCCAGCTCTAATGAGAGCATAACGGACGATAAGGCCGGTTTTCTTTATGTATACACATACATGTTCACCTTGGGACCTATCGACTCCTCGAACCCTTCTTCTTCGGCTATAGACCTGGTCATTCTCGACTTCTGTTGTAAATACCGGGTGAGACTTGGCCAAATTTATCCCTCTTTCTGGAGGATAGTTTACATGCTTCGCTACTTTTCCAGCAAGGTCCAGGGTGCGACTTTTACCCTTGATCATCTGATCAGGCTGTACATCCCCCGTCTTTTTCAAGGCTTGATCAAGCTTCACCCTCGATCTTCGAAACCCTTTTTCTCGAGTATCGATGAGCATAAGGATCAGGGGTGGATGAGCCGGTTTTTCTGAGTAAGGGCCTCAGACATTATTCCGGCCGAAAGCATGCCGTTCCCGGAGGAGTGGAACATGAAGTGTAAGTGCTTCTTCTTTGAATATGCTTTATTGTCTTCTTACTTTCTTCTTAAAAAACTAACTTTCCCTTTGCTCACGCAGCCGCCCTTTGATATCCCAAATTTGTTCCGGACCAGTTGGGGTGGATTAGGGGATTAAATACCTCATTCCCCTATCTCGAGCGTTCTTGGCCTGAGTTGGCTAAAACCTGGTGGGTGGCCAAGAATAATGGTAAGCTCCTTCTTGCCGCCTCTATCATGTTTTCATTTTTCTTCCCCATAATATCCTCCATGCCGATAAGTGTTGATTACTATGCTTGTGCAGGCCTTGGTGATGAGATCGCCATCTGCCGGCGGGGAGGGTCCTCTAAGCCCGATAAGGGTAAGAAGAGAAAAAAGGACACGGCTGCCGAATCCCCTGTATCAAAAAAGCCCAAGTCCTGTAGGCCTCGAGCTGAGGCTGAGGTCTCGTCTTCAGCTTCCGAGGCAAGTTCTGATGACGAGGATGAGGATGAGGATGACGATAATAACCCTTTGGTACAAAGGAAGAGGTCGGGCATGGGTGTCCCCCAAGTGTATGTGTCGAGGGCTGCTAGGTCGGGAACGGCTGATTCGGCTCCAGCCCATGCTTCGGAGGACCTCGAGGAGGGTACGTATATGGTCCCTGAGTCCTCGACCGGACACGGCACGGTCCCTGTCGAGGAACTCGCTACGGTCGACTCCAAAGGGCCCGAGCCTGGAGCTTTTCGGGATAGGGCTTGTCCTTCGGGTCCGTTGACGTTTTGGGGGGCCTTAATTCAGGTCCCCGATTCTCACCCGGAGAGTTCAGGGACGCGCATGACCTGAACATCGCCAAAGCGGGAGGCTCTCACAAGGGGGAAGTTGAGCTCGAAAACTTCCTCGACAGAGTTAGCGAGAATATTAGTCTTGACGCTCCCGATGCCATCGAGGAAGCGGAGGGGTGCCTGCGGCAGGTAATACCTTGACATATTTTGGTGCTTTCAAGTATTTTTCTTTGTTTCTCTGACTTCTTTGTTTCGTTGTAGGCTAAAAAGTTGTACGACCATGCCGTCTCCAAGCTGCGAGATGAGCTTATAGGTCGTAAGAAGGAAGTCGAGGGTCTTGCCTCGAGTTTAAAGGAGTCGGAGACCCGTTTCGCCCAAAAGGAGGAGGAGTTGAGTATGCTCCAAACAAGGTTGGAAGAAACGAGCCGAGACAAAGACAACCTTGTTGAGCAGGTAGTACTGTATTTTACGAACCTGCCTTTTATTTTGATTTGATACTTATCAATTTGTTTCACCTTTATAGGTTGGGCAAAAGAACGCTCTCGTGGGGCATCTTTAGGAGGAGATAGTTGTCAAGGACGCGAAGGTCCTCGACCTGAGGAGGCAGAACGGGGTTGTGGCCTCGGAGAGGGACTTTCTGCAGACGAAGCTGACGTCATCTCGAGAACTCTTGAAGAGTGCCAAGGAGGAGATTGTTGCGCTGTCGTCGGCTAGGTTAGTGGCAGAGGAAAAGGCGTCTTCGTATAAGAAAGATGCCGCTACCGGGAATAAAAAGGCTCGAGACATACTAACGGGGGTCGAGCAGAATCTGACTCAAGCTATTGCTCGTGCTCGTGTGCAAGCACGGAAGCAGGCTTTTGAGGAAGCGAGTGGCAAGGGCGTCGATTTCTCAGCCAAGATTGAGGAGGCCCGAATCATGGAGGAAGAGACTGCCTATTCGGATGCTGCGAACGAGGGTTCCGATGATGATTCCGGGGGTGAAGAGTAGATTTAGGTCGTCCCTTTCCCTTTTTGTACCAGGGTTTCTTAGGGAAAGACTTTGTAAATGCTCCCCCGTTGTACATGTATTTTTGGTAATACAATGTTTTTTCTTTCCGCTTCGAGTTTTTGAGCTCTATGTTTTATTGATTTTGTCTTCAAATTCTGATTGTTGGTTCTTCCGAACATATTCTCGGGGCAGTTAAGGCCTTTGAGATCGGGTACCATCTCAAAATAGGGCCGAGAGTTTTTATAGGATCGATGCCCTGCAAATATCGAAAACCCTCGGGGTCGAATGACTCCCGAGTGTTGGTGCGACGGCATCACCGAAGCGATATGACTGCGAAATGACCAAGGTGGTCCCACCGGTGCATTCCCCAAGAAAATGGTACTAACATGGTCAGATTTCATTGGTCCTTAGGGCAGGCGAACGGTCGCCACCTGCTCTATATATGTACTTGCCTTCCCTTCTTTTGAAAATACTGTTGTACTAGGTGGCAATCTTTTTTATAGGGTTTCTCCTCCATGCACCAAGTTTCCTTCAACTCAAAGCTTTCGCATGTGTCTTTTGTTTCCCCTCTCTTTGTTTCACCGCAATCATGGCTGTTAAGCCCAAATCCACTTGCCAAGGAGAGGAGGAATTTGTTCTAACTTCGCATTCGGTCGGTGGCACACCGCCGGCGTCCGGCGAGCGAAGGTCGAGATGCTTCGTCTCAAAGAGGGATTTTACGTTAGCGAAACCTCTCAATGTTCCGGGCGGCCGGGAGCATGCATCGAGGTATATCTCTTCGATAGGGGAGGAGCATCTCGAGACAGTTAGAAAAGAATGCGGATGGGGAGAAGAAATGGTGCTGCAGGTACCTTCATCGGAGGAGAGCGTCACGGCTGATGTTGAGGGGTTTTTGAACGTATATACGTACCCCTTTACATTGGGACCTCTCGATAGGGTCGTGCTCGAGTTTTGTAGGAGGTATCAGGTTACCTTGGCTCAGGCTCACCCGTCCTTTTGGAAGATAGTGCTGATGATAAGGTATTTTGCAGACAAGGCCGGGCTTGAGTTCACCCTTAGTCATCTCATCAGGTTATACCGGCCTTTACATTACCGAGGCTTGATTACTCTACGGCGTCGGTCCACTCGGCCCCTTACCGTTAGTGATGAAGAAGACGAGGACCGAAGGTGTATGAGTCGATTTGTTCGAGTACGAATAGTCGATGTTATCCCCGGAGAGTTTCTGCCATTTCCTGAGAAATGGAATTTCGCACGTAAGTGGTACACTTGCGCTTTTACTGTTTTCGTCCATAATGGAGGTGAGCTTTGTGAAGATATTCTCCCTTTTTGCCTTTTGTAGCGATCCCCTGGCTGCCGAACGAGGTTCCCGATCTGGCAGAATGGTCTCGTAAGCTGGCAGCTTGCTTGATTTACGATAAGTGCAAATGGCGAGACATGTCCAAGGAGAGATGGGAGGCCAAACATCATGGTAGGTGCATAGTGGCTTGTTTTCTTAGAAAGGTACTTTCTTTGTAGCGCACTAACTCTGCCAACGCAGGTGTTGGAGAATTTTCCGAGATGAGGTCGTGTCCCCTTGGGGAGGAGGAAGAGAGATTGCCAACCTCGGGTTCGAGGATCGATAATAAACGGAAAGAATCTTCGAGTTGTGAGGATGCTCGCAGCGGGGCGAGTCCTGTTCTGAGGTCCAAAAGAGACGAGTCGGCCGAGCTCCGGCCTCTGAGGCCTCTATTCTTGAAAAATCAGTTCCAACCTTGCCACCGCCTCCCGTTCCCATCGAAGGTACTTCGAGGGACAAGGGTCATCCGCCGCCTCCCTCTTCTCCTACCGAAGGCACTTCGGGGGAAACTCAGCCATCAGATGTATGCTCGACTTTTGGTGAGGCTCAATGGCTTAGCTTCATGGTGAGCTTTGGTAGTCGGTATAGGCTTCTTTTAGTTTTGTGTCTTCCTTTTCTTATTGAGCTTTCCTTTTGCAGGCCTTTGACAAGCTTAAGTCCGAGCTGCTTCGCTGTGAGGCGAGGCTGCGGAAAGTTTTAGATGGGGAGAAATCCCTTAGGCTTCTTTGCACGAAAAAGGAAGATGAGCTGGTATTCCTGCGGTATGAGGCAGATCGAAGTCAGAACTACGAGGACTATCTCGAAAGACAGGTAACCTTTGTTTTGAGCCGATGCAAGCTCCTCCTTCTGCTTTCGTAGGCTAATATTTTCCTTTTTCAGCTGCAGAGAAAAATAGAGGACCTGAAACGACTTTGGGGCGAACTTGGCCAGGTTAAGCGTGAGCGTAACGAGCTAGAAGCCCAGGTTGAGGCCCAGAGGGATGCCTTGGCCAAGGTCTCCGCCCTTGAAGTGCAGTTCCTGAACATTCGCGCGAATAGTCCGGTCCGAACGAGCATGATTGCGAGGCTCGAATCTGAAATTTTAAGGATGAAGTCAGAGTTCGTAGATGCTCGGACTGAAGCCGAGGTGATCCGATCCAAGGGCGATAAGAAAGTGGTCGTCTTTTTGCAAGACGCCATCGACGCCCGAGCTGAGCTGAGAAGAGCTTTCGACCGGGAGAGTAGGAGCAAAGAGTATGTCAGATGTAAATCTCGGAGGGAAACCCTCGAGGAGATAAACGCCAGGGGCTTTGATCTCTCGGAACAGATAGAGCAGGCAAAGGTAGATGAGTCTGACGCTAAGTTCCTTTTGTCTGATGCCGAAGATAGCGAGGAAGAGGTAGCGTTCCTTTTGTCTGATGCCGAAGATAGCGAGGAAGAGGCTGATGTGCCATAGTTCCCGAGGGGGATGTAGATTGGACTTTTCTTTTCTAATTTTGTAGATAGTGCCAACATTGTAAATGGAGCTTTGTATTTTTTCATACATGTGCATAAAAGGAAACCCTGTGGGCTTTATTTTTCATGCACTTCCTTTTTGCTTCAATGTTTGTCAGTTGTTTGGCCGGATGAACTGGTTTTTGAATAGAAGGGGGTCCTTAGTTCTATAATATGGCCTTGAGGCTCGTTTGGCTGACCCGTAGACTCTTATGCGTTGGGGTCAGTACGACCTTTCGTATGGGCTGGTGATAGTGGCTCTTATGCATTGGGGTCGGTGTGACCTTTTAGTATAAGCCGGCGTTTAAGCTCTTATGCTTTTGCTCTTAGGAATATTCAGTTAACTGTTTCGGATTCAGTCTCCGAGTCGATTTTCAACTCGAGCTTATTGACCCTTCAGTTTTTGAATTTAGAGCTGGCCCTTAGGCTCTTATGCGTTAGGTCGGTATGACCTTTTTAGGGGTCTGATAAGTTCGATATATAGCCTTAACTTTAAGATTGGAATTATGCCTTTTGTAAGGTCTTATAAATTTTTACATGCCTTTGAGGTCTTAGAGTTTTAGTTACTTGGTACAAGTATGGTTCATGCCTTGCTTGAGGTCTTACAGATTTGATGTTGCCTTATGAAGGTCTTATAGATTTGATATTGCCTTACGAAGGTCTTATAGATTTGATATTGCCTTATGAAGGTCTTATAGTTTTGATATTGCCTTATGAAGGTATTATAGATTTGATATTGCCTAATGAAGGTCTTATGCGCTCGAGGTTGCCCGCATGGGGCCATACAGCCTCGGGTTTTGATAGATCGATGGGGTGGCAGTTGGCGGCAGTCCCTAAGTCATCGAAAGCTTCTCGGCTCGGGGGCCATTCCTTGTAAACTTGGTATTTCCTCGTTGAGGGCTTACGAGTTTGAAGTTTCCCACCGGAGGTCATGTGGCCTTGAGTTTTCGATGCCATTCCCTGAGTGCTCGGGATGTTTTTCGGCTTCTGGAGCCGTTTTTGTGATCTTAAAGTTGCCTCGTTAAGGGCTTAGCTTCGAGTTTTTGATGCTAGTCCCCGAGTGTTCGGGACATTTTTTGGCTCTGGAGCCGTTTTTGTAAAAAATACTGAGCTTCTTTGAATGCGAAATGCTTTGATGGAAGGGAAAGTATTCTTTGATTGCTTGGTACAAGTATACACGTTTTTGCTGACAAGGGCCCGATTATTCTATATGGACACGGTTCGTTCGACCGTTTGGTCTGGTACATCGTTTTCCTATCGAGACCCCGTTCGGAACATCTTGGCTTCTCCGAGGAGGTGACCTTCCGGGGGGATGCCCCTCAATATTCGAGGTTGATTGAAGATAAACCTTGAATACTTGTTGAGCCTTCCTTAGGTAGCATATAGATGTTGCCTCATTAAAAACCTTGTCGGTAAAACCCCTTCTTGGGATAAAACCCAATCGAAGGAAAAAACTGCAACGCATGCTTTCGAAACCTAAGGCCTTCAGGTTGGAAAGCGCTTCGGCAGCATCGATCGAGTGCCTGCATACACGATTAGAGCAAAATCTGAACGAAAAAGGGAGATGATCATACCTTAGTGTCGGCGATGCCTCGCATCTTAATATGCTTCGGTTATTTGCTTTGAGGACGGGGTACGATCCGTTGCTTGTTTTAGTCGGATGTAACCAAAAATATAGCTCGTTATTGCTATTTTACCATTTGCTTATCCTTTGGCTCCTTCGGCGGTTGAAGTATTGGTATCAGTGTAACATCGTGCATCGCAAACATCTCTTTTGATGCATGCTGTTCTCCGTAGATGGTTTTTATCCCGTCTTTTGTCGGGAACTTCATCATTTGATGGAGAGTGGACGGTACTGTGGACGGTACTGCCCTCATGCAGTGTATCCATAGCCTTCCGAGCAAGGCGTTATACCTCATGTCTCCTTCGATGACATGAAATTTGGCACTTTGGGTTGTGCCAGCCACGTTGATCGGGATGGTGATTTCTCCTTTGGTCATTTCACTTGCCATGTTGAATCCATTAAGGACTCGAGAGGCGGGCACGATCTGGTTGAGCAGTCCGAGCTGCTCCACCACCCTCGACCTGATAATATTGGTCGAGCTACCTAGATTTACAAGTACACGTTTAATTTGAAATGTATTCACAAGGAAAAAAATTACCAATGTGTCGTTATGGGGTTGAGATAGAGCCTCGACGTCTTTGTCGTTGAACGTGAGGGCATCCTCGGATGTAACCTCGAGTTCGCTTATCCCTGGTGATGGAAATTTTTGTTCTCCTGACCATGGGTTCTTGTGGAGCATTGACACCTCTAAAGGTCATGTGGATGATATGTTGTGGCTCGCCTGCTTCACTCTTCTCGGTCGCCTCTCTTTCCCGGAACTGATTTTTGGCTCGGTCGCTGAGGAATTCTCGGAGGTGACCTTTGCTGAGTAGTAGAGCTACTTCTTCCCGGAGTTGTCGGTAATCCTTGGTCTTGTGACCATGTGTTTTGTGAAATTCACACACTAAGTTATAGTAAGGATCTGATTGTACATGCCTTGGCCACCTGGTGTCTCTAATTTTATTAATGGCGAATACGATATCTGAAATGTCGACGTTGAAGTTGTATTCCGACAGGTGGGGTACCTCCGTCGGCCCTGTGTGCCTATCGAATCCAGCTCTGCTAACAAGTCCCCGAGGGTTCTGGCCTCGATCCAGCCTTCGATCGTTGCAGGGTACGTTGCACCTCGGGGCGCTTCTTCTATCTTCAGTGTATGGTTGGTATCTTTCTTTGTTTGGCTTTGGCTCCTTTGTTGGGAGCCTGTTAGGATATACCGAGCCCGAGAGGGCTCCCAGTTGGTCGTCTTCGACCCTAATCTTTGATTGGTACCGGCTGTGGACATCCGACCAGGTCACGGCGGGATACTCGACTAAGTTCTGCTTCAGCTGTTTCGAAGCTAACGAGCTTCGCTCGTTCAGACCTTGGGTGAAGGCCTGCACTGCCCAGTCGTCGGAGACTGGCGGCAATTCCATTCGTTCCATTTGAAAGCGAGATACGAACTCTCGCAGCATCTCGTTCTCCCTTTGCTTGATTTTGAAAACGTCGAACTTCCTTGTAGCTACCTTGATGGCACCAGCATGCGCCTTTATGAAGGAATCTGCTAGCATGGAAAATGAGTCTATCAATTTCGGGGCTAGGTTGTGATACCACATCATTGCCCCTTTTGAAAGCCTCCCCAAACTTTTTTAGTAGGACGGATTTGATCTCGTCGTCCCTTAGGTCGTTGCCCTTCACTGCACAAGTGTAAGTAGTGATGTGCTCGTTGGGGTCTGAGGTTCCGTTGTACTTCGGAAGGTCAGGCATTCTAAACTTCTTTGGGATGGGTTTTGGAGCCGCTTCCTGTGGGAACGACTTTTGCACGAACTTCTTTGAATCGACACCCTTCAGGATCGGGGGTGCACCCGGAATTTGATCGACCCTCGAGTTGTAGGTCTCTACCTTCTTGTCGTTAGCTTCTATCTTCTTTTCTCCTGACTCGATCCTCTTTGTGAGGTCTTCGAGTATCATTAAGATGGCAGGGTCGGTTGCTGACCAGTTGTCGCTCGACCTTTCCGGTACCTTCGGCTCGGGGAGCCGTTCCTGGTGCTACTGTGCTTGGAGTTTTCTGGTGGCTTTGCAGCTGAGCAATTGCCAGCTGTTGTGCTTGTAACATCTCGAAAATGACATGAAGGCTAACCCCTTGTTCCTCCCGAGCCGGGGTTTTTGAAGCCTCCTGTTGGTTTCCTTGGTGTGTACTCCTATTGGTGAGGGAGCTTATTTCGACGTGTTGAGCGTCGCGCGAGACCGCGTCTATGGGAATTGGTTCTTGCGCGTCCCTAGGGTTTCGTGGTGGTACACCAACACCTGGAACAGCTACACCATTTTCTCCATGGTCCTCAAGATTGTTGTCTTCACGTGCGTTCACTGAGTTAGACATTTTGACCTGAAATCAAAGATCTTGGACAAGAAAAAGCGTGAAAGATAACTTGTGTTATGTAGTAATCCAGCAAAAAAACAATCACTATTACTTTTAGCCCCACGGTGGACGCTAAACTATTTACCTTGAAAATGGTAATAACAATTTAATTTGATTTTGTGGTTCTAAAAATATGTGATCTATTTTTATGCTAGTTGTTAGGCAATGGATGCTAAGTGAAGGATTGGAAATTAAGATGATAGCTTGTAGATAGCTTAATAAACGAACCGAAATGGCTAGGAATCGAGGCCTCGAGCTTGCATATACAGGGCCCCGAGGTCGAATCTGATATCTGATTAAGGGTAGCCGATGAAAGATTAACAGCTATTAGGATTGTGATTGCGGATTTTTATGACCAATAACAAGCAATAAATGAAGAACAATTAATGAGATATAATAAATGTAAATAAAGCAATAAATGTAAGCAATAGAGCCAAATAGAGAGTATGTTTGAGTTAGAGAGCAGAAAGAATGTTCTTCTATTGAATGAAGTATCTTGTCTTCTTTACAAAATGATAAGGACCCTTTATAGATCAGGGGAATCCTAGCATGGTACAAGTGCATTTATTACAAAGATATGAGTTTGATACAGCTATTTAATGCCTTGGTACGGGCGCACATCAGCCTGTCAACTTCCATCAAGTGCCTAGGGAACTTCCCATTTTTTTGTTGCAACCGTCGATCCACATTATCTCTGAACCGAGCATTTTGGAAACTCTACGAGATCGTGCCTCGAGCCCTGCCTCGGGCTTTAGGAGGCGCATCTTTGGAGCCCCGAATGACCATAAAATCGGTCCCTCGGATTTTACCGCATACACATTTGCTTGTAAGTTGCAAACCAATTCTTGTGTGGACACATGTGGAAAGTAGCACCAGAATCAAGAACCCAAGAATTCTGCCCATGACTAGAACTCACAGCACAGACTTCCCCTACATAGTCACTATCATCAGAGTTATTGCCATTGTCACAATATTTGCCGAATTAACTATTTTCTGCTTTCCTCTTTTCTCCTTCAGCTTAGGACAATCTCTCTTGTAGTGACCTTGCTCCCCGCACTCATAACAGTGTTGCTTCCTTGATCTAGACTTTGATCTGGCGGTTGACTTTTTCCTGTTAAAGTCCTTTTGTTATATTCTTCCTCTAATCACAAGACCCTCGCCCTCAATTCTGCTGTCTGGAAAGCTCTTTTTTAACTATTTAGATTTTAGTGCATTACTAACATCTTCTAGTGAAATGCTGTCTTTCCCATATAGCAGCGTATCGGCAAAAGTATCATAAGACGGTGGTAAAGAACATAACACAATCAAGGCCTGATCCTCACTCTCAGTTTTGATATCCACATTCTTCAGATCCATTATAATTGAATTAAACTCATCAATGTAAGTTTTAATAGGTATACCTTCATTCATACGGAGATTGTATAACCTCTTTTACAGGTAGGGGCAGTTTTTTAGCGATTTCTTAGAATACAGATCTTCCAGCTTCTTCCATGCCGTTGCTGCAGAAGTTTCTTCAGCAATTTCCCGAAGAACGCTATCTGGAACGCTCATGAAGATCGCACTCAAAGCCCTCTCCTTCAGGTCTGCCTTCTCTGGCTCCTTCATCTCTTCAGGAAAATCCTCATCAAGTGTCTTTCATAACCCTTGTAACACCAGGGACGAATTCATCCTAATCTTCCATATACTGAAATTAGAACCCCCGTCAAATTTCTCTACTTCGTACTTTGTTAAAGATGATGAAGACATCTTAACCCTAGATTATATGTAGAAACCCGAACATTGCTCTGATACCAATTGTTGCAGAATATCGTGGGTTAACTAGCACATAATCACACACAAAGCGAATATAGAAGAAAAATCAACACAAGGATTTAACGAGGTTCGGCTAAGCCTAATCCTCGGGGCAAAAGCAGAGAGAGTTTTTCACTATGAATGAGAAGAAAAGCACAATACCATCTTTAGAATCCCCAACTACAACCCCTATATATAGATCCCAAAAGGTCCCAAACCTATAAGAGAAAGGTTTCCCAATTTGACAAGGACTATAGGTTTTCCTTTCCCAAATCTATTAGGGCAATGGGTTTTCCTAAACCTATAGGGATTATGGATTTTCTAAAAATACAAGAAAATAATTCAAGCCACAAAACATGTGAGATATTCTCTATATATTTTTTCCGATTTCAAAAGCAAATAATTAAAGTTTAAATTAAAATTATGTTCTTTGAGTGTAAGATAACTGTTCTTTTAAATGTCAAAATTGATGGTGATGATACTTGACTTAGTATCTACTACAAAATATGGCTTACATATCTTCTAATGTTAGGTTATAGAGGTGTGTTACAATTATATCTAGGTTTAACCATCTAATTCTCTTTATGTATTTAACAATAAAATTAGAAAAAAAATAGGACACCAAAAGATATACCAATAATTTTAATTAGAGACGTCTGGTCAAAATTATAACCCTATATTTTGATTTTTTTTATGGACAAATCATATAAATGCAAAACGCACTCCTAATAGCGTAGCTTATGGCAAACATAATTGCCTAGCTTATGTAAACATATACCTCCTACATCACTTAGGCCTCCTTTGTTTGCACGTAATGGAGGTCTGAATCTTAATCATTCAGATCTCAGACATTAAGTGCGTTTATTTTTAAAGTCTGAATCTTAATTATTCAGATCTTAATCATTAAGTGTGTTTGTTTTTTTTTACTTCACAACCACTTGGGTCTGAATAGGTCTGTATGATTAAGATCTATAACAGAGACTTAATTTCATTAAGATGCTATCACATATTCATTATTAATTGCTGCCACCGCCTACCATTATCAACTACCACCATGTCACCACCACCACCATACTCAACCACCACCCTCACCACCACCACCACGCCACAATCATCATCAATCATAGCCGCCACCACTATCGACCATCACCACCCACTATCCCCACCACTCCGACCACCATATATCATTCTCACCCACAATCAACACTCATCCACCTCAACTACCTGAACTGACCACTCATCACCATCAACAACCACAACCGGCACTGCCCATCATTATAACCTACCACCACCTTTCTCAGTCACAACTACTACCACCACCCGCCATTATTAACTATCACCACCACCATCCTCAATCATAATCGCCACCACTACCAATCACTACTAGCTACTAGCATGAACCACCATCATCAACCAAAACTACCACCAACCACCAACTATCGTCTCTAGTCGGCATTCACCCGTTAGCAGCCACCACCAACAATTATCGTATTTTAAAAAACTACACATTTTATTGATAGAATATTAGATTAGTTAGTATTTCATTTGAATTTATGTTTATTAATTTTCAAATAAAGATAAATTTTATACATTCAGATGTTAAAAATCAAACAGTCTTAATTATTTCTATTCAGATCTTAATACACATCTTAATATATTCAGATGTGTATTCAGATTCAGATGTCTTAATCTTAATACACATCTTGATATTCATATGCGTATTCAGATTCAGATGTCTTAATCTTAAAAAAAAACAAATGAGGCCAGTGTCTTTTGAGTATTTTCGTATCCATAGACTACTGTCGTTACTGCCTTCGTTTCGATTTTTTTTTTTTTTTGCATTCCTTAGTGTTAATTAGTTTCTATTACTATTTTCGCTTTGGTGTCAGATTTGGTTTGCTAGTGATTGCCCTTCCATTTATCTTTCCTGAGCAGAGAGTCTACGCCGGAAACAACCTCTCTATCTTCTTAAAGGTAGGGGTAAGGACTGTGTACACTCTATCCTACCCAGACCCCACTTATGGGACAACAATGTTATTGTTGTACGGTAAACTTATACCCCCAAGGCCCCAACGAGTACATGAGTATTACACAATACACACAAGTACAGTTCAAAATATCATGTTGGGGGAAGGAGGGTTGCGTTTTCCACTTATAATTTCAAGTTTTTTCGATTTTATGTCCAAAAATGAAGTATGGTATTAAAAAATTGACAACTTTTTGAGTCGAGGGCCGCCTACTAAATTTGTTATACTCCCATGCTAGTTGTGCTTTCCATGCCCTTGGTTTGAGCTTAGGGAGAGTTAAACGCATATCGACCATCAACTTAAAAATAGTTTAACTATGATAAATTCTTTGAATATATAACGAGTACAAGTTTAGAATAAATGCATCGTTAAATGATTGATTGATTAGCAATTAAATGTTGCACTTTGTATGTACCACAAACATGCTTAAACACGATTCCCAAATGACTCATCGTATTGTCCACGGTGTTTGACTCAAAAGTTGTTTAATACTTTTTAAGCAAATCAATCAAAAAGATGAAGGGGTAAATCCTAGTTAAAGATAATTAACTCTAGATCCGAGGCGAATAATATGAGTAGAAAAACATAGCCGAGTATAAATATTAGGCGTGATTATAGCCAGATTTAATAACATAAAGAAAGATGCATTGAATAACATTAAATGGCAATAAAATGTAGATAAAGGAAAAGATTCACCCGATCTTGAGTTAGTCGGATCTTCTTTCATTTGATAAAAATGAATAATAGACAAAATACAAGAACCATTGGACCCTTTTTGGATCTGATGAAGGTTTTGGATCACAGATCCTCTTCTCTCTTTTGAGAGATGTATTTACATATTTTCTAGAAAGAGGGAGAGGGAGACCGAGAGCCAGCCCCCTCAATGGGAAGTCCTCCCCTCCTATTTATAAGGGGGGTATCCATAGAAAATCCTTACAAAAGGTACAATTTAGAGAGAATATTCGGTGGAATATTCCTTTTGAGTATTCTAAAGCAAACTAGCAGTTTCATGACTGTCCGTCCCGGCCTGTCCGACCTCGGCCTATCCGACCACGACCTTCTTGATGACGGTCCGGCCTTGGCTTTATTGATGACGGCCCGACCTTGGTCTGTCCGACCTAGGCTTTATGTCTTCGCGTGCCGAATTTCTCTGGTCTAATTTTGACCCATACAGTTAGTCCTCTGCGCTTATCGAGGTCGTCTCTTGGTCGAGCTCGATGAGCGGACCTTATTAATCGTAGTTCGAGAAATTCGGATGGGGAGGTCGACTAGTATGGGTTGCAGCTGAGGATGCCGATGCCGAGGGAGAATATCTTGAAGATGGTGGTGAAGAGAGTCGCGATGGTGACGCTGAGTGAAAATATAGCTGTCTTTTTTTTGTCCATTGATCCGGGTCGTATGTAATCTACGACTATTTGCGCAGTGACTTTGTATAAACAAGAACTTTTCGTTTTATTTGCCTTGTACTTTTCCATGTTTTCGCTTTTTGCGACTTTGGTGCGAGGTAGATTCCCACATGGCGAGTCCCGGTTTTTCCTTCTTTATATTTTCTGACGGCACTTGGCCTTAGGGACATTTCGAATTCTCTTCGGAGAAGGCCCATGGCCTTAGAGGGTATTATTTTTGTCGGAACATTGACCCGTCGTTGTTCGATCGAGGTCGAACTCTTCTTCTTTGGCGAAGGCCCTTGGCCATAAAGTCGATTCGGACGAGGCCGAAGGTTGATTTGGGCGAGGCCGAATGTTGATTCGGACGAGGCCGAAAGTTGATTCGGACGAGGCCGAATGTTGATTCGGACGAGGCCGAAGGCTGTTTCGGACGAGGTCGGATGTTGTTTCGGACGAGGCCGAATGTTGATTCGGACGAGGCCGAAGGCTGATTCGGACGAAGCCAAATTCTTCGATTTGGCGATGGCCCTTAGCCTTAAAGGGTGTTATTTCGACTTATCGAAATGTTAACCCGTCGTCGTTCGATCGAGGTCGAACTCTTCTTTTTGGCGAAGGCTCTTGGCCTTAAAGGGTGTTATTTCAACTTATCGAAATGTTAACCCGTTTGAATTCGAGCGAGGTCGAACCATCAAACTTTGATGGTGAAGGCACTTAGCCTTAAACTCTATTCGAACGAGGTCAAACTTATCAGACCTCGGTGGCGAAGGTACTTAGCCTGAGTCCCAGTTCGATCGAGGTCGAACTGTTAATCTTTGATGGCGAAGGCACTTAGCCTGAGTCACAGTTCGAGCGAGGTCGAATTGTTAATCTTTGATGGCGAAGGCACTTAGCCTGAGTCCCAGTTCGAGCGAGGTCGAACTATCAAACTTTGATGGCGAAGGCTCTTAGCCAAAGTCCCAGTTCGAGCGAGGTCGAACTGTCAAACTTTGATGGCGAAGGCTTTTATCCTGAGTCCCGGTTCGAGCGAGTTGAACTGTCAAACTTTGATGGCGAAGGCACTTAGCCTGAGTCCCAGTTCGAGCGAGGTCGAACTGTTAATCTTTGATGGCGAAGGCACTTAGCCTGAGTCCCAGTTCGAGCGAGGTCGAACTGTTAATCTTTGATGGCGAAGGCACTTAGCTTGAGTCCCAGTTCGAGCGAGGTCGAACTGTTAATCTTTGATGGCGAAGGCACTTAGCCTTAATCCCAATTCGAGCGAGGTCAAACCTGTTGATCTTTGATGGCGAAGGCCTCAGCCTTAGTCCCAGTTCGAACGAGGTCGAACCTGTCGATCTTTGATGGCGAAGGCCTTAGCCTTGGTCCCAGTTCGAACGAGGTCAAACTTGTCGATCTTTGATGGCGAAGGCCTTAGCCTTAAAGGGTTTCCTGGGGGAGTCCCAATTTGCTTAATTTTGCTTGCATTGGAGAATATGACGTATTTCCTGGGGGAGTCCCAGTTTGCTTAATTTTGCTTGCATTGGAGAATATGACGTATTTCCTGGGGGAGTCCCAGTTTGCTTAATTTCGCTTGCATTGGAGAATATGACGTATTTCCTCAGTTTGGTCGCTTTCCCTTCTGCGGTTATACTTTCGGTGGTCGCTACCAATTTGGCAAGGCCGTCTATTTCGATGTTTTGTGCTCGGGGCATCTGGTCGAGTTGACACTCGTCAAACTTGGGCAGTAGCTTATGGATTCCTGCCTGATATTTTCGTGGCCTTTGTTCTTTTATTTGGAAAGTCCCTGTGACTTGGTTGATGACGGGTTGTGAGCCATATCGGAGGATGATTCGCCGTGCTCCATACTTGAGAGCTAGTTTCTTGTCCTTGTAAATGTCAAAGCAAAAAGTGAAGTTGGCATGACAAAGCACACGAAGGCCTGAAAGGACGCCACTGTGCAGAACCACACCTCTCAACCGTGGTATTTTAGCAGCAGCCAAGTGTAATGTTGGGCCACTTCTTAAATCTAGATTAGATGTCAATGCATACGACAGGGTAATTCCCAAATATTCTACATCTTTTATTCAATAAAACTCCAATAGCTCTGGATTTGGAAATTGTTTAAAGATTTGTCAGTAATAGTCTTTGTTGCAGTGATAATGCGGACGACGAGTGATCAAATGGGAAGCTCTAATGATTTTATTTTAATGCAACAGCCGAAGGCCTCTAGTTGAGGCTAAATATCTTGAGCTGTTTATGATTTCTTGGAGCAATATTGAGACCATATCTTTACCCACCTTGAAACCATGATTCAACAGAGGTACTTCAATCATTATTTTATTAGGTGTATCAAATTCGTTTGGCTTCCCTGAAGACGCTCCATAGTCGGAATTGAATCTTAAATCTAGAGGAAACTAAAATTTTAACTAGAAAATCCCTACAGACGGCGCCAAATTGTTTGACTCAAAAGTTGTTTAATACTTTTTAAGCAAATCAATCAAAAAGATGAAGGGGTAAATCCTAGTTAAAGATAATTAACTCTAGATCCGAGGCGAATAATATGAGTAGAAAAACATAGCCGAGTATAAATATTAGGCGTGATTATAGCCAGATTTAATAACATAAAGAAAGATGCATTGAATAACATTAAATGGCAATAAAATGTAGATAAAGGAAAAGATTCACCCGATCTTGAGTTAGTCGGATCTTCTTTCATTTGATAAAAATGAATAATAGACAAAATACAAGAACCATTGGACCCTTTTTGGATCTGATGAAGGTTTTGGATCACAGATCCTCTTCTCTCTTTTGAGAGATGTGTTTACATATTTTCTAGAAAGAGGGAGAGGGAGACCGAGAGCCAGCCCCCTCAATGGGAAGTCCTCCCCTCCTATTTATAAGGGGGTATCCATAGAAAATTCTTACAAAAGGTACAATTTAGAGAGAATATTCGGTAGAATATTCCTTTTGAGTATTCTAAAGCAAACTAGTAGTTTCATGACTGTCCGTCCTCGGCCTGTCCGACCTCGGCCTATCCGACCACGACCTTCTTGATGACGGTCCGGCCTTGGCTTTATTGATGACGGCCCGACCTTGGCTTTATGTTTTCGCGTGCTGAATTTCTCTGGTCTAATTTTGACCCATACACATGGCTTATGTACTATTTAAGAAAAAGATAGTCTGACGCATGAAACATCCTGTATTCACGTAGGGTTCAGATAAGGACGTCGTGTGATGTCGGCTTATGTACTATTCTTGGTAGAAAATATCAGTCCTAACCGCATCCTATCTTCCCACAAGGATCAACTGTTTCATGCTTAATCTTTCTTCATAGTTTAACACAAAAGACCTGATGCCATCTAACTAAAGAAGGGTGATTAGTATTAAGATAGCAGCACGTAAAAGGAAAAACTCAGCCACACCACTTAAAAACCCCTCTCCTTCGGCACATGAGCAAGACAACAAAATACGGGGGCCTAACGTTGAGCAAACAAGTCCAAGTATAGAAATGGGTATGACTAGTGGTGGTAAAATGGTTAAAAGAAAATAGTTATCTACCATATTATCCATTAAAATATGGGTTGGATAATGAACATTTTAAAAACGGGTCAAATATGGATAAGAACCATATTATCCACTTAGAAAATGGATAACCAATGAATAACTAATGTGTTTAACTTTTACATCTGTAAAGCCTCAAATTGGGGGTTCCTCAAATTTGGGAGACTAGAAATTCTCCCAAAAGTGATCATATTCAAGAAGCCATGGATAATACAGATATCCATATTATCCGCCGGTTAACCCGTTTTTTATCCATATTAAATATAGGTTGGGTCAGATAATTTATCCATTTTTGCATTACCCGTTTTCAACACGCCCATATCCGACCCGCCCAATGCCACCCCTAGGTAGGGGTGGGCATATTTCGGTCGGAACCGAATAAACCGATCGAACCAAAAATTTTTTATTTCGGTTTCGGTTATTCGATTTGTTCGGTCGGTTTCGGTTTAAAATTTTAAAATTTCAGTTTTTCGGTTCGCTTTTCGGTTATTAAGTTATTTAGTTCGGTTAACCGAAAAACCGAATTATTAGCATATAGGTTCTTTAAGTTATATATAGGCTAAGCCCATAGGTAATAAATTAATGCTATTAGGTCCAATCTATCAAAGACTCAACCTAATTAAGTAAGTCCATCAACTTCCCAATCTTAAAGACTTTCACTCTATTAAAACTTCCATAGCATATATGATAGATACCGGGAGGATTTCACACAGAGTTGTAATTTACACTATGTTTGAATTTTATGATCCATAATAGTGTGCAAAGTTTAGTCTTTTTTTTTTATTTTATAAACACAATATTTCCAACAATTTCGAAGTTTTGGGAAAAAACAACAAATTCGCCGATCCTATTATTACATAGAAGTAGCCCAATATGATAATGTTCAAACCGAAAACCGAACCGAAATTAGAAAAACCGAACTGAACCGAACTTATTTCAGTTCGGTTTCGGTTACTACTTTTACAAAACCAAAAACCGAATAACCGAACCGAATTTCTTCAAACCGAACCCCGAACCGACCGAACGCCCACCCCTACCCCTAGGTATGACTATGATACCATGTTAAGGAAATGGACTTTGGACTAACTCAAACCTAAAAGCTAGCTCATAAAGTAAAGATTACCCGAGATTATATAAAGAGACAACAAACATACACTCAAGCAGTCAGCGCCAAAATATGGTTGCAATGAAAACTGAGCAGAAAAAACCATTCGCGAATCGAGATACCAGTACAAAAACCATAAAAGAGGGCAAAGACCATACAGCCAAAAGATGTCTCATCTGCGTAAAATTTTTTGAATTATAGTCCTCAATCCAGGATATACTTATAAGCATCGAATGACTATCAGAATTCAATATAGATACCCTTCATGACTGCCATCCGGTGGTTAAAAAAATCAGAAAATCTCCTCTTTACATTTCCAGATAATTGAGATAAAAGCAAAATTGAAACTAGAATGTGTAAATTGCTACTACTCCTGAAATTACATAGAAGTGATTCAAAATTTTACGTCACTGTACAACTCTGCAATTGTGCCACAATCATGACCGATCACATTCAGCTACCTGTTTCTCAACAGAAACAGAGGCTGAACTGGAGTTGGGAACTTCATTCACAGTCACATGTTCTATATAACCTCTTTCAGGTTCATCAATCCCTGCAGCATTTCCTTCCTGTAAACCAGTCAAAGGATCTTCTGGGATGGGCTGAACATTAGCATCTGAAGGCTGCTTCTCGCGTTCCATGTAACCTTTTTCAGGTGCATCAGTCCCTGCAGTGTTTCCTTCCTCTGAACCAGTCAAAGAATCTTCTGCAATGGGTTGAACACTAGCATCTGAAGGCTGCTTCAAAGCAGGAGCAGCATCTTTTCTGACACCAATATCCTTGGTAGAATTACTAGACTGCAACCACATAAACTGCAAAGCTTGGCCTTGCCAGATTTTGCCATTCAAAAATGCCCTCTCAGCAGACCGGCGCGTTGGAAAACATATCCTAGCAGATATGTTTAACGTCTCTGAGCCATTATTACTATCTTGAGGCTCCAAATCTTCCAGCTCAACAGAGGTAAGGTCACCAAAAGCAGAGAAATGTTCCTTCAAGACAGCAATCTAGAAAAGGAAAACCATTCTTAATTTTATCATACAAAGATAAGAGCAAGGAGGGAAAAGAATCTACAGATCAACCTGGACTATTGTAGCTAACCAAGGGAGATATAACACTAATGACAAGTACTATAAAGTGTCCTCAGATCCTTTCTCACACATCTAGAAGAATTATGTGGCACCTAAATTGGGAAGAAGGAACTTTACAGAAAAATAAAGATTTGCAAATATGAGAACAGGTAGAAACACATGCAGATATCTCCTACCTTGACCATGGGAATTATGAGTGCATTGTATAAGAAAATAAAACAAAATTTTCAAAGTGCGGACATAAACTTTCGAAAACCTATCCATGTGAGAAGGAGAAGATGGTAATAATATAGGCATGCTCTAACATACTAACAGCTCTGCCTTGGAAGAAAAGTTAAGGCACATAAGTGGCATAAGAAGATGGAAGTAAAAAATATGTGCAAAATTATTTGCAAATACTGGCAAATTTCAACTATCTGAGAGAGGACGGAAAGAAATTACATTTGCAAGACCACATGGCAAAGGTGGAAGAACTTTGAAGGCAGTGGGACGATTGTCTAGTTTGTATCTATTGAATATAAAAGGTGCACCATGTGGTGCCAGTGGACGAATTGACTGCTTCAAGCTGGAAGGTTCCTGTGTGGCCACAGTAGAAGATGATATAGAACAAGAGCGCTCCGCATTCTCTGTTGATCTGCTACAATCAGAGATTGCGTCAGCTTGTGTTGAAGATACATCATTATTAAGTTCCGCGGAGCTTGAATTTTGCATTTTTGCAGAATAAGATACTGTTTCTCCCTCCTTCTGTTTCTTCAGATCCTGGTCTGAGACTGCTTCAGCTTTCACACCTACAGCCTGCATAGACCACATAATGGTGGAAGAGAAGACCCTAACATTAGTTTATTAAACATCAATGAGATTATATCGTCAATATACAGAGGAAAAACAAAGAACAAACTGCAATAAACATGAGATCTGCTTACTCTGAGGACAAATTAATTGCTATAGTCAATCTTGATATAAGTTGTGGAAACAAGAATAAGAACCTTTACAGTTAACATAAAGTTATATCATCATATGTGGGAAGGAAACAAAGAATGACTTGCATAAACAATTCCAGATACAAGATATTCACTGTAATCACCCCTCGTCATTATTATGGAAAAAAGTACTTCTACAGTTAACAACTAGGAAGCATATCAAATAACAACTTGCAGGAATGCTCCGAAAAGTCAGTTTGTTTAAAAGTAGGCTTTGAAAAAGAATATAATGGAATATTTCAAGTTGGTGAGAGAAAATAAAGAATAAAATCACTTAATCTCAGTAGATACTCAATATCAGCTTAAAGAACATTTTCTTTGGACAATTTTGAAAAAAGAACAGGCAATCACCTGCTTCTCAAGTTTAACCAACTGACGTCGGAACTCATTCCGCTTCTGATCAAGCAGCTCCTGCTTCTTGCGCAATTCTTCCTTCAAAAGTTCTAAACTCTCCACCTTTTTTTGCACAGCTGGTGCAGCTTTGGGAACATTATGAGCCACAGGCTTAGGTAGACCAGAAGAAGGTAACAGAACAACAGGACCATGTTCAGCAGCTTTTGAGGCTAAGGACTGGATATTGTCTTTTCCTTTATAAGGAACAGATAGGTGGGGTTGACCCACACTGGATGTTACTCCACGAGGAGTCAAAGGTAAATTAATGCCACCATTTAAACCATCATCCATAATGCTATCCCTGTTTGCCCAGAAAAGCTTTATAAAACGGTTGCCCATCACAGCATCAGGTGCCCTTAAAGCAGCCTCAGCTTCTTCTCTCTTAGAAAATTGAATAAAAGCTCGTTCACCACTCTGTGGGATGTGGATGTCAATGACCTCCCCAAATTTTTGAAAATGTGAAAGAAGAGCATCTGGTTTGTTGTCTTTCTGTGGAATGCCTCTCACAAACAGCGTTCGAAGTGCCTTTTGAGAAGGTTTTCTCATATTATGTCCAGAACTACTTTGGGGCTTGAAAGATGATTCTGTCATTTGTGGGTCAATAGTATCTACATTTTTTTGCTTCCCTGGACGGGAGTTTCCTTGATTGCTGCAGGACGATTCCAAATCTTTTCCCATTTCATCAAAACTTGAAGCATCCCCTGTAAAATCAGTGATCTCTTTCCCATTCGACTTATTTTTTGACCTTCTGATTCTTCCCCACACACTCTGAGATCCTGAAGCTGCCTTAGCACCTCTAAGTGGATGCTCAAGTTCAAAGGCATCACACTGCCCAACTTGATCATGATCAGAGGATTCTGCATCTAACAAAGGCCCAGTATCATCAATTTTAGATGGATTTAAATCCTGGAGTACTGCTGAAGTTTCAGAACGATCATTTGACCATAAAGGCTGATCAGGATCATAAAAATCAGCTCCACCAGCCATAGAACCATCAACAAAAGCATCAGTCAAACCCAATCCATCATCAATCACAGGAGGTTTGGTAATTTTGTTATGTAAAGCTTTGCCACTAACCAATGATCCAGAAGGGCCTATCACAGGTAAAGATCCTTGTGCAGTAGCTGGTCCTAGCATGTGTGCATTAGGAAGTGACACAGGAAGATTAAACTGAGAAAGGCTCTGCAAATTGGAAAACAATAACATAAAACCAAAGTGCCCAGGCTAAGAAATTGCAAAGTATAAGAATAAAGTGTTGACAGTAAATGAACGGGAGATTCCTTTGCCAAAATAATTCATCGCTTACTTGCTTAATATACAAAACATAATGTGTTTTCATAAAGAAGAATGATCTAATAAGGGAGTCCTGACTCAACTTACAAAAGCTTAATTGAAAGAGATGAAAAAATCAAGTAAGCAAACACTCAGCATTCCGATGAAGACCAGAGATAGAAACACCCTAAGCATAAAATATTGACAGAAAACCATTCCCTCCCATAACATATAATGGAACAGACAGTAATAACTATTTGTCAGCTGAAAGTCCACACACCTGAACATCTTCAACAACAATACGATTTACTCCATGCTCCATCGGGCACATATCTCCTCTTAGGCAAAATCCACGCTCCTCAAAGTCTCTACATCTCTGCCTTGGAATACCCATACCCACAGTAGGATTCAAGGGTGGCCTGAGTGTTCCCTGGAAACCAAGGGAATGAATTGTATCAAGGCCGCCATTAGACATTCCTGGAACCATTCCAAATGCACTCCAAGATGAACTCTGTGCATTAGAAACGTTTTGCACCCCTCTTCCAGTAAAGAGACCAGGAGTAACAGGGCCCTGTGGAAACAGTTGAGATGCAATATCAGCCGAGCCAAACCTTGAATCACGTTGGGCCCAAGCACTATGTTCTCTCCCTCGACCCCTACCATTACTAGCATCACCAGACAGTGATTGGTTCAGCCTCATTCTTTGGTATGATTCCATAGGGGCCCTGGAAAATGAACCCATTCCTCGTCTTCTTGGGAACCTGATTTCACTAAACTGAGAATCTCCTTCACCATAAGGATGTCCATTCTCAAAAGGCTTTCGTTTCCTGAATGGTCTACTGAAAACTGGTTCAATGGCATCAGTCTCCTCAGATTGAGAATGCAGTTCTCTCCTACGATGCTTATGATTGCGATCATCATCATCCTCTTCACTGATTTCTTTCTCTTCAGGATCACTGTTGCCATCAGAAGGTAAAAGTGCTGGCTTTGAAGATGAAACTTTAAGCTCCATGAGTCAACACTCAACCTTTTCTGTAATCAAAATTTGTATGCCCAGACAAATCAGATTATTTCAATGGCCCACATCAATTAAAAGTGACCAGTACCTGAAAGGGGGGACAACAATGCGGAAGACTATTAATATTACTTTACGCAAGCATGAAAAGCTGAACTTGACAGTTCTATTAAGGTCATTGATATTTTCTCACATACACAACAAAAGCGGTAGGTCTAAAATAAACAGTTGTAAGAGACAGCACTTAGACAATAAAAATGCAGTTGATAGTTTTTTTTTTTTTTTTGAGAAGGTAACATATCCAGTATATTCATAAAAAATCATCAGCACAACACATGTGCTGGAAACCAAAATAGGAGTGTTGCATTAGAAAAAACAAAAATACAATCCTTTTTCTTCTTACAAGGAGCTTAAAACATCTATAATTGAAACAGTATCATCTATGTATTCTGATTTACACCAAAAACAAAATAGAAGAATACACTTCATCTTAATTTTCTGGAGAGTATCTTCAAAACATCTCGAATTCCTTTCCTTCCAAATTGTCCACCAAAGCCTTTGTCAGTGGTGAAGTTTGCCCCTGAGTTCCAGCTTAGTAAGAGTTCAGAAGTTCTCCTGGCATTACCTATCTAGTACCTCTGAGGTTGATGAACAAATCCCATAGATCGCTGGTCACTTTACAATGTAGAAACAGATGGCTAATTGTCTTAGCATCTTGTCTACACAAATAACACCTAGATACAATTGGTATACCCCTCTTTCTTACGTTTCCCTGAGTAAGTACAACTTTCTTAACCACCAACCAAGAAAAGCATGCCACTTTATAAGGCACCTTTACTGTCCATATGTGCTTCCACGGCCATAAACTGAGTTGAGAGCACTCCTGGTTCAAATCTTTATATGCTGAGCTGACCGAGTAAATTCCAGTACTATGCTTCTGCCATCTGAGTGTATCTTCACCCTCCTATAGTCCTTTGCCTTGTTCCAAAGTGTGATAAAAATTGTTTTTTCACCGTCTTGCTTAGGGAAGACACATTTCCGTCCAGACAAGATCGTTAGATGATCCTTTCTGTACTGTATGTCCTGTCTTGAAGAACGTCTTGCCCGATCCGAGGTAGATCAACAATCGTGGAAGGCCCATGATGGTCGCTATAACGTCTTTTTCGACACAGTAACAAGGTCCAACGATTAATCTAACGTGAAAGACGATTACTGTACCTTAAACAACATGATATAGGCTTTGAAGAGGGTTTTCACGAAGGATTGTTGAATAGCCTTTCGCTCGGACTTGAGATCCTTCAACTGGCTGGAAGGTTGACTCAATTAACCTTGTAAGCATCTCCCAACCTTGTAAGCATCTCCTACAGTCACGTTCAAACCTTGTGTAGACCAAAGTTCATTCAAAGTAGCCCCTTATTGTTGGTTCAAAAGATAGATGTCAGGATATAGTTATTTTAAGCTTCGAACACCCAACTAGTTGTCCTCCCAAAACTGTGTTTTCCTTCCATCTTTTACACTAAGACTTGGCTTATCATTCAGACTTGGCCACAAATCTCCAAAGACCGACTCCATAAGGAGTGTTAACCCCTCTACCCATCCAAAATCTTCCTTTCCATATTTTACCTTAATCACATTGCCCATAGTGCTTGCTCCTCCTTTGGAAACCTCCCCAACCACTTTATCAATAGGCTTTTGTTATGCTTTCTTAAATTCCTGACTCCCAAACCCCCTTATTGTTTATAGATAGTCAGGATTTTTCATTTAACTAAATGTATCCCTTTTTTCTCTTTGTTTCCATGCCACAGGAAGTTTCTTCTCAAAGCTTCTAGCCTCTTTTCTACACTTGCTGGTAAGGGAAATAACGACATCATATAGGTAGGAAGAGCATCCAAAATAAAGTTGATAAGTATCAATCTACCTCCCAGACATAAATAATTTGCTTTCCATCTTGCAAGCTTATTCTCACATCTCTCCAAAACTCCATTCCAAATGTCTTTAGACTTACGTTTTGCACCCAGAGGCGTTCTCAAGTAAATGGTTGGGGTACTTCCTAACTTCTCCACCTAAAATTCTACCTACGGATGTATCCTAGGCACCTCACTGACTAGGAAATCTGGCTTTTCCTCCGGTTGATGTGGAGCCCATAAACAACTTCAAATAGGACTAAGATAACCCTTACATACCTCAATTGGCTCTCCTCTGGATCACAAAATATTAAGGTATCATCTGCATACTGAAGATGAGTGATTTTCCAGTTTGTTTGTTTGTTTGATTGTTAGCCACATTAGCCACATTGAGCCATAAATCCAACCATTCCCAAGTTCAATCTTCAGCATGTTATTTTAATCCTTCCATAGCTAGTACAAATAGAAAAGGAGACAGGAGATCACCTTGTCTCAAACCCCTTTCGGAGGAAAAAACCTTTAGGAGATCCATTTATTAGGATTGAGAAACTGACAGTACTTATACAAAATTTCATCCAACTAATCCATTTCCTTCCCAACCCCATTTTCTATAAGATCCCCAAAAAATTTCCAGTTCACATGATCATATCCTTTTTCAATGTCTTGCACATAATACCATATTTTTCCTCCTTTAACCTGGAATCAAGGCATTCATTTGCTATTAAAACAGCATCAGTGATATGTCCTGCTCTGATGAAAGCCTTTTGCTGTGAGTCTACTAATTTATGCATCACCTTTTTAAGTCTTTCAATAAGGATTTTGGAGATCAACTTATAGATGCTCCCTAAACTAATAGGTCTATAATCTCTTAATTCCTTGGCACCATTCTTTTTAAGGGATCAAAGTTACATATGTGGCATTGAAGCTCTTTTCAAACATCTCCTGAGAATGAAAATTCTGGATAGTAGCCATTACATGTGACTTGACCACCTCCCAACAATTGATAAAAAAAACCATAGAGTACCCATCTGGACCAGATGCTTTGTCTATTGCACAAAGCTTTAGACAATCCAGAATCTCCTTCTCATCAAAAGGACATTGTAAAGCTTGTTGTTCTTCTTCAATAATAGAATTATTCATATTGCAAATAGGTCTCCATTCCTCAGTTTCAAAGTAAAGCTTGATGTAACAATCTGTGATCCCCCTTTTTGATAGCTTCTGGTTCTTCACTAGACTCTCCTAATACCAACAACCGATCAATGTTGTTGTTCCTTCTATGCGCATTGGCTATTTTAGGGGGAAAAAACTTTGTATTCCCGTCACCCTGGTTAAGCCATAAGGCCCTAGATCTCTATCTCCAGGCTATTTCTCGTCTATTATTGAGTTTTTCCTCGTCTCCAGGCTATTTCTTCCATTTCATCGTTCTCTTCAAACTCCATTAAGAGATTTGTTCCTTTGGTCTTTCCTATTCATCTAGACACCTTGTCTTTTGAATTGCATCAAGTTCAGATATTTGATGCATTATTGAGTTTTTCCTCGTCTCCAGGCTATTTCTTCCATTTCATCGTTCTCTTCAAACTCCATTAAGAGATCCATTAAGAGATTTGTTCCTTTGGTCTTTCCTATTTATCTAGACACCTTGTCTTTTGAATTGCATCAAGTTCAGATATTTGATGCATTATTGAGTTTTTCCTTGTCTCCAAGTTGCCAAATTGCTTAGGCTCCATTCTATCAATTTCCCTTTGAGAGCTTTGAGATTACATGCAAGGATGTAATCAAGCTTGCCTTCAATAATAAAAAATGTCCACCAATCTTTAACTCTATCCTTGAATCCTCCAATCTCCAACCACCGGTTCTCAAACTTAAATAGGATTTATTCTGATCCCATTTACCACACCGAAGAACTAATGGTGTATGGTCAGAATAAATTCTAGGCAATAACTCTTGTTTGATGTTCTTGAAACAATCATTCCGTTCTACTGAGATCAAGAATATGTCAATTCTAGATGAGATCTCCTGATTGTCCCCACAAGTCCATTGTATAAATTCCCCCACTTGATGAAGATCAACAATTTTCCATGTCTTCAATAAAGTCTTAAAAATCTTTCATTGCTTTAGTGTTTCTAGTGAAATTCTTTTTTTTCAAAGGGAAATCTAACTATATTAAAGTCACCCCAACCACCCATGGACCCATAAATAGACTCCTAACCACCCCAACTTCCCACCAAATTTCTTGTTTCTCTTTATTGCAATTTGGAGCATAGACCCTTGTGAAGTGCCAATTGAAATCCTGAGTTTGAGATTCAAATCGGCATGTCAAAGTATAGGAACCAGTAGTGACCACCTCCCCCTTCCAGATCTTACTATCCCACAACATTAGAATCCCGCCCCTAGTTCCACTAGCCTCCAACTGCCCATATTTTACCCCCCGTTTCCCCATAATTGCTTGATGATCTCCTCTATATCCCCTTCAAATTTAGTTTCCTAAAAACAGATAACATTAGGTTTTCAATTGAGAACCAAATTACTAATAACCCTCCTTTTTTCTATGTGATTCAATCCCCTTACATTCCAAGATATGATTTTGATCTTGAAAGGTTCTACTTCCTCAATTGACCAAATTTCTGCTTCTGAAGACATATGCATCTGCATGTCTCCATTCTCCTCTAAAGTGTAACTGTCACAATGTGCATTCTCTCCTTCAATATTTGTCATGGCACCAGCTTTTTCATGAATCACCATCTGATTTTGCTCCTGAAAATGCGTAGGGGAGTCTTCCCATACTTCATTAATGATGTTTCCACAACTTTGTGGAGAAGACACCGTAATAGAGTTAATTGCTTCTATTTCAATTAGGAGTGGATCCAACGTATAAGGGATATCTATGTTGGCCTAGACCTGATTGAAAATTTGGGCTTCAGTAAATAAAACTGAGCCCAACTGAGTGTTCTTTTCAAGGGGCACTTTAGGAGCTTTGGGCTTTTTAGTAGGCCCAATACTCAAACCTTTAATTCCCCCTTATAATTGGCATGTACACTCTCCCCTTTATTATACGCCTTTAATTTCAAAGTAGGCGCATCTTTTGAGGAGCCCACGTGCTCCCTCCTTATCCCTTCTAACCTCTTTATTATAGGGCTCTCTTATCCGTTGGACATTCACCATCTCCGCTTCTCCTTCTTCACCGGAAAACCCTAGTCGGCAACTCCACCGAATGAGTATCATGAAAACTAAACCACTGTCTTCAATCATCACCTCCTTCAGAACTGCACCACCGTCTCCTCTAACTTTAATTCTTGCCCACTTTAGGTCATCCTTTAGAGAAGTTTCTAACTCTGTTTCTAGCCCTCCATAGTGGTCTCCAATGGATTTGAAGACTTTTTCTGTCCAGAAGTGCAACAAAAGATCCATAGCTCTAACTATGTTTCCTTCTGTTGTTGTTTGTCTAAGCAACAACCAGCTGTCGCCCACCAGTCCATATGAAATTTTGCACGCTTCCACCACCGCTCCCCTTTTAGGACATGTCCTGTCGTATATTTTGTTAGAAGTTGAAAAAGAAAGTGACACCCTCCCATCTCATAAATATTAACTCCAAAAGAGTTCTTCCCGGTACTAACAAACCATCTTCTGATATCGGCTAGTGTTGGCTTCTCCTCCAAGTCTTTCTTAAAATTCCCCACCACACCTCTTCCTAGTAGTCTATTTTCAAAAGACTCCCCTATGATTTTCTATGTTGTTGGTTTTAATCGTGGCTGCATTGGAATCTTTCGTTTGCCATTTACTGGTTCTTGGGATCTACGGAGCATTTGCAATAAAGTTGTTTTGTTTTCATTAGTGAAGTTTGGGATCTTAAATGCAATGTCCTTCCACCCTCCATTGAATGTAATCTCTGGAATAATAATTAATGATATGCTTTCTCCTTATACTGATACGATGCTTATAAATCTTCCATAGTTTTCGCATTTCTCATCAAACAAACAGGGAATTTATTCATTACTTCACCTATTACTGCTTGATGGGAGAGAGACAAACGTGGATTAGTACAATTAATTCTTTATTGGCAAATGGATTCCAAGAGAGACTAGGTCTGGTTTTTCAACCCGATCCATGCATTGGAATAGAGTACCTTATTTCTTTTTATCAAATTTGATTGTTCTTCCTTTAGCTTCCATCTTTTGACGTAGTTGGCAGCAACTCTTGATGCTTCCTCTAGAACAATGCACAGCCACTCCATGGTTTTCCTGAACGTAGTTCTCCACATCAAGTTATAACTCCTTCCTATCCATTCTAGCCAGACTACAACCCTCGATATGATTCTGGTGATATCATAAGACTTGAACCCCAGTGCAAAATAAATCCTGTCTACCTCCATATTAACAGAAACCTAGTAAAAGAGGAAAGAGAAAAAATTCTAAAAGATGACGCCGGAGGAAAGAAACTGATTATAGGATGTCGCCAGAAAAGAGGAAATCTTTTCTGGCCCCGCGAAATGTGCCTGGAAGCGCAATTGATTTATACATTCCTCAACCTAAGCTTAACAATTTCGTGACCAAGCTAAAATATATCCTGCAATATGAACTTGTTGGCTTCAAACCCACAAAGCCTACACAGACGTCTCTGAACTTTAATGTTCAGATGAGATAGCATACAGGAAGAATTGATTAAACATGGCATATAACATATGAGATTGAGCTTTTTAAGGCACCCATCATGCAGGTGAATAGTTTCAAGAAACTATCAAAATGCATATACGAAATGTAGACCTCACAAGTTGGAATCAACACACATCAAATATTCTGGAAGCGGAGGGGAGAGAATGCCAATAAGGACTAGAATGTTCATGAATTTTTTTTCACTTTTCTTCACCAAGCAAGAAAGACTTTAAATTTCAGTCACTCACTAACTATTACCAAAATGCAAATATTGATACACAAATAATTACGTGCTGTCAAATAATCACTATACTTTAGCCAAATCATGCTCATAGCATCATGTAAAAGGAAAACTAAGACAGACAACTATTCACATAGAACGAGTGGATCATAAGGATATCAGGATTTTTAACGAGGCATTATCATAGAAATGGTTATGGAGATTCGGATAGACGAGCACACTCTTTGGAGGGAGATGATAGCGGAAAAATATGGGATTGTGGAAAGGAGTTGGCGAAAAATAGAACATTATACTCCTTTTTAGGCAATGTTGTCAAAATCGAAAAGCTCTAAAAAACGCTCTAGGTCGATTGGGGTTTTAAGCGCAAAGCGCAACTAAAATGCGGGCTTTAGTAAAAAAAGGCGCAACCAAAGGAAAGAATAAAAATACATTATGTAGTTCAACAAAAAAGAAACAAATTTACTCATAATATTATCCTCAGCAACTAATACACTTATTTGGTGATAATATTTGTTGTTTAGTACTATTCAATTCAAGATAGAACTCATGAGCATTGAGGCACACACTTTAGTGACTTGCCTACACTGAAACGCAGCTTAAGCGAGGCGAAGCGCTCTCCTTGAGCTTTTTTGAGCTTCAGGGCTTAAGCGCGCATTAAATGAGCCTTTGACATCACTGTTTTTAGGTGCGGGCGGATGGAGGAATGTTTTGAAGGGTAAGGAAGAGCTTAGCCACATTATCACTTACATGATAGAGGAACAGACCAATGTCAGTTTCTCGAGGCATAGGTGGTATGGAGATAATGCATTGAAATTCTTATTTCCCGACAATTACAGCATTTCCAACCAAAAGGAGAAAAGATCCCAACTGGGTTAAAGGTCATGAAAGGGAGTTTCACTAGGACTAGTGATTTACAAGGAACCTTGAGGATTGGGAGGTTGCAAACTTTGAAAGTATGGTTGAACTGCTTTATAAATAGTTTTTTGCGTAACAACAAGGATCCTTGGAGGTAAGAGGCAGGTAGTAGTGGGTTGTTTTCGGTAAAGCCTAATTAAAATAAATTGTTGATCATTCCAGAGGCAGGATACTGGAAGACAATTATAGATGCTAAATTTGGTGCCCCAAGGCCACTGGTGTACCAAGGAAAGCACATTACTAAATGGGGTTGGAGTTTGGAAATACATCAGCAGTCACAACAAGGAATTTTTCCAGAACATATCCTTCAGAGTTGGAATTGGTCTACATATTAACTTCTGGAAAGACAAATGGATTTGGTAACACAACCCCATAGGAATCCTACCCAGGGTTATCTCAGCTTGCACGTAACAAGGATGCTTTTATTGCCCAATACAGAGAAAACAATAGCTTGAATACCACATTCAGAACGAATCTTCAATATTGGAAAATCAATGACCTACTCACACTTCTTGCAACATTGGAAGACTATAGCTTTAATCCACACCAACCTGACAAAATCTTATGGCGAAGCTCTAAAGAAGGGAGGTACACAGTCAAAGCTGGTTACCATCATTTGTTCTCGCAGAATGGCATCCTTGAGGATTGGCCATGGAAGAATGCGTGGAAGATTAGGCTACCTCTAAAACTCTCATGCTTTTCTTGGATAGCACTTAATGGAGCATGCCTAACACAGGACAACCTCACAAAAAAGGCATAACCTTAGTAAACAGATGCTATTTGTAACACCCAAGTTCAGAGAATGTCAGCCATCTATTTCTATACTACCCACTCACAGCTGATCTCGGGAACTTCTTCCATTTTATTTTTGGTTTATAAAACCATCAGAAGGATCCAGAGGATGACCCCAACAATAATTTTTTGGTGTGTCCGAACTGAAAGGAACAACAGATGCTTTGATGGGATCTGAAATCCTACTTACACTCTTAAGGCCAAATCTTAGTTAGATTGTTTAGTTGGCATTTTTCCCCTTTAAACAATGTTGATAATTTTTTGGATTTTGTTAGCTCTCAGAGCTAACTTAGACATTGTTCTGGAGCTAACTTTTTGCTACCTTGTATTCTACATCTTTTGGATGCCTTTTTATTAATGATAATTACTTAACTCATTAAAAATAAATTGTTGATCATAAAGGAATCAACATTTCCACATCTAACAATTAAGGATCCCACGATGCCAAATACTGTGCAATTCTTCAGTTGCTTGGCAGCAAGGGAGTACTTCCAACAACTGAAAACTTGAGGAAGAGGAGAATTACATACGTCAACGGGTGTTTTATGTGTAAGAGATCGGACAAAACTGTGGATCACGATCACCTCTTTATACAATGTCAGGTAGTGTCTTGTTTATGGTTGGAGATCTTTAGATGGTTCGGGTTGCAGTGAATGATGCCATGCACCGGGAAGGAGACACTGTTCAATTGGGGACATTTAAAAGACATATGAGAAGATGGAAGGCGTGTGCTATTCTAGCAGTATGTGGGCTGTATGGAAAGAGTGAAATATGATAGCTTTTGGGATAGAAAATGATTTTGTACATTTGAGAAATAGCCTCATTTATTTTGGGTGTATCCATGAGATCCCAATTTCTGTCGAAAATTAGATACCGTTCATATAAAATTATATTTCTTTGCAGATTCTCTACTTTTGGTTATGAGAGATTTCTCTCCCCATTATCAATAAAATTATGTTACCTTATTCCAAAAAAAAAAAGGCAACTCATACATAGCAAGAAATTTAGACAAATCTAAATGAAAACGAAACTTGTAGCCCATCTTGATTAGTCTCTTTATAACACATAACAACCAAAAAATAAAATTAATACAAAAAAGATAAACAACAAGTCGAGTAACAAACGAAGCTTCAGCATGCTAGAGGAACCGATACATAAATAAAGAATCTGTTTTGACATGAAAGTGCACAGAGGTGCTATGTTGTTCACAAGAGACCTTCCTTTTCAAAATATAAATTTTATTTTCCCAATTTTCACACTTTATTTTTTATATAATTTTCATTTTCACACTTCTACTTCTTCACTTAGGAGAAACGTATCAGAAATGAAATTTCTATTGCTCATGGCTCCCCTTAAAAAAGGGAAAGAAGTAAGAGAGCCATTTCAAAACAAACACCGACAAACGGCAATAACTGTTTTTTTTACTAGAACACAGTAATATGCGAAGATACATCCATTCTTTCACTTTTCAAGTATTTCACATAAATAATGCTTTGAATTAGGTGAAAAAGCCTACAACCGTGGAAGATTTACGAGTTATGTTGAAAATTCCAACCCATTAGCCAATCTTTTTAATGGTCATATTGGGGCTGATGCTGGTGGTTATGGTGAGGTGCATGGTGGCTTTGGCCTTGGGGTTAGGAACGGAGGAGGCACTTCGCTGCTTGATTTCGCCAGGGCTTTCGAGCTTTTGATTGCGAACTCGTCATTTCAGAAGAGGGAGGAGCATTTGGTTACTTTCAAAAGTTTGGCGGCGAGGACTCAGATTGATTACCTCCTCCTCAGAAGGAGCGATAGAGGGTTGTGCAAGGACTGTAAGGTTATTCCGGGAGAGTCCCTTTCGACTCTTCATAGACTCCTAGTGATGGATGTCGGTCTCTGGGTGAAGAGGAAGAGGAGGGGTGCTCGGGGCAGGCCGCGGATTAGATGGGGAGCTTTGACTAAGGAGAAAGCCCAGGAGTTGGAGAGGAGGTTAGCTGATGGTGGAGCTTGGAGAAGTTCTGGGGAAGCGGACGCAATGTGGTCAGAGACAGCGAACTTGGTTAGGGAGGCAGCGCGGGATGTGCTCGGGGTAGCCAAGGGCTATTCAGGCAGACATCAAGGTGACTGGTGGTGGAACGATGTAGTCCAAGGAAAAGTGGAGGCGAAGAAGGCGGCGTTCTCAAGCGAGAAAGAAAGGAGAGTCAACAGGGAGAGCTACAAGGTGGCGAGGAAGGAAGCGAAGCTGGCGGTCACGGAAGCAAAAAATGCGGCGTTTGGTCGCATGTACGAGGAATTGGGGGAGAAAGGCGGGGACAGGAAGTTATTCAGGTTGGCTAAAGTGAGGGAGAGGAAGGCGCGGGATCTAGACCAAGTTAGGTGCATCAAGGACGAGGATGGTAGAGTTCTAATGGGGGAGTCTCAAGTCAAGCAGAGGTGGCAGGCGTACTTTCGAGACCTGCTTAACAAGGAGAGGGATCGAGACGTAGAGCTAGGGGAGTTGGGGAATTCAGAGTGTCATAGAGACCTTGGGTACTGCAGGCGCATTAGGGTGGGGGAGGTCGTGGGGGCTTTGCGTAGGATGAGTAGGGGTCGAGCGACCGTGCCAGACGAAATCCCGGTGGAGTTCTGGAAATGCATAGGTAGGTCAGGAGTAGAGTGGCTGTTCAGGTTGTTCAATGTGATCTTCAGGACTAAGAGGATGCCGAAGGAGTGGAGGTGGAGTACAGTGGTGCCCGTGTATAAGAACAAAGGGGATATCCAGTGTTGTAACAACTATAGGGGTATCAAATTACTAAGCCACACCATGAAAGTCTGGGAGCGGGTGGTTGAGGCGAGGGTGAGGGAGATGGCGTCTATATCCGTGAACCAGTTCGGTTTCATGCCGGGCCGCTCCACTACAGAAGCTATCCACCTTGTCAGGAGATTGGTGGAACACTTCAGGGATAAGAAGAAGGACCTGCACATGGTGTTTATCGACTTGGAGAAGGCGTACGACAAGGTCCCAAGGGAGGTGCTATGGAGGTGTCTGGAGGCGAAGAGCGTGCCGGAAGCCTACATCAGAGTGATCAAGGACATGTACGATGGAGCTAAGACTAGGGTTAGGACGGTGGGTGGCGACTCAGACCATTTCCCGGTGGTAATGGGGCTTCATCAAGGATCTGCACTTAGCCCTCTCTTATTTGCTTTGGTGATGGATGCTATAACACGCCATATTCAAGGGATGTGCCATGGTGTATGCTATTTGCTGATGACATAGTCCTGATAGACGAGACGAGGGTCGGTGTTAACGAGAGGTTGGAGGTCTGGAGGCAGACTCTCGAGTCCAAGGGTTTCAAACTAAGCAGGGCTAAGACGAGTACCTGGAGTGCAAGTTTAGCGCCGAGCCGAGCGAAGTAGGCAGGGACGTCAAGCTTGGATCTCAGGTCATCGCCAAGAGGGACAGTTTCAGATATCTTGGGTCGGTGATTCAGGGGGACGGAGAGATCGACGGGGATGTCACTCACCGTATAGGGGCGGGGTGGTCGAAATGGAGGCTTGCATCAGGAGTCTTGTGTGACAAGAAAGTGCCACAGAAACTCAAGGGGAAGTTTTATAGAGCTGTGGTTAGACCTGCCATGTTGTATGGGGCTGAGTGCTGGCCGGTGAAGAACTCCCATGTCCAGAGAATGAAGGTTGCGGAGATGAGGATGCTCAGGTGGATGTGCGGGCTCACCAGGTTAGATAGGATTAGGAATGAAGTTATTCGGGAGAAGGTGGGGGTGGCCCCAGTAGATGAGAAGATGCGGGAAGCGAGGCTCAGGTGGTACGGGCATGTGCGGAGGAGAAGCCCCGATGCCCCGGTNAGAGGTTGGAGGTCTGGAGACAGACTCTCGAGTCCAAGGGTTTCAAACTAAGCAGGGCAAGGACAGAGTACGTGGAGTGCAAGTTTAGCGCCGAGCCGAGCGAAGTAGGCAGGGGCGTCAAGCTTGGATCTCAGGTCATCGCCAAGAGGGACAGTTTCAGATANAGGGTCGGTGTTAACGAGAGGTTGGAGGTCTGGAGACAGACTCTTGAGTCCAAGGGTTTCAAACTAAGCACGGCAAAGACAGAGTACGTGGAGTGCAAGTTTAGCGCCGAGCCGAGCGAAGTAGGCAGGGGCGTCAAGCTTGGATCTCAAGTCATCGCCAAGAGGGACAGTTTCAAATATCTTGGGTCGGTGATTCAGGGGGACGGAGAGATCGACGGGGATGTCACTCACCGTATAGGGGCGGGGTGGTCGAAATGGAGGCTTGCATCAGGAGTCTTGTGTGACAAGAAAGTGCCACAGAAACTCAAGGGGAAGTTTTATAGAGCTGTGGTTAGACTTGCCATGTTGTATGGGGCTGAGTGCTGGCCGGTGAAGAACTCCCATGTCCAGAGAATGAAGGTTGCGGAGATGAGGATGCTCAGGTGGATGTGCGGGCTCACCAGGTTAGATAGGATTAGGAATGAAGTTATTCGGGAGAAGGTGGGGGTGGCCCCAGTAGATGAGAAGATGCGGGAAGCGAGGCTCAGGTGGTACGGGTATGTGCGGAGGAGAAGCCCCGATGCCCCGGTGAGGAGTTGTGAGCGGCTGGCGGTGGTTGGTGCGAGTCGAGGCAGAGGGAGGCCCAAGAGGTATTGGGGAGAGGTGATTAGGCAGGACATGGCTAGAATGCGGATTTCCAAGGACATGGTCCTTGATAGGAAAGTCTGGAGGTCTAGTATCAGGGTTGTAGGATAGGGGCTTCTAGAATTTTTCGTACTTCTGTACCGGGGCTGGGGGGGGGGGGGGGTTGGTAGGGCTCTCCATAGATGATCTGTGTGTTGTATTGTGCCCCCTTATGGTAGTTACTGGTCGATATATTTGCATGCCATTTTATTTATGGTTTATATTTAGATAATTATTTATGTGATTTCTGCTGGAGTTACTTATGCTCTTTTGATTTTTGTTTTTGTTTTCCTTTTCCTTTTCCCGAGCCGAGGGTCGATTGGAAACAGCCTCTCTGCCCTTTCGGGTAGGGGTAAGGCCTGTGTACGTATTACCCTCCCCAGACCCCACCTTGTGGGACTATATTGGGTAGTTGTTGTTGTTGTAATTTCCACATGAAATTAACGCTGGTGCATACAACCATTATGACATAGGCATTGCAATGATCATTTAGAGCCCATCAGTAGAATTATCGAATGAATATGGTGTTATATTTTGCATCGGTGCATTAGATAAATTTGAACAATTTCAAGATTGGGTTATTTTTTATTGGGGATAATGAAACCAATCTTGTTAGCAAGTGCACAAATGATGTCCGACTGGAGCTATCAAACCAAGGGCTAAAGCCTCTCTCGCGGCAACCAGTAGTGTAGCCAGGAATTTATATAAAGGGATTCAAAAAATACTAGAATCTCATAGTTTACTGAGATTTAAACTTGTGACTTAGCGGCTAGCGTAACATTAAACCCCCTTTACCAAAGCACTAGAATTTTTTCTTTTTTTTTGAGAAGGCAAAGCACTAGAATTTTTTCTTTATGTCAACGGGATTCAATAGTTTATATATAACCAAAAAAAATTCCCCTATTTGCCATTATAATATTTCGATGAAGGTGATTCAATTGAACCTCCTTCCTTCTCTTACTAGCTCCGCCCCAGGTGGCAACCTATCTTCGGTCAATGGTAATATTAACAAGTGAAAGCATAAGACTTGGAAAGGACTTTGCTAATCATAACAAGCTCTTACCTTCATTCAGGAAACTGAACGACAAGCTTGAATGGAAGCCGGTAAAGGCCAGAATGGTCAAAATTTCCTACGCTAGTGAAATCAAAAGAAAATTTTCCCTCTCATTGTGGATAATATTCTTCTCTAATATGATGAATCTCCAAATATTAAACAAATATGATTCATATATCCAACCCTAACTAATTGGGATAATACATCGTTGATTGATTGAGTTTAAGACTTTAAGTAATCCTATCTTTCATAGCGATAGTTACTGGATCATTGTTATTTATCAACAAAAAAAAAAGGAAGTTACGGGATCATTTTTTACATCTAATACCAAAGTCACTCGGCACTTAAAGTCTAAATGAAACTAGTCTATTTTACACAAAGCTCCAAAACGCTTCCAAAAGATTCAAAACCCTTCTTGAACACTTACCCCAAAATGCACCAAGCTCTCTTTCTCGTCAATTACAGTTGACTTAGTGACGAGAAGTCTATTTTATTAATAATATTATTAATTGTATTTTTCTTATTGTGAATTGTGACTAGAAGTCCTTTTTGTAGTGATAATTATAATCTTAGTTTATTCATTAACTTTTTTCACTGTCACATTCAAAATATCCATGAAAATAAACAGATATACTATGTGATTAGTAGCAACTTTATGTCAAAGGAAGTGAGCAACGACGACCTTAAATCATAGGTCTGCCACTGAACATTATTCTCTTGAAAAGTTTGTTTGCCAACTAAAGGCAGAATAGCCTAAATGGCACTTCTACTTGTCCTCCTTTGTCATCCCGGTCCCGATACTCTACTAAGTTTCATCTAGACACTCGTAATTTTCAAAACACATTACTTTAAACCCCTCTGACCGTTGACCAAGCCTATGTGGCAACTTTAGGACTGAGTTGGACAAAATTCGTGAATTTCACGCGCATAACGAGAGTTAACATAAAAATTTATACTAAAAATGATTAAAATAAGAAAGAAATAAAAAAAAAAAGTAAAAAACAAGGGACAAAAAAAAGAAAATATAAAATATCTCTGTTATTTCTTCTTTCTTCTTCCCCACCCCCACCCCCATTTCTTTTTCTCTTTCTTCCCCTCCCCCTTCCCGTTCTCCTTTCCCCACCCCCCACCCCCCACACCTGCACCCCCTTCCATTCTTCCCCAAAACATATCTCCTATTTCCCCCTTCCCGTCGCCTGCCCCCTCCCCCCTCCCCCCAACCAGCACCCCCCTTCCATTCTTCCCCAAAACCTATCTCCCATTTCCCCCTTCCCGTCGCCTACCCCCCCCCCCCAATCAGCACCCCTCCCCCTAAAGAGACTAACAACTGTAAACATATATCTTGCTTTTTCTTTTTTCCTGTTTCTTTTTGTACGTATATGCACGTACAGCAGCAAAGTTAGTTCATTAAAACACTACAAGGCTCTTAGAATTGAATGAGCACTACAATATTTTTAATGGTGTTCTTCGGTGACCGGAGGAATTTTCTAGCGATGGCAGTGGAGTTGTTGGTGGTAAGGGGAAGAGATAGTGGAGTAAGGAAAAAAATAAAGATAAAGTCAATAGTTTATTTTCCTATGTGGCACTAGTAATGACGTGGCATCCTACGTGTAGGAGATTGTATTACACACACAGCAGCCTCCTGTCATAAGCGTTTATTATACACGGTTTGAACGAGTGTAAGTGTTCAATTGGCAAAATGGTAAGTTTGGGGACCGGCATGACAAAGTGGCACAAGTATAAGTGCCATTTAGGCTATTCTGCCCCAACTAAATATAGATGATTGTTAAATGTATCAGAGCTATAAGTTACTGTATCATTTCACAAAGTCACTCAGCATTTGAAGTCTATACCTATAACGATAACAAAGAAAAGCACCCTTCACCTCAGCCAAATTTGAGCCAAAAAACTCAGTTTCTCCATAATTTAAAAAAAAAAGTAAAAGATTGGTTCCATTTTTATCCTATCGAAACATCCAAACAACTTAGGAACCCAACATACCACACCACGCCAGATTAAGGCATAACATACAAATCCATCCAGAACTGCCACAATCGACAATTAAAGGTCATTTACCAAATTAAGTAAATGAGCAGAAACAATAATTTCTTTATTCCCTCAGCTGGAATCATGCTGAAAGAAAGCTCCACCACTACCCACTCGAGCCGTAAGTACCAAATGACAAAATGAATAATCAAATAAAAACAAAACTCAAATTACTAACTCTTTTGTCCTCTGAAAAACTGAAATTACCAATTTCAGCGCAAACCCCTAACTGAATCGAAGCAATATAATTACACACTTAGCAATTAATTCTACACCGAATATTAAAAGAAAATTACTTCCAAAACTATACTGAGCAAAAGTAGAAGAATAAAACCTGAAAAAGAATTGGCTCTCTTAGGGTTTCGAATTAATGTCCTCGATTCGGCAAATATGAAAATTATCGGCGAATAATGGCCGGACCGTAAAAGACCTCTTTGTATATTTTCTGCCTCTGCTTTTTTTTTTTCTTTTTTCTTTTGAATTGGGAGAGAGAGGGTTTTACAGTCCCATGCGGTTTGCTGCACACCTCGACTTCTCTTGGAATTTTAGATTTTCACTTTCTTCTCGTTGTAAAGTTTATTTGCCAAATAAAAATAGATGATTGGTACATGCCCTTTATACTGCTAGGGGTTTCAAAAGATATGAATTTACTCAATATAACTAATAATAGAATAAATAAAGAGTAAAAATATATTTAAGAACTCGAGAAAAGTAAATAAGCCTCTTTCCATGGTGGAAGCGTATCTATCACCTTATTTGCTATCTCATCCACAACATATGCCAGAACATGAAAAAATAATGTGTATCATTTGTGTATTACATATGTATCATATTTATATCAAATGTGTATCATATGTATATTCATGTATAACTGTGTGTGAGATACATGTTTGATAAATGTCTCGCAGAAGAATTTTTTGAACTCTTTTTTAAAATACGAATTGTGATACCAAATTAACCAAATCACCTCCAATCTTTCTCAAATTTTGTATATTGACTCATCTATATATTTTCAATAAATTTCAATCATACCTATTGAAAAATATCCTTTTTTGCTCAGATTTTTGGAATCATATATATATGTATATTTCATCACCTTATTTGCTACCTCATCCATGAGTTTTTTTTTCCGTCTTACATCTAATATTGTTGATCACACTTAAAAATATGAAAGGAGATCTTTGCGTGTGATTCTTGGAGAGAAAGAACCTTATTTATTTAGGTTTTAATTTTTATATGTGCTTAGCTAGTTTGGTAAGTATATAATTAATAGCTAGAGGTTGGTAATTTGGGACTTATTCGGGACATTTATGTAAAATTCCCTTTTTTTCCTTTTGAAAAGGTTCAGCTAGACAAAAAGTATGCATTCTTTTTAGCTTGAAAAAATGAGGTCCAGATCTTGTTCTACTTCCGCGTATCATTCTAAACTTATATTTATTACTTTTGTCACGACCCAAATTCCACCATAGAGGTTATGATAGCGCCTAGTCTGTAAAATTAGGTAAAGCGATTATTTTCAACAGTTAAACCAATAAAACATGCTAATAAAGCATAGTTTAATATAAATACGAAAATAAAGGTTATAAAAGTCAACACGGCGATAATCACAACATATCCCCAGAACTAGGTAGACCGAAGCCTAACTTAATTTTGAGAAAATACCACATATGACATGACCGATCAATAGATCCACCTTTGTCATATATATCCATTTATAGTTAGCTTATTAAAAAAATTGATCAATTCATAAAATATTACTAATATTAGACAAATATTACCAATATTAACCAATTATCTATTTTGTAGCCAAAAAAGGTCAAATTTTTGCTTTTTTTAGTGGGTGTTATTAAAATAGATTGGGTACATCTTAAGGAGCCTCAATCTCAGTTTTGGGATGATTTGGCGGAGTTTTGAGGTGGATTGAATTGAAAATTCAAAGTAGAAGATGAACATGAAATATTATGTGTATCACACTGTGTATCATATATGTATCATATTTATATCAAATGTATATCATATGTATATTCATGTATAACTGTGTGTGAGATACATGTGTCGCAGAAGAACTTTTTGAACTCTTTTTTTAACTAAGAATTGTGATACCAAATTAACCAAATCAGCTCCAATCTTCCTCAAATTTTGTATTGACTCATCTATATGTTTTCAATGTATTTCAATCATACCCATTGAAAGATATCCTTTTTTGCTCAGATTTTTGGAATCTTATATATAT
>NC_031990.1:43891565-43979511 GCF_001879085.1 Nicotiana attenuata
AATTAGGCTAAAACTTTCTAGTAAGAATAACTAAGTTTCTAAAATAATATAGCTAGGTAAAAACTCCTATGTGTTTGTGTCATAAGTCTCATCTATTTACCTGGAATACAACAATCGAAAGAGTTATTTATAAGAAATACAACCACTTTTAAAAAATTACTTTATATACAATTTCGTACAACTTTTTAACTTTTTAATTAAATTAGATACAACTTTAAATATGCCTAAAATATCTCATTATGGGACTTGAAAATAGGGATTATGCCAACTAACACATAATCCCTTAAATTCAAAATAATCTCACAGTTCTCTCTCACCTAATCCATGTAGACCATTAACTTTCTAATATTATATTTTATATACCATTATTATTTGTTAAGAACTGTATTACATATATTTTTAATAAATATTAAATATTATAACATTAATATACTCAAAATCAATACCCATATATTATATTAGTAATCAATGGTATATTAATTATTACATATTTAGTATACAGTGGATATAGTATAACCTATATACACATATATGTGCATATATGTGTGCATGCACGCGCGCGCGTGTGTTATAGTATTCCTTTTCTAATATGTAATATTTACTAAATCCCTTAAATTCAAAATAATCTCACAGTTCTCTCTCACCTAATCCGTGTAGACCATTAACTTTCTAATATTATATTTTATATACCATTTTATTTGTTAAGAACTGTATTACATATATTTTTAATAAATATTAAATCTTATAATATTAATATATATATATATATATATATATATATATATACTGTATTTCATCACCTTATTTGCTACCTCATCCATGAGTTTTTTCTTTCTGTCTTACATCTAATGTTGCTGATCACACTTAAAAATATGAAAGGAGATCTTTGCGTGTGATTCTTTGAGAGAAAGAACCTTATTTATTTGGGTTTTCAATTTTTATATGTGCTTAGCTAGTTTTGGTAAGTATATAATTAATAGCTAGAGATTGATAATTTGGGACTTATTTGGAACATTTATGTAAGATTCCCTTTTATTCCTTTTGAAAAGGTTCAGCTAGACAAAAAGTATGCATTCTTTATAGCTTGAAAAAAATGAGGTCCAGATCTTGTTCTACTTCCACTTATCATTCTAAACTTATATTTATTACTTTTGTCACAATCCAAATTCCACCATAGAGGTTATGATGGCACCTAGTCTTTAAAACTAGGTAAAGCGATCATTTACAATAGTTAAAAGCATAGTTTAATATTAATACGAAAATAAAGGTGATACAAGCCAACACGACGATAATCACAACATATCCTCAGAACTAGGTAGTACGAAGTCTCGAGCTCTAACTGAATGCATAGAAATATCTCAAAATACAATACTGTTAGGATAGAGTAACAACAACAACAAAATCAACAACAACCTAGTGAATTCCCACAAGTGGGGTTTGAGGAGGGTAGAGTGTACGCAGACCTTACCCCTACCTCAGAAAGTAGAGAGGCTGTTTCCAAAAGACCCTCGGCTCAAGAAAACGAAAAGATACAAGAGAGACTCTAAGGGACTGCGACGATCAAAATAGCTCTACCATGAATCCTCACGATCAAAGAAGCTCTCACTTCTTGGGTCCGCTACCTCCAACACCTGCATCTGCACAAAATGGTGTAGAAGCGTTGTATGAGTACACCACGGTCGACACGTAGTAATCATCAAGACTAACCTCAATGAAGTAGTGACGAGGTCAAGTCAGGCGATACTCACTAATAAAAATAACCTCTACAATAGATCGAGACTGGCAGCATAAGTATAACAAGAAACAATAACCTCATTAGAATAAGTGATAACAGCTCAATACAAATAGAGACTCCGTTTCAACAACAAATCATCACAAAGGAACTCACACAACTGGCACCTCTTGCTCACATTATCATCACTAAAAATATAGCCATCTGTATCACTCTGCCCCGACAAAGTCACAATAGCCACCTATATCACTCTGCCTCGACAATAACACAATAGCCACACGTATCGCTCTGCCCAGATAACATCACAATAGCAACCTGTATCGCTCCGCCTAGACAATATCACAATAGCCACTCATATCACTTTGCCCAGAAAAATATCACAACAGCCACCCATATCGCTCCGCCAGACAATATCACAATAGCCACGTGTATCGCTCCGCCCAGACAAATATCACAATAGCCACCTGTATCGCTCCGCACAATTAACAACAGTGAAACGCCACCCTTATACTCCGCACAACAACATTCAAACCACATAATAGGTCCACATGTGCCACAATATCATAAACGATAACACTAAAGGTTTATCACGATATAAGTTCACAACTTGTCAACAAAGTGCACAAGGACATGACAATAACATAAAGGTGTAGAGGGGTGCTCAACAGATAAAGCATGACTATGGCTAAGTCAGTGTGGCGATGATAATCATGAAATCATAAAGTGATGTAAGCATGTTCCATATAAGTTACTTTATCAAATTAAGGCATATAATAGCTTACGGTCCAACCCGGTCACAAAGCCATACATAACACCCATGTACACACTCGTCATCTCATGTACACGTCGCTTTTCACATAACACGGATGAGCAATCAAGGCTAAATCCTAAGGGGTTCCCCCACACAAGGTTAAGCAAGATTCTTACTTCAAACAAGCCAAATTGGTACACTAAAAATCCCTTCCCGCGTGAATTAACCTCAGGACGGCTCGATTCTAGCCAAAATAACTTAATAACATCAATAAAAGTCACAGAAAAATACCCCGAACAATAAAGCTTTTATTTGAACAAAAATCAAAAGTTAACCCGGGCTCGCCTCTCGGAACCCGACAAAATTACAAATTTCAAACACCCATTCGAATACGAGTCCCACCATAATATTTAATATGACTGCCCAGTGGTCTCCTTCGCGATCGCGGGACCTACCTCGCGATCCCGTAGAAAAAATCAAACACTGCCAAAAATCCTCCTTCGCGAACGCGGTCTGGACCCTACGAACGCGACCCACTCCTTCATTGGCCTACGAATGCGTTCCCTCACACGCGAATGCGAAGGCCAACTTGGAGAGCCCATCAAGTCTTCACTCTACATGAACTCGACCACTTGGGCACAAACGCGATGACCACAACCCCGCTAGGCTCCGTGAATGAGACATCCACATCGCGAATGCGAAAGGCAAAACACTAGCCACCCAGATACACTCCGCGATCATGACCTTTCTTCCGTGATCACGATAAACACCAGAAAATCTACACCTCCAAACATGAGAGAAATTATTCGAAACACACCTGAGACCCCTAGGTTCCCATCTAATCACACCAACCAATCCCAAAATATAACGTGGACTTACTTGAGGCCTCAAATCATACAAAACGACATCAAAACCACAACTCGCATACCAATTCAATCTTAACGAACTATTTCAAAATTCCAACTTCCAAACTTACGCCGAACTTGCCTAAACAACTTGGAATGACCTCAAATTTTACACACAAGTCATAAATCACCGTATTAACCTATTCCAAGGCTTGGAATCCCAAACAGACATCGATAACTACAAGTCAACCATGAGTCAAACCTATGAACTTCTAAACCTTAAAACTTCCAACTTTCACCAATTCTAGCCAAATCAACCTAGGAACCTTTGAATCAAAGCCGGAAGTACGCCTAAGTCCAAAATCACCATATAAACCTAAAGGAACCACCAAAACTCCCATCTGAGATCAAATACGCAAAATTCAAACTTGGTTAATACTTGTAACTTAAGCTTTCAAACTAGGAACTAAGTGTTTTAAATCACTCTGAAATCTTCCCGGGACCAAACCAACTATGCACGCAAGTCATAATACATCATATGAAGCTACTCGCGGCCTCAAACCACCAAATAAAAATGCAAATACTTAAAACAACTAGTCGTGTCACACCCCAACCTCGGGAGGTGCAAATGGAACAAGACGCCCGAAGGCCCGTGCAAACTGACGTCCATGCTTACACCTATTAAACCATATGATCTGGGCCAACAAGGCCTCCAAGCAACAATACTAGAATTTTAAAATGTGCACAACTGATTGAGAAAGAACATCAACATTTATACAACTTCATAACTATTACTAACATGGTCATAACCAACTGTTTCATACACCCAAACATTAGTCTGCAAGCCTCTAAGAGTGCTAAAATATAGTGCATGACTTGGTCAGGATACGGCCCCACCGTACCCAAAATAACGTAAACATACACTTCGGTACCTATTGACTTCTAAACCGCTACTCCAAAAAAGTAGAGTGCAACAACCAACAACTGGAACAAACACCCTACTAGGGAAGGATGTCATGGGGTCTATCTGTACCTGTGGGCATGAACACAGCGCTCAAAAGAAAGGGGCGGCAATATGGAAAATGTACTGAGTATGTAAGACTCAGAAGATATGTCAATCCAAGCCATAACATAAGAGATATGGATACATGATTTCAACCTGGATGCCGAAGACAAGCCATTGGGAGCGCAAATTGTGGAAACCAATAACTTAAAGTATGCAAGTATTATAAAAGGTTCAACCACTCATGGAGATTATGCACTAAACAGAATAAAATATTACCCAGCCACCCTATAGGGCATGCCATTCATATTGTACTCGGCCTCGCAAGGGGCTCCGTAAAGTTTTTTTCCTTAACCACATTGTACCCGGCCTTAGGAGGTCTTGGTTGTACCCGGCCTCAAGAGATCTCGGTCGTACTCGACCACTCAAGGGCACGATAGTGTCTCACAGCACATCATTCCGTACCCGACCTCATATAGAGCTCGGTCGTACCCGGCCACAAAAGGGCTCGGTGATATATCACATTTCATCTCATCATATCCAACCGATCAGTGGTTGAACAATAGGTGTTGTACCCGGCCGTCTATAGCGCGGCACGGTGGAGTAAAATAAATACATATGTATAAGTGCAATGCATTTTCATTTTCAAGAGACACTAAGGTTTCACTCAAACATGTCAGAATCATACTTTCCTACTTCAAGAAACTATCTGGGGACATCTCATACTTTAAAAGAAATCTATCGGTAAGAATGTACAAGAACAAGAACCACGTTATTGAAACGGGCTTAAAGCAAACCAATATTCAACATAGAAATCCTTTAAAAGGGGAGGGGGGGAGAGAGAGAGAGAGAGATAGAGAGAGAGAGAGAGAGACTTACACAAAATCGTGCCAAGAAACAAGGTCGCCTTATATACCTTGTTGAAGAACTAGCTACGTTCCCCTGAATTTCTACGCCTTCATGGTGATTAACTCAGCCTCTAACGAGCCTCCAAAAATCAAGATAATAGGTGTTATAGCAATTATCCAAAGCTTTTTTCACGTTGAATCCTACTAGAATCGCCTCTGATTCCGTTTAGTCTGCTTAGAAACTTTCAAGGGAGGTTTGAGAGCATTTTGGGTGAGTTAGAATGGGTGACACTTCCTAGAATGAAAGAGAAAGAGCCACACTGCTTTTCATACTATACCAAGTCTAGGAATTTTTGCCGCTCTCACCTGCAAAATGGGTCGCCCCGCCCCGGCCACTGCACCCGGTGGGATAGTTGGCGTAAGTCAAATGAAATGTGTAGCCACTTTCTTTCCTCACACACATCACTGGCTGATTGGCCGCGCTAGAAGCCATACTTACCAAGCTTTATTTTATTTGTGGGGTAATATCATCCCCTTTTCAGAACATTCGTCCTTGAATGTTTAATCGTATTCACTTCCTGCAAATTTCTTTAGTCATCGAGGGTTTTGCTCGCCAGACTGGTCTTATTATTGCCTCCCGGTGCATGGAACAAATGGGGGTACCTAGTTTTCATGTCTTCTTCAACTTCCCATGTCATTTCTTCCACATTATTGTTCTTCTAAAGTACTTTAATTGAAGCTGCCTCTTTGGTGTAAGGCCTCGTAAAATCTTAGCCTAAAAACCCAAAATTTCGTGGTACCGAGATAGGCTTATGGGTTAAAAATAGTAGAGTTAAAGGAAAATATTTTGCAGAAGTGTGCGTTTCTTTGGCCCACTATGCGGCCGCATAATCACTCTGCGGGCCGCAGGATAGCCACAGAGTGAGGCAGTCTTTTTGGCCATTTTTTATGCCATTTTTACGATCCATTATGCAACCGCAGAACCATTTCGCGGACCGTAGTCCGATCGCATATCCAACCTCAAAAATTTTTAGATGGTAGTTTCGCGGCGCATTATGCGACTGCAAAATAGGACTGCGGATCGCTGACTAACCGCAGACTAAAGCGAAAATTGTCAGCTCCGGAGGGCTAATTATGCGGCCCATTTTGCGGACCGCAGAAGCATTATGCGGTCGCATATCTATGTCTGGGATCCTATTTTCTAATTTTTAAACCCGACCCTATTCCGTTAAAAACACATATCATACACCATTTTGAGCTATTTCCTGATATTTCTAGAGTGAGGGATAGTTCTTAGAGAGAGAGAGAGAGAGTAACCTTCACACTAATATCTATCAATTCTTGCTTAATTCTTGAAGATTATCTCGGAAAGCACACTAAGTCTTCATCCTAAAGGTAAGAATATATACCCTAGCTTTTAATTTCGAAAATCTAATAAAAAGGGAATAATTAGAAAGACAATTATGGAGTGGGGGGGTGGGGGGTGGATATCTTGCATGCATGTGTTTTTAAAGTATGTGGGGAGGCTGTGAGCTAAAGGTAGAAAGAATGGGGTGTGGGATGGTGAAGTCTTTCATTAAAGGGGCCTTAAACCTTAATATACACATAGTGTTTGATAAAATGCTCAAGTGAGCTAGAATCATATCGTTTTCCTAATTTTTGGTTCAATCTTGTTATATTGCTAAAATAGATTGAAGTTGCTAATATTCCGGAACATCTTAGAGTTGTAAGAAGCTCAATTGAGGTATGTATGGCTAAACCCCCTTCTTCTTAGAATCGAATCCCCCGGTGTTCGAGTAATTGGTGTAAGTCTCAAATTGATTGTTATAGAATTGGCCATTCCGAATGTATTTGTGTTGAAGGATACATGTTCAATAATTATTCTCAATGCTTTATCATGTCATCTTGCCATTTGAGGATGTGTTCAAAATGTGGAATATGTGTTAAGAAATGTTAAGACTTTATGTGAAAGTTGAATAAAGGTTGTTATGCCAAAGTGTATGAAAAACCTCTACGTGCTTAGGATTCCGTAATTGCTCATATGTGTACTAATGTCTTAAATGATAGGCCTTAGTTTTGTTGATGACGATAATAATGTCGAATGTAAAAGAGAAAACTGGAATTGTGAAAATCGGCCAAGTGCCACTAATGACTTTATAAATGAGGCCACTCTTGCTAATGTGTTGAAAAGATGGGAAAGAAACATGAAGCGAGATGATTGACTGAAAGGTTGATGTCTCAAATAAGAAGGCCTAGCCGATCGGGCCGTGACCGGATGCCATGCCGTACACATGGTGGTAACTCTATTGGAAATTGTAATTGGAATTGCAGTTGTGGTTGATGTCTCTTAGGAGATGGCCTAGCTAATTGGGCCGTGATCGGACGCCATGCTGTACACATGGTGGTAACTGTGCTGAAAATGGTAATTGAAATTGTGGATATAGTTGATGTCTCAAATGAGATGACCTAGCCTATCGGGTCGAGATCGGACTCCGTGTAAGACACGGTGGTATTGTGGATTGTGTCATATCAGCACTAAAGATTCCCCAACCTAATAAGATGGATATTGGCTTGATAAATTATGTGATCCTTACTTGATGTTTTAGTATTGTTTGAAGCTCTTATTGAATTTGTGAATTTTCCCCCCTTGTATTATTGTTCATTCTATTAAGATGGTATTAGCTTTACTTACTAGTACTATTTGACAGTACTAACGTCTCTTTGCCGGGGTGCTGCATCTTTAAATGGATGCAGGTGGTTCCATAGCAAACAATGTTGATCGCAGTTAGTGGTGCATCCTTTTCCCAGCAGACTCGGTGAGCCCCATTTCATCTCGGGGCCATGTACTGTTACTGTATCTTTTGTTCATATTTTTACCACGTTTTGAGGTATAGCCGGGGCCTTATTGCCAGCATTATCATAACTTTCTTTTGTATCTTTAGAGGCTTCGTAGACGCTATGTGGGTTGTATATGGGCGTTAGAAAGGTCAACGGATTATGTTGTGTTTTAGACTCTTGTTCCACTCAATCATGAGAATGTGTGTATTTAAACTTAACAATGATGTAACTAATGAAATGATTTAGTAATGTATATATGATCTTCATATTGTCTAATTACTGAAAACATGGTTTCTCTTGATCATAAGTGAGTTGGGTAGGAAGTGTCTAACAGGCTTGCTCAGCCGGGTTCACTCGGTTGAGCGCCGGTCGCGCTCCCCGAGTTTGGGGCGTGACATTTGGTTAGCAACTTACACCCTTGATGATCTAGGCTAGCAACCAGAACTTCTACGTAAAATAAGTCCTCCGTAACTTGAATATCTTTAATATGGGTAATACATGATGGATCACTCAAGCATTTTCGGAGCATAGACACGTGGAATACCGGGTTCACTACTTCCAATTTCGGGGGAAGCTCAAGCTTATAAGACACTTGACTGACTTACTGAATAATTTGATATGGCCCAACATATCGGAGACTGTGTTTGCCCTTCTTACAGAACCTCATCACGCTTTTTATAGGCGACACCCTCATCGTCGGGTATTTGAATAAGACTTTTGCCTGCTTTGAGCGGTCAATAAACAACCTCGAATCGTTTTTACCTTTTCTATTGTCTATTGCACCAACTCAGGACCCAATATTTTGTTTCATCAACCTCGAACCAGCCGATAAGAAATCTACACTTCCGTCCATATAGTGCTTCATATGGTGCCTTCCGATGCTAGCATGGTAACTGTTGTTGTAAACAAATTTGATGAATGGTAGATGATCTTCCCAATTTCTTTGAATTCTAATACACATGCTCGTAACATGTCCTCGAACGTCTGACTGGTGCATTCGGCCTGACCTTCTGTTTGTGGATGAAAAGCTGTGTTGAGGTTGATTTGTGTACCCAATCCATTTTGGAATGATCTCCAGTAGTTAGCTATAAACTAGGCACCTCTGTCTGATATGATGGAAATCGGGACCCCATGGAGTCGAACTATCTCTTTAATGTACAACTTAGCATAATCTTCAGCTGAGAAGGTAGTCTTAATTGGTAGGAAATGAGTTGACTTGGTGAGTTGATCTACGATGACCCATATAGAATCAAATCTTCGATGTGATTGTGGTAGCCTGGTAACAAAATCCATGTTGATAATCTCCTATTTCCAGGTCGAAATTTCCATATTTTGTAGCAATCCTCCTGGTTTCTGGTGTTCAACCTTAACTTGTTGGCAATTTAGACACTAAGAGACGTATTCAACAATGTTCCTCTTCATGTCGTTCCACCAGTATAGCTGTCAAAGATCGTGAAACATCTTGGTTGACCTCGGAGAGAGTACCGGGATTGGTGAATCTCCATCATGATCTGCTCTCGGAGTCCCCCGACATCGGGCACACACAACCGGTCCTTGTATCTAAGAACTCCATCCTCGGATAGCTTGAACACTTGCTTCTTTAGAAAGGGAATGCTTTCTATTATTTTCACCAAGGTTAGATTGTCAAATTGCCGTGCTTTTTTTTTTGGCTACTAGCGAGGATTTGGAAGCATTTTGAACTATGACTCCTCCACTACCGGTGTCAAACAATCTTACACTTAAATTAGCCAACAGGTACAAGTCGTTGGTCACCTCTAACTTATCACCTTCCATATGTCGTAGACTACCTAAGGATTTCCGACTTGGTGTGTCAGCCATAATGTTTGCCTTCCCGGGGTAATATAAAATGTCAACCGTAATCCTTTAACAATTCAAGCCATCTTTGTTGCCTCAAATTTAGTTCCTTTTGCTTGAATATGTATTGCGGGCTCTTGTGATCAATGAATATTTCAACATGAACTCCATACAAACAGTGACGACATATTTTCAAAGCAAATACAACAGATGCTAGCGCCAAGTCGTGAGTGGGTAGTTCTGCTCGTGTTTCCTTAGTTGTCCCAAAGTATAAGCGCGAATTTTCCTGTGCTTCATTAGAACACTGCCCAATCCCACTCCAGAGGCATCACAATATATAACGTACCCCTCGGTCCCCTCAGGAAGAGTTAGAACTAGCGCCAAAGTTAACCTGTCCTTTAACTCCTAGAAGCTCAACATCCGCCCACCGGAATTTTGTTGCCTTATGTGTCAACTTCGTTAGTGGAGCAGCTTTAGCTGAGAAAATTTCCATAAACCTTCGTTAATAACTAGCTAAGCCCAAGAAGTTGCGTACCTCGGTAGGAGTTGTGGGCCTTGGCCAAGTCTTAGCTGCTTCAATTTTCTAACTATCGACTTTGATACCCTCATTCGATGCCTAAGAAAGGCCATCGAGTTTAGCTAGAACTTGCATTTGGAAAATTTGGCGTACAACTGGTGATCCTGGAGTGTGCGTAAAACCATTCACAAATGCTTTGCATGTTCCGTTTCTGATCAATAATACCAAGATATCATATATGAAATCAAAACAATATCCAAAAAATGGCTTGAACACCCGATTCATCAGATCCATAATAGCCGCGGGTGCATTGGTTAGGCCAAAGGACATAACAAGAAACTCGTAATGGCCATATCTGGTCCGAAAAGCTATCTTTGGAACATCTTCTTCCTTGATTCTCAACTGATGATACCTAGATCTGAGATTAATTTTTGAAAAATGCTTAGCACCTTGCAATTGATCAAACAAATCATCAATTCTTGGGAGCTGATACTTGTTCTTAATGGTCACCTTATTCAACTGTTGATAATCAATACACATCCTTAACAAACCATCTTTCTTTCGAACAAATAGCACTGGGGTTCCCCACAGGGAAGTATTGGGTCGAATAAAGCCCTTATCAAGAAGGTCCTTCAACTGATCTTTTAGTTCCTTCAACTCGGCAGGAGCCATCATGTACGGAGGAATAGATATCAGTTGCTTATCAGGTGGCACATCGATGGCGAACTCGATCTCTCTCTCGGGTGGAATTCCCGAGAGCTCATCGAGGAACACATAAGGAAATTCACTAATAATCGGAACCGAATGAAGGGTTGGAGACTTCGCCCCCGCATCCAGCACCCGCACCAAATGATAGAAACATCCTTTTATGATCATCTTTCGAGTCTTAAGGTAAGAAATAAACTTCCCTTTTGGTGCTTCCACATCACCCTTCTATTCGATAACGGGCTCTCCCAGAAAGTTAAAGCAAACACCTTTCTTCCAATAATCCACCATAGCATAACAAGAGGGCATCCAATCCATACCCATAATAACATCAAATTCTACCATATCGTCACTCATCTCAGCCACCACCGAAGGAGCATACCTAGACAAGGAGTTAAACTGCATGATATGCTCTTGGGCACTCATACTACCTTGCTCCACCGTAAGAATCTATCTTGTCTCGCTCAGCGGAGCTCAACGGGTAAATACTGCTGCAAGAATGCCTCAGAAAATTCCCTCCATCCTAATTCTGGGGCAAGAGTTCCCCTAGACTGTTCCCACGTCTCATAATAAATCACGGATATATCCCTCAATCTGTAAGAGGAAAGTTCCACGAACTTAGTGTTAGTGGCATGCATAACTCGTAATTCCGCTGCATTTGATCTAGAATATTCTGGGGATCTTCGTTTGGATCTATTCCTGTGAATACCAGGGGATCTTAATTTATTAAATCTCGAACTTTCGTATTGACTTCTCCATCCAAGGTGGCAGGGGCCTAACTTTGGGCGTGAGAGGCCACTAATCGAGTCAACAACAGTATCACACTTCTTATATCTAAATCTTGGTCATAAGCAATCGGGAGGGGGGGGGGGGGACAAGAAGTACACTAGTTTCTCTTTGCTGTTCCGGGGTAGTGGTGCTGTCCCCGAACCTGAGTACCGGCCTCATTAGGAGTTTCATGTTGATTCGTAGGGGCATGTGGCACCAACTGGTACCTTCCCCTGCTTCTTCATTCAATCCCTGAACAATTGCCTGATGTCTCTTGGTAGGCATCACTATAAATACAAACAAGATGGGGATTTGAAGTGAGTAGTTATGACTAAGCTCTATCGCACGATCTAGATCATAAAGAAAGGCATCCTCCCTAAATATCCAGTAGCCTCCCATTTATAAGTATGGTGCACGACATAACCATAAACAAGACTCTATTAGATACAACTTGCAGACTTCCAAGGACACGACCTGCTCTGATACCAAGTTTGTCACACCCCAACATCGGGAGGTGCGACCGGCACACGATGCCCAAAGGCCAGTGCGAACCAACGTCCTTGCTTACACCTATTTAACCATAAGATCTGGGCTACCGAGGTCTCCAAGTAACAATATCGAAAATTTTAAAATGTGCACAACTGACTGAGAAAGAACATTAACATTTATACAACTTCATAACTATTACCAACATGGTCATAACCAACCGTTACATACAACCAAACATTAGTCTGCAAGCCTCTAAGAGTGCTAAAACATAGTATATGACTTGGTCGGGACAAGGCCCCACCGTACCCAAAATAACTTAAACATGAACTTCGGTACCTATTGACTTCTGAACTGCTACTCTGAAGAAGTGAAGTGCAATGACCAACAGCAGGAACAAACACCCTATTGGGAGGGACGTCACCGGTTCTACCTGCACCTGTGGCTATGAACATAGCGCCCAAAAGAAAGGGGCGGCAATACGAAAAATGTATTGAGTATGTAAGACTCAAAAGATATATAAATCCAAGACATAACATAAGAGATATGGATAAATAATTTCGACCTGGATGCCGAAGACAAGCCACCAGGGGTGCAAACTGTGGAAACCATAAAACTTAAAGTATGCCATTCATATCGTACCCGCTCTCAAGGGGCTTGGTAAAGTTATTTCCTCCCCCACATCGTACCCAGCCTCAGGTGGCCTCGGTTGTACCTGGCCTTTAGAGATCTCGGTTGTACCCAGCCACTCAAGGGCTCGATAGTGTTTCATAGAACATCATTCCATACCTGACCTCATAGAGAGCTCGGTTGTACCCAGCCACACAAGGGCTCGGTAATATTTCATATTGCATGCTCATTTTTAATAAACACTAAGGTTTCACTCAAACGTGTCAGAATCATACTTTACTACTTCAAGACACTATCTGGGAACATCTCAGACTTTAAAAGAAAGCTACCGGTAAGAATGTATAAGAACAGGAACCAAGTTATTGAGAAGGTCTTAGAGCAAACCAATCTTCAACACGGAATCCTTTAATAAGGGGGGGGAGTGAGTGAGTGAGTGAGAGAGAGAGAGAGAGAGAGAGAGAGAGAGAGAGAGAGAGAGAGTTATCTGTTATCAAAATTCTAACCAATGTATTTATTGGAATAAATGCAAAAAGAAATAATATTACAACTCATTTAGGAAACATCGTCTTCTACTAATTCATCCTTATTGCTATAAATTTGCATCTTTGTTGCTACAAGTTGCATATAGAATACATTTATCTTCTATTAATTCATCCTTATTGCTATAAGTTTTGCATATTTACCAATTTAACTCTTATTACCCTCCCCCCCCCCAAAAAAAATATATCATGAATTCTTATAGAGTTTAAATGAACAAATATTTAATAACCCAAACTTTAGTTAATTTTAAAATTTTAAACATTAGGGAAATAACTAAATAAAAATTATGTCTAATGTGAAACCAATTTTTTTACCCTTCGAAAATATATTCTTATTGGTTAAAACTATAACTACATTTAATTATTTATATTTTGGAGTACCTAATATTAAGAATTTAAATTAACAAAAAATATAACTCTTAGAAAAATATATATTTAATTTAATTCTTAAAACAACTAATTATGTTTTTCAATAGGTGCTGCTCTAGCTGGAGCAACTGGTGGCTCCACAGGTGCTGCTCTAACTGCATTACGAGCTGCACCTCGGCCTCTACTACAGCTCCAGCTCTCGCGGCCCTAGCTGGTGGTACTGGTGGCCGTCCGCCTGATTCAATTGCACGTGTCATCACCATTTGTAAGAGAATAGAATAATAGAAGTTTAGTTTCTGAAATCAACAAATCCGCACAACAAGAATACAAGAAAGTGAAGTTTCCTAATGGTTTGGTAGCCTCTCGAAGATAAGTACAGACGTCTCCATACCTATCTGCAAGACTCTACTAAACCTGCTCTTGACTCGTGAGACCTAAGTAACCTAGTGCTCTGATACCAACTTTTCACGACCCAAAATCCCAACCTGTCGTGATGGCGCCTAACATATTACTAGGCAAGCTGACAATCACACAAAAACTACGCATTTGAATTAAAAACATGATTTACTAAGTGCAAAAGTGGAAAATCTCATAAATAACCGATAAAAACAACTGCAGCTCAACATAGTCTAAAACTCTAGTACAATTGTCTAAGAAAATAGAATAGTACTGAATAAAAAATGAAAGGAAGGAGAGTTAAGGCTTGTGCGCGTCATAACATCTAGCTCGAAGTCTCTGAACAGGTACTAGCACCACTCTAGCAATCACCACGTCCAGATGTACCTGGATCTGCACACAAAGTGCAGAGTATAGTATGAGTACAACCGACCCAATGTACTCAATAAGTAACAGGACTAACCTTGGGCTTTCTGAAAGCAGTGATAAGCTTAGAAAGATACAGTCTGAATCAAAATAATGACAACACGGATATAATAGGATAATGACAGTAATAACTTAGAGAAACTTCCATATTCGACTCGTTCACAGTACAAAAATTTAGGCATGCTCTCAAGTTTAACAATTTAAGTCCAACACAAACAATATAAGCCAAGTTCAGCTAGCATAAAGAATGTTACAACTCTATGCCTACATGTCAAATATGCATGTCAAATGTAATATATCACGATGATAATCCCAAGTACTCACACTCTTAGAGTACTCAATCTGTCTATCTCAAACTCTCACTCATCACACACAATCACTCAGCACTGTACGGGTGCCTGACATCTATGTCCCTCACCAAAGTACGTGTATATGAATCACTGTGCCTACGTTTGCTGTTGGTATATCAGACTCCGGAGGGGTGGATCCTGCCCAAGCGCTAATATAAAGCCTATGAGTCCTATTGCAGCATGCAACCCAATCCACAATAATAAATAAGCCAATAAGGCCTACAGCGGCGCACAACCCAAGCCACAATAACGCTCACAATCCGGCTCTCATGCCCAACTCAGTCATCAATCTCTCCAGTCTCACGGGCTCACAAGTCTCATACTACTCAGCCCAAACAATGATAACATGATATAACAGTAAATGATAACAGAGACGGAGATATGATATGCATATGAATAAACATGAGTGAGTACATGATTGCAGTTTAAGAAAATAACTCAACAGTAGAAATAACCTCAGTGGGTCTCAACAAAATAAGCACATAGCCTAAACATGATCTCTAACATGAATCACAGCTCAATTACTCTAACACGTAGGAATTACATGGATAAAACATGGCTAGATATCTACACGGTACCACATAATCAACCGAGTCATAATTACCACAGTGCACGCCAACACGTCCGTCACCTCGCATGTGCGTTGACCCAACACCAACCATATAACACCTATTTCAGGGATTCATTCCCTCCGTACCAAGTTTAGAAGTATTACTTACCTCAAAGTGCGCAATTCAATGCTCCAACAAACCCTTGCCTTACGATCGACCTTCGAACAACTCGAACCTAGTCACAAATAACTTAATATAATCAATACAAACTATAGGAATTGATCACATATGATAAAGCTAAGTTCTTTAACCAAATTCAAAAAGTCAACCCCGGGTTCATGGAATGAAGATTTAAGAACTTATGAAAAGTTCTATTCAGTTTGATCCTCGATTCTTTGTTGTGATGTTCCCGTGGGTGTTTTTGAGCTATTCAACAAGTCCATATAGGATATTTGAACTTGTAAATGTGATTAGATGGAGTCCCGAGGGGCTCGGGTGAGTTTCGGTGCGTTTGGGGCATGTTTTGGAAGAATTGAGTCGCTAAAACATGGCTTTTCCCAAAATTGAGTCGCAAAACCCCCAAATTTTCCCTTCAAAATTCCTTTATTAAAGTGTGTAAAGTAATGGGGAAAAAAGGATATATGATCAAATTCAAGTGGAAATTACTCATCCACAAAGTAGTAGTGAAAATATCCTCCAAAATCACCTCTTACCGGCTCCAAAACTCAAAATAATGAAATATGAGTAAACCCTCGAAATGTAATAAGCTGTTGGGGAATTCTACTTTAGTGTACACAATGTCGCATCTACGACGTCGCACCTATGATAAAGAGATATAAATTTGCAATCTCCACTAAGACAATCCCTATCTCATAAGCAGAGCACGTGCTGCATCAGCAGCTCCGCATGTGCGACCAAATCATGCGCATCTGTGCTACTACCTGAGCTAGCCACACCTCGCATCCGCGATCAGTCCAAAGCGAATGGCGTCTCGCAGGTACGATCCACCCTTTGCTTCTACATCCATTCTATCCTAAGCAAACAAGTGCTTCTGCACTCAGCGCCTCGCAGGTGTAATGTCGCACCTGCACGCCTTCATTTGCAAGTGCGATACACTAGAACCAAAACTACCAAGAGCCACCAAAAGCTCCGAAATCACTTTGAAACACACCCGAGCCCCTCGGGACTTCGTCTAATCATACCAACAAGTTCAAATACCTTATCTGAACTTATCCAAAGACACGAAACACCACATATAACATTGAAACCAATAATCGAAGATCAAAATCTCTCTCTCTTAACTTCAAACCTTCAAACATTTGTCGAACACGTCTGAGTCACCCTTAAACATTCCGAATCATAACCAAAATTTGCACACAAGTTCGAATCAACTAAATGAACCTATAGAAGGTCTCAAAACTATAATAAGAGTCTGATAACACCGAAGTCAACTCCTGGTCAAACCTATGAACTCTCCAATTCCTCAAATTGCCAATTTTCAAAAAATAGAGCTAAAACCTCCTAGGAACATCCAAATTCAAATCCAAAAATATGCCTAAATCCAAAATCACAATACGAACCTATTGGAATCATCATAACACCAATCCGAGATCATTTACTCAAAGGTCAAACCTTGGTCAATTCTTTCAATTTAAAGCTTCCAAATCGAGAATCACTCTATCAAATCCATCCTGAACCACTTGAAAAATCAAAACCAACCATGCACGCAAGTCGTACTACACCATATGAAGCCACTCGAAGTCTCAAATCACAGAACGGAATGCTAGAACTCAGAACGACCAGTCGGGTCATTACATTTTCCCCCGCATAAACATACATTCGTCCTCGAACGTGCCAAGAGCTACTCCAAAGTCATCCAATCATTGTATAATGCATCAGACACATGCCCATGGGTGATCCCATGTCACCACAATCTATATAATTCCATTAGCACCATCCCGGCAAGAATTGTTAAGCTGATTAATGATATTATTCCTCCAAACATACCTTATCCACATTATCTCAATGTAGTCCTTGATCACATAATACTCATCACATGTCTTTCTAGCCACTCACTGATCCATCAATCCTGCTACTAGGGACACCATCGGACGTAAGAGTCCAAAGTCACATACTTATACAATTGAATCCGTCGAGCCCAAGTTACAGTCTAAACCTGGCCTCAAGTCCTCTAGACTGGCCTACCCTCAAATCATAAAAACATATGTCGTGCCATTCCCACGACATTAACCGACACCGAGTGCTCAACATTGTATATGAGTTAATGGATGGAAATCGAAGATATAAGCTTCAAGCTGAATCAATGTCGTATGATAAGAAAAGAAGGAAGGTGAAGTTCCCTAGATGCCTAGTAGCCTCTCGAAGATAAGTATGGACATTATCATATCGATCCGCATGACTCTACTAGATAGCTGCTCATGGCTCGTAGAACCTATAAACCTATAGCTCCGATACCAACTTGTCACCGCCCAAAATCTCACCTAGTCGTGATAACACCTATTCCAAAAATGCTAGGTGCGCCAAACAACGAATAATTCAACTCCAATGAAAGATCATCAATAACAATGAATAAAATAGTTAAATTCAATACAACATCCCAAGGATTGATAGTACAAGTCTTGAGCCACTCAAATTTTTTTGAATTACAAACTGGTATGGAAAATAAATACAACATCTATTTGGAATATACATGAATAAAAGTAGTAATCCTAAACTACCAAGAACAAGTGGTAGCTTATATCCGGAACGCATGTACATCTTCAATGCTAGCCTCTGCCATCCATAGTGTAAGATCCTGTAAAAGTTTGCCAAAGAATTAAGGATTTTCTAGTGCCGAGGACAATCTAACATGTTAGAAAGGTGGTGGGAAATGCTCGCAGGCACAGACTTATGGACTGTGCAATGCGTCGTAAAGTGGAAAGAAATATTGGCATGAGAGGATGACTCCACGGTCAGTTATATGAACCGTGAACAGGTTCCGCTGTCCGCAGAATCATCAAAGATTAGGGTAGAACCAAACTAAAGGGTTATTCACGTTGGGTTATGTGGACCACATATCCATCACGGAATCGGTTGGGCCATCTAGGGAAAATTTTGAAGGATATTTCACGGTCCATTATGCAGACCGCAAAACCATTGTGTGGATCATAGATTCGTCCCAGACCTGTCCTGTTCCGACTCAAATCTGGAGGACTATTTTGCGGTCCATTTCGTGGATCGCAGAGGCATTTTGCAGTCCATTCGATCACAGACCCGACTCGAAGGAGAATTTTTGGAAAGTTGTACCCGACTCTATTTTTTAATAAAAGGCCTAAGGGGTAATTTAAAAGGGCAAAATCTAATATTTTAAGAGAGAGGAACACTCTAGAGAGAGAGAGAGTGGAGAGAGAAAAGCTCCAAGCTTTGTAACTCTTTAATTTCTTGCCCATTTCTTGAAGATTTAAGGGAAGAACTCACAAGGCGTTAAATTAACATGGTAATATTTCGTCCCTAAGCTCCCATGAAAAGTTTAATAATGAGTTTATAAGTAGGAGCTTTTTATGTTGGTGCTTATAAAATGGTGATTAAGAGCATAAGCCTTCAATCTTGAAATTGGATGGTTGTGAAAAATAGTAAATGTGGTTCTTGGATTGGGAATGAATGGTTGGGCACGCATGTGCCAATGGAGATTTTTGGTTACCTAAGGATGATGGTGGATGGATTGTTGATATGGAAGTTGGTTGTAGTGAAGAGATCCCATTATAGGAAGTTGTAGACAAGGGGGCACATTAAGTATTTGACAAAATGCCTAAAAGACCTAAATATGAGAATTATACCAAATAATGGTTCAATTGAACTATGTTGATGCCGATTGAGGTTGCTAAGAGTAGTGGAACACCGTAGGGATCCTAAGAAAATCTCGATTAAGATATGTTGGCTAAACTCCTTGCGTAGAAATGGATTACATGAACTCCGTATGAATTCCAAGTATGGTTAGTTCAAATTCCTATTCCAGTTGTTTTAAATTGCCTCTAGTGTATGATTTATCAAATCCTAAGTACTCACGTCTTATTTCAAATTACCATAATTATGCTCTCGTTTGAAGAATATTCCAAATATGTTCGATTTATCAAATGTTTATGAATTCAATTCATGTTTCAATTGAAATTTCCATGCTCTCCTTTTGAAAATATTTTTAGTATTTTTAGCTCTTATGTACTCATGTATTTGTACCTATAATTCGGCAATATTTTAAATACCTTTGATGTCTTATGATAAGCCATGGTAAGAGAATGAAAATAAAATGTGGCCATTTTGCCAAATAAAAATGATGATGTATGACCCAAGGGCAGTGAAAAGAAAAGGTTATTTGAATTGCTTTTAATGATATATTTTTGGGAGTATTGTTATATAACCGAGAAGGTGTGGGTTGAAAGGTGTATACCCGAAATTACACGTGCTGGAGTAAGAACTGATTGAGACAAGTCCCTTTCGCACCACGATGAGATTATGCCCCAATATTGAGATGATGTATTGTATTGCTAGCATAGACACGTCGATCCATACGACATCGTGGTGAGACATCTTAGCCGATCGGGCCGAGATCGGACGTCATGCGTGCACATGGTATATATATATATATATATATATAATGCTAGTAACTAATGATCTCCAAGCCAAAGTTACTAATGCTTATTTGAGGATTTTACTTATGATACACTTTCTTCTCATGTTTTAAATTGGCACTTTAAATACTGTTAGTTTTCTCACTACCTTCATGTTTCTCTCTTCATATATTGGCATTTTATTCCATGTGAGGGTGCATAGATTTACATACTAGTACTATTCCATATGTACTAACGTCCTTTTTGTTAGGGACGGTGCTTCTTTAATGAATGTAGTGATACCTCAGTAGGTGGCACAAGTTCTTGATAGGTGTGTACCCTCTAATTAACTGATTCGATGAGCCCTACTCTACACTTGTCACTATCACTTCCGTATTCTCTCATGTTAGTCTACTGGCTCTATAGACACATGGGTCATGTATGTATGGAGGGAACTATGAATGTTGTTTTGTCAATTGCTTCCACTTATAAGCTATGGACATGTATTATTTTGCTATCTACCAACAAAACTCTTTAATTAATGAAAATTTGTGTTGTACATTTCTATCTCCTCAGTTGACTATCTCATGTTATTCTATCTTAAATCATTCAAGGGTAAGAGTAGAGAGTAGACACCAAGTAGGCTTGCTTGACTGGGTTATCCCGTTTAAGCGCCAGTCCTGCTCCCCTAGGTTGGGACGTGACAAGCTTGGTATCAGAGCCTAAAGTTTTAAAATGTCCTAGGATGTCTCGGAGCCGTGTCTAGTTGAGTCCTTCTTATTAGTGTGAAGTCGACCATATCTATAATTAGTATGTTCACATTTAGGAATGACTCCTTTCTTTGATACTCTAGATCGTGCGATAGCTTGATTTTAAGACTGTCCTTTTAACTCGTGCGTTATTCTGATTTTCACTACACGACGCCTAGAAAGAAGGCGAAGGGTAGCAAAAGGGCAAATGACACCCCAAGAGTGGCAGTTAATACGGTGCCTGATGTTACGGGTGAGCACCCAAGGGGTGAAGGCACTTCCCCAACTACATCACCTCCTACTTCTAGCACTCCTGATTTTGACCGATAATGTACAGATGTCTCCCCCAACCGATACTCTAGCTCCACCCCCAACTTCATCCTCTAGTCCTAGTTCTTCTAATGGAGACCTTCGGGGAGCCATCCAATTGTTGACCTAGATAGTGGCTTCCCAAGATCAGAGATTGAATGCTATATCTACTTCATCCAATCACTAGGGGGATTCAGTTAGTTCGAGCGAGAACGGGTTTCTCCAGTTGGATCCTCCGGTATTCATAAGTACAAAGCCTAAGGAGTACTCGCATGCGTTTATTGATGAGATGCACGAGACCCTTCGTGTGATGCATGTCACTGAGATAGAAGCATTCGAATTGGCCTGTTATCGACTGATGGAAGTGGCATATACTTAGTATGAGTTGTGGGAAGAGTCCCTCAAGGAAGGTGATCCTCCGACAGAGTGGAATGGGTTTGCTAATGCCTTTATTGATCATTTCTTGCCTGCTGAGACTAGGGCAACCCGATCCGACGAGTTCGAGAATCTGAAGCAAGGAAATAAGATTGTATGGGATTAACACCTAAAGTTTATGAATCTTTCAAGGTATGCCCTCTACATGTTGCCCACTATAGAGACTAGGGTGCACCATTTTGTGCAAGGCTGCTACCGCCACCTTGAATTCTGATATGAATTATGGGAAGATGGTGGTGTATCCTTAAGCCACAGAGACTTGAACGTGGAAAATCAGGATAGAGCGAGACAACAACAGAAGGCCCGGTCAGCGGGTAATTTTAGTACCTCATATAGTGGTGGTGGTGGTGGTGGAAGGCAATGTTCAAGAAAGTGTCATACGGATCGTCATAGTCAATTGCTCAGTCTTCAGCTAATGCACCGCCATTAGGTCCTAGTCAGCAGTAATGGGGCCATGTCAGGCCAAACCAGGGGGTAGCAGGGGACCTTATCAGTAGTTTTAGTCAGGTAGAAGCTTCCAGATGCAACAGAGGCCCTAATGTTAGTGGACCACACAATAATAGCATTTGTAGTTCCTCACTTTCTAGGAGTATCACTTGCATCCAAATCTTGGTGTCGCGCCCCCTTTTTCTCGCGAAATCGGGCTTCGACATTTTGGGACAACTCCTTTCCTTTTGGGGTTGGGTAATGGATTTGAAGAGTCGCCACCTAACGGATTAAGGTGCGCTAGGGCACCTAGAGCAGTTAACTCATATAACCAGTTTACATCACCAGAAATCGGGTAAGGGCTCGAAATTACCTTGAGGGGAAGGTGTTAGGCACCCCTCGAGGTCCACAACGGTGGGTCCCGGCCGAACTTAAATTAAGCGAATAGTCTTATGAAAAAAAAAATTTTAGACAAATAGACATTACTTTAAAACAGGAATTAAAGGGGTCCTAGGTTTTTTAGCCTATAGGATCATCTCCATGCAATACTTGGTAACTTTCCCCAAGTGGGGGTGCTACACATAGCATTAGCGCACGGGTCATCATTTCCTTTACTACCCAATTACTATCTTTCAGTTGTTACCTAAGCATTCTAGTAGCTTCTAATGCGCACCTTATGCGTGCACTACCCGTCCCTTACCTATGGTCCCGGAGGTATTTAGGACCTCTACTTAGGGTGGTTCTAGACCGACCTATATTGCTTAAACATGAGAAAAGCTAGGCGACAAACAAAATTCAGATAGGATTTCATGTAAAGAACAAATAGGGGCTCACATTGACCTCCACAAGTAGACAACAAATGCACGCAATTCAATCAGCAAATTTCATTAATTAGGAATCCTATAGGCAGGATATTTAGATGAGCAGAAACAGAACACAGAATAGCAGTTTACTAAGGCGGGCATCTGGACCTATCAGTTTCGCCTACTGATTTTATTAAGCCTTAAACCTGGGCATCTTCATGCAGTAAATGTCAGCGTTTTAAACCCCAGAATCATTAACACCCTACAAATTTGCCTAAGTGATTAGCAAAATCCTATAGGCATGGTATCTACAATCGTAAACCTATAGCATGGTTTCTAAGCAAATCATTGATTTTAACTCGTAAGGCAGGTTTTAACTCTTTAGATCCTAGAGGCATGCTTTCTAATTGCTGTATAGATTTAAACTCCTATAGGCAGAATCTCTAAATGTTGACTTGATTTGAATTTCTATTAGCAGAATTCCTAAGTTTACAAACTGATTTCACCCTATAGGCATGATATCTATTAGATTAAATCCTATAGACATGATTTCTAGGTTTGAAACTGATTCCTTTATTTCCTATAGGCATGGTATCTAACTGATTTTTAGTTCCTATAGGCATGATATCTATTAATCGCATATGGGCAGAATTCTTTAAGCACATTGTCAGGAAAATTATTATTCAAACAGATAGGATCTTATAGACATGGTTACTAATGCATGTAAAAATGTACATGGATCCTATGGACAAGATTTCTAATGCAAAAAAGTCTATGAACAAGATTTTTAGCATGCGAGTGAAGTACAGAACAAAGCAACTAGAAAGTCCTATAGACATGATCTCTAAACAAGTTGTAACACTCACATAATCACCAATAAACCTATAGGCAGGAATTCTACTCGAGTTTCAAGCAAAGATATAGGAAAACCCCCAGCTTTTACTAACAAACCCCAGATCTGTTTATCACAGAAATTATTACAGCCCAGAATGAATAAACTATATAACAGTATCTATTACACTATAGGGAGCCTTGGCAGGCCCAATATAAACCTGAGAGCCAGGCCTTCAACACAACGGCCTTGAAACAGTAGCAGGGATCCACAACACCTTAAGCCAGGCTTCCAGTGTGTCAAAGTTCCCAAAGAGCCTCAAGGACCCCGGGCAATGCTCACACTGAATCCACACATTCAACACAGAATTCATAAGAGGTTGGAAAACCAGCTCTAATGTGTCAGAGTTCAAAGGAGTCTCAGGGACCCTAGGTAATGCTCACACTGGAGGTGGTAGGAACCTAGATAGCTAAGAGTAGAAGTTTGAAAAAAGTATATATAAGAGGTAGGGGACAGTTTTAGAAAACAATTTGATTTTTTAGGAACAAACAGGTTCAAAGTACAAGACTACAAACAGAACAGAGTCCATATTTAGCAGATTGGTATTAGTTCAGACATGGATGATATACTAGTAATTAAAGCAATCACAACAAGAGCAGAGATACTTGAATTACATACAGAACTGACCAAACATATTGGCAATACCTAAACCTGTTCTGAATAGGGAGCATACAACTGAATCCATCAAGGTTTCACATTACTAAAGATTACTTAGTTTATTAATTATCACTAGGTGGGACCATGTAGGTATGTATTAAACAGAAACATGCTAAAGTTTGAAATAACTGACCAAACAAACACATAGCACAGGGTAGCAGGAACTAAAGCATACTAGTATAGAAAGAAGTAAACAGAAATCATGGGCCAGACATGCTAAGGTAAACTAACCACACAAGCACATAGAACAGAGTAGGTTAACTGGAATTAAGGCATACCAGTTAGAAAGAAAGCAAACAGGAAACATATGGCAAACAGAAGCATATCGAGGTTTGAAGTAAACTAGTCATATAATCACTTGGAACACAACAAGATAACAAGAGCTAAGGCATAACATTTGAGAAAGAGATGGTCAGGAATCATATATCAAACAGAAGCATGTTGAGGTCACTGACTACATAAACATATAGAATAGAACAAGATAACAGGAATTAAGGCATATCAGTTAGGGAGAAAGTAAACAGGAAGGTGAAGGCAATTGGAATCCAAGAGTCTAGCCTTGGCTTTCATCCGGCTAGACAATGCAGCAAATCAGAGTGATAGAAAGAACTCAAGTTATGTGAGTGTAAGTGTGTAAGTGTAGGTTTGTAGGTGTGAGCTTGTGTGTCTCAGCGTGTGTTCAAAAATCAAAACAATGAAGGGTTTTTATAGCATATAGTAGAGTAAAACCAAACAAGGTAGGGGAATCAATGGCACACAAATAAGGTATGAAAAATCAATTAGCAATTAGTTAAGGTCGGCATAGATCAATTAACAGGCATAAAATCAAGCTAGCATCAGTTAATGGAGTCAATCAGTAGTCAAATAAGGTAAGGAATAATTCCAGAATCAATTAGAAGCCGACTTTAATAACAAGAACATAAACTCAGGCCAGTAAGGTTAAGTCAAAGGGAAGTAGCATAAATTATCAATCAGACAATGGTCCAAATAAGGTAAGAACAGGTAAATCAAACAAAATAAGAAAGTATTAGTATCGTACAGGAAAGGAAAGATTAAAATCTCAGTAAAGGGTTTCAATACCTTATTTTTGGGTAAACCGTAAAGTCAGCAGAGAAATAAGGACGAAATAATCACACACTGTGCATAATGAACATAGACAAGAGATTTATTCGAAAAGCACAAAGAATCGAACTAGAGAAGATTTGAAACCCTAATTTCAAAATGAGTAAATCAATTAAAAAAATAACTATAGGAATAACATAGATATGCACAGATACACGAAAACTTTAAAGAGAAAATACTCCAAATTAAGGAACCCTAACAGATCTGAAAAGATCCGGGGGCCCTAATTTTAGGGTAAGTAAAATTAAGCGGAAAACCCTTTTAACGTAATCATGAAAAGATTCACAGGTAGTCATGCAGAAACATAGATATGTTTTTTAACGGAAAATAAGTACTGAATCTCATCAGATTTCAAAGGATCTAAACCCTAGCTTTAGGGTAAAACAAAAGAATAAGCAAAATCTCAAAAGTTCAAACCATTAGGAGACGGAGAAAGAACATAGATGGAAAGAGATAAAGATTCGAACCAAATTCGATTCAAAACAGAAGAGATCCACTTGCCATGTTAGGTAAGTGATTATGTAATACCATAATCGGTTAGCCAGTAGAGAAAGGGAGCCGGATAAGGTAAGAAATCACCAGATGATTCCATATCTGGTTGGAATCGAAGGGGATTTGGTAGGGATGTGGGGTGACGACGCTTAGGGTTTGAGAGTGAAAGAAGAGGAGATTGAGAGAATTCAAGGGCGGCATCTGGTGAGAAGTGATTAGGGTTTAGACGGGTTAGGCTAATTAAAAGGGCTGGGGCGGTGTGGACCGTTGATCTCAGATCAACGGTCTTGATTTAAGGGGTTTCCGAGTCAGGTAGTTAATTGGGTAAGGGTAATGGGGTTAGGTTATTGGGCTGAGGGTAATGGATAGAGTATTGGGCTGGCTAGTATTGGGCTAGGTCCGAAATTAGTTAATTAAAAAGGGGCTAAATTTTAAATACCCAATTAATTTGATAAAATAATTTATAAAAATAGCTAATAAATGATAAAAAATGATATTTATGCATGAAAATGACTTAAAATAATTACTTAGTATTATAAAAATACAAAAGTTCATTTTCCGGGTGAATAATGCAATTATGCATTTAGGGGCTATTATTGCAAAGTTATTGCAATTATAGCCTAAGGATATAAATATATTTATGCATAAAATGACCAAAGCTTAGTATAAATATAAGTGATAAAAATCAAGTAATAAATCATATTTGTGATGCGATTAGTAATTATTTAGATAATAAAATATTGAAATAAATTAATTAAAATCCTTTTAAAATCATATTTGTGATGCGATTAGTAATTATTTAGATAATAAAATGTTGAAATAAATTAATTAAAATCCTTTTAAAATTACAGAAAATTATGGAAAAATACTGGTGGATGCTCATGCACTATTCTATAAACATATCATTAACAATTTCATTTTCATTTTCATTAGCAACTTCATTCGCAATATTAAAGGTATTAGAAGTTTTATACATCATTGCCAAACATCAATATTTCAATTTTTAAATCCCCATGCCCGACACTACCCACAACCTATCTACGGAGCCTCTAAATACAATTGAAGAATAATATGGAAATGCCGGCAATAAGGCTCCGGCTATACCTTACACAAATACCAATATAAACTCCGGAGGAAAGGCGGCATGAGCCACGTAGGTCCCCGAGAGGAAAGGGGCTCACCAATACAGCTGATGGAAAGTGGAGGAGGTGCTACTGTCGGTGGACTGGAGTACCTGCTATAGAACCACCTACAATCATAACACGAATGTAGCGCCCCCGGCAAAAGGGACGTCAGTACATTTGAATTGTACTGGTATGTATAAACAAACTTCACCCCAAGTAAAATCAAATAACACACACAAGTAACAGACATCAATAGAATCAACGATCAAATGCACGTGAAAGAAACAATCAAAGCCAAACAAGTTTTACAATCTCTNGTTTTGCCTGGGTTTTGTGTTTGAAATTGTTGAGTTAGAAGTCTACTGCCTTTGCTCGTATTCCTGTTTTTTTCTGAATTTGCTGGGTTTGCTGCTGCAAGTCGAACCAGTTGCTGTGTTGCTGCCTAGCTGACCTTCACTTCTTCTCATTTTTCATTTTAACTTCCAGGTATTCCTCCGGTCTCATGTGATCTGCGAAGAGTCAATGTATGACTAAATTGGAAGATAAATGATGAAATGCTGCTTGATTTACCCTCTGAAGTTCTCTTGTTCTATTTTAGTTTAGCTGCATAGTATAGTTGTGTTTATGTGAACAATACAATGATTTGTAAATAACTGGAGTGGTAGACCCTTCTTAGAACTATACGAATGACTTGCTAATGATATCAGTTTAGCCTAGATAATGTTAGCCTTGAATATCATGTTAGTCAGCACTTAAGCTTAGAATACGTTATTGGTTAGAAATTGAATCCGGAAATAGCATGAATATGTCTATTGATGCAGAATCGGTATCTCCTGTATTTTAGAATAGCTGGTTGTTTTAATTTGTTCACCATGTGCTTGTTGAAAAAGTGAGACTCAAAATTAGTTCATTTACAATTCAAAACAGTAGTATATTTCAGATCTATATTGTGTTACATGTAGTTTGAAAGTTCATGAGTTAATAGCTTAGAAATGAATATGTAAAAGTTGAGAATTTCAGTAGTTACTTCCGGCTTCCCAGTCCAGGACTAAGTTTGTGTTAAGGTGCATTAATCTGGAATTAAAAGGCTGTTAAAATTCCAAATGAGTATGTTAGATCATCAATATACAAACGAGTTGAATGTGTGTGTGAGATTCGGATTTAAGGTCGGCATGCCTTGATTTGAATAAATTTGAAGTCGTTCATCTGTTCCCAATTTGTTAAGTCCCGGTTGTGATTTCAAATTAGTATTCTGAGAACCAAATACGATCTGTACTGGATCTAGGCACATTCATGAGCCAAAACATGATAGCCTTTTGTTTAAATAGGATTTGGGCTTAAAAGTTGTTTGTACAAGGCCCAATATGAGGCAGCTTCTCATGGAGCTGACTGTGTCTTCCTTCTTCCTGGGCTAATTTTGAAGCCCAAAAACGCTAAAGGCTTGAATTCATATTAAGGTTATGGGATCAACTTTGTAACATAGGTTTTGGGCCTTCCAGGTTAAGTAGCACATTTGAATTAAGAGGCTTTCCTCCTGTTTAAGTGTGGACTTGAAATTGAGTCCCAAATTCCTTGAAGGTTTTGAATAATAGCAATTAATAATGCTAATTAATTAGGGCCCCTTTTAGAGACAATGCTCAATAGAAAATCATAGTTCCCTTAGGTTGGCCTTAAAATAAAACTGAGGTGCGCCACGCCAAACAAAATTCATAAACTGAGTGACCCCTTTTAATTACTTCATTAAAATATTTAGAAATCGGGACGTGCCATTTAGCGAATTTTCATGGCCTCCCGCAAAGTTAATAACGCGTTAGTCACTTTAGGCGCGTCCTTTAATAATTTTACTTTCCTAAACTCGGGTGCGCATTTATGTGACCCAAATTCAAGTCCCAACGAAGTCGAAATGTGTCAAAAACCGCGGGTGCATTTATGTGACGTGGTTCGAGACGCGTTTTCACGACGTTGCAATTCTCTTTAAAAATAATAATAAAAGCGGTTTAAATTCAAAAAGCACATAAGTTAGAACATGTATTAAAATCAGATTTTTAGCCAATTATAATAATTTAAGCGACCGTGCTAGAACCACGGGATCCGGGGGTGCCTAACACCTTCCCTCGGGTCAACAGAATTCCTTATTCAGAATTTCTGGTTCGCAGACTCCAAATGGGAAGTCGAAATTTTCCTCGATCTGGGATTCAAGTTAAACCGGTGACTTGGGACACCAAAAGCCAATCCTATCCCAAGTGGCGACTATAAAAGTAAATAAATAATCCCATTTCGAATAATGTCACTTTAAATGGAAAAACTCCGTTATACATTTATCCTTCAGGGTAGGTGTGTAAAAAAGGAGGTGTGACAAACACAAAGCTGAGAACCCGTCTCACATCGTAGAAATAGAACACACGAATCTAACCCGCAAAGTCATATCTCCACATAACTTCGCTGCAATGCGCGATCCTACCCAAATACTGCTCCCCATGAAACACCTCAAGTCACTCTACTCGAAATTGACGACCACGCGTAATTGATGTCTAGAACTAAAGCAAATCATCATGACCACAGTGAAGCAAATACATAACACTACTCAACCAAAAAGGATATAACCAATACGCCATCCGCCGAGCAATATCCAATACTCTTTCCCGCTCGACTTCCAGTAAGAAACCCCCAATGGAACCGCAACATTTGTGCCTAAGCCCCACAGATCATAACGCCTCGCAACACAGAAAAGTAATTCATAGATCTCCCCAGATTACTGATAAGCTCAATAACGGTCGAATCAACCTATCCCTCAACAATACGATTTGGGGCCAACCAAGCCGACTCAATCTAGAACACACATCCACATTGGTCTACCAACGAACTCTTTATCAATGATCCTGAAGCTGTTCCTTCCACCACTATAACTCCTGTCGTTGCCATACGACACGGTGCCCAGCACCAAATCAATACCGAAACAACAACATCACTCGGCGACATGCCCGACCACAAGAAACACATCCGAAAAGTCCTTCAACACCGTCGGAACTGAATCAATATGAGGAGCCTCTGCACTGACATCCATCACGAGAGCCCAAATTAGGAAAAACAATCCTTCCCAGCCATCCGTTGGGCCTTCGGAATATAAAACCACTCTACTGAGGACATAATTCGTCGAACCTCGCCACTCGGTCCGTGGCATTCCCGGCACAGCCAACAGCGCCGCCTTAGCACAATAGTCCAGAATAACACGACATGGAGACAACCAGTCTGAACCCAATATCACATCCAAAATCTAACATACCAAGCACAAAAGAACCGCTCGGGTCTCCAGACCCCGATAGTCACTACACAGTGCCAATACACACGACCCACAACCACAACATAACCTGAATATGAGAACTCCCAGTCTCCAACTCCATATAGCACACGAATCACATATCCGATTCCAATTCCACCGTCCGAGCACATACCACATCTCTAATATTCAGTCACTCCACGAGAGATACTCTAACATTCTTCTGTGCCTCCAAGCAAACTCGAATATCAGCCATCGATCTAACAAGAAAGTGTCGCAATATTACCGAAGTACCATCAATTTAATCACATTGCCTTTTTCTGGAATATATACCCTCGTCAAATTACTTCCAACTAGCAGTACCATTTCCTTAATCATCTGAAGATCATCTCTCCAATTATCTAAAACCGCCCGTGCTGCCTGAGAATTTATGGCTTTCCGTTCAAAACTGAACCGCAACCTTACACACGCAAATCTCAACCTCCACATATACCGCATATACCAATCCATCCTAAAATAACATGAGAATTTCATCTCCCTTCCGAGCCACAAGCAACTATGTACTCAACCAACTAATAACTTTTCCATGGATCACACTCTAGAAGAAAATCACAATACACCTCAAGCTCCTCACGCCAGCAGAAAATATCCATCTCTAACCGCGGTATAAATCAACAAGAACTCTCCAACTCCCCTTGCACAAACAAGCCTGTCAGGACTGAATCCTCCTAGCTCAACCAACCTACGCAGGCCACTAAAACCCGAGAGCATTACCGCGAAATACCTAAAGAAATCCATTACCTCGTAACCACCCAAAGAACTAATCATATCCTTACCATTCGATCTGGCCTACTACCAAGCTATCCCATCTATCCGAGCTCCCTTCTGATTTACCTTCAATTGATACTCCTTCTTGCCATAACATCATATTTCCTCAACTCAACTCACCACACGAGACCCAAGCATGATACCACACAGCCTAAGGCTCATAACCCGCTGAATACTCTCTCAAGTATCCCTAAAAGCACCACCTTCAAAATACTTTACTCTGAAGAGACTTCCTACGAATCTAATTCCGTTACCTTTACCTTCCTAATACTGATACATAGAATCCCACAATTTATAGAAAATACCACAAGCCTTGACATCTTCCAATGAAAACCCAGTTTTTAGCCACAAGTACAACTTGCAAATTTCCACTTGTTACATGTAAAACCCAGAACGCATTAGACCCTTTCTCAAGTTTACCTATGAAGCATGATATAACCTTACCCTAGTCGAAAATTCTTCCTTTACTCGAGCCATTCTCGGGCTCAATCTTCGCAAACCATAACTGATTCACCAGCACTCCTCAAACTGGAACCAACATAGCACATAACCGTGCAATCAGCTAATCAATAGCAAACTCCCCCACTTGGCTCGAAGCCATAGATCAAAACACACACGATAACCAATAAGGCATATACTTAATTGCTGCCATAATACCACAGTGAGATTAACTCAATCCTTCATAAGCTCGTGGAGCATACACCATCTGGTACTTCATATCTGTAATTCTCGCATTTACTCTCGTAACAGTTAAACCCATTCTCTTAAGCAGCTCAAATTCATATTGCAACACACATATTTCACTTGTAATTGAGATCTTCTAACCGACAACACAAGGACCACACAACCTCAGAACACTTCACAGGAGATAACCCACCTGCTTTGCCTCAAACTAACATTTATGTATGCCTTCCACCGTCATGAACATTACGCAGTCACTTAATCTTCCTGAGTCTGAACTCATACTGTAACATGAAATTTACTTCACTTCCAACTAGGAAACATGAAAAGATTCTTTACACACGCATAACTCGGGGCTATACATCCAATCACAATGGAAATCAAACACCTAATAGATCACCTATCCTCCAGCAGACCTTTCTTGATACATCTTGCAGTACTAGCATACTCACCACATAATCATCCAGTCGCCGCTTCCACTAATAGGGAAACTACCGAGCATATAAGTTCAAAAACACTTGCTCACACAATCAGCACCTCGGTGCTCAAGCTATAGGCAAAAATCCGGCCTCGAGTCCTCCAGATTGGCCCAACATCAGCACATAGAGATCACATCTCGCCCCTCAATCAGGGAATCACAAGCCATCGATGCACATCTGATACTGAGCGCTTATGTGCACATACGAACGCGTGGAAGGAGTTCAAAGAGTTATATTTCAAGCTGAATCAAGGACGTACGATAAGAATTTCAAGAATATGGAGTTTTCCTAAAGGTTCTGCAGCCTCTCGAGGATAAATACAGACGTCTCCGTACCGATCCGCGAGACTCTACTAAACCTGCTCATGACTCGTGAGACCTATGTAACCCAGGCTCTGATACCAACTTGTCACGACCCAAACCCCGATCCGGTCGTGATGGCGCCTCTCGTGAAGACAAGGCCAGCCAACCAACCCATTTCGCCTTTTCAGAATAGTAAAAAAAAATTAATAAACAGTTTTAGCATAATTACATAATCACAGTCTAAACAAGGATTTCTTTATTAAGTGCGGAATACAACCAAACACAGCCCAAACCGGGGTGTCACAAGTCACGAGCATCTATTAGAGTATAACTACAACTAAAAAGCCTGAAACAATCAAAATAAGACTGATAAACCAAAAGGAAGAAATGCGGTGCTGCGAACGCTGGCAGCCACCTCGCTAAATCAGACAACACTGCCTCCGATCAGCCAAAACCCGCTACCGGGTGTATAAATACCTGCATCTGCACACAAGGTGCAGGGAGTAAAGTGAGTACTCCAACTCAGTGAGTAATAAAGGTAAATAACAACTGAGCAGTAAGAAATCACGTAAAGCAAACCATCATGCTGTATAGAAGCAGTGTAAAACCCTTTGAGAAAAACAGTGAAATTGTGAAATCTTTAGAAAATATCTTAGCTCAGTTTAAACGTCTTTTGAAGATGACTTTTTCAACAGTTACGCAATGATTGCAAAACATTTAATGCCGATAAGTACAGAAAATCCGCCCCTTGGGCACAAATACCACAGTATAACAGGTAAAATGACAAGTAAATATGAAAGATGAACACATAAAGGTTCGCCCCTCGGGCAATATCTCAGAACAGTACCAGCCCTTCGGGCTCACTCTCAGAACACTCTCAGCCCCTCGGGCTCTCTCTCTCAGATCACTCTCAGAATAGTATCATATAGCAACCGCTGCAGCGTGCAGCCCGATCCATATATCGCTGCGGCGTGCAACCCGATCCATATATTTCGTCGACGGCGCTCACTGGGAGTGTGTAGACTCCGGGAGGGGCTTTACGGCCCAAGCGCAATATCAAGCCACCTCGTGGCATCATCTCTTGGCACTCGGCCTCACATCACTCGGCACTCGGCCTCACATCACTCAAGCCACCTCGTGGCATATAGATGTATCTCAGGCCCTCGGCCTCATATCACTCAGCATATCCTCACATATGGCCCTCGGCCTCACTCAGTCCAAAAATCATCACAAGCCCTTCGGGCATTAGTAAAACAGTAGTTCTCAGCCAAAACATCATTTAGAAATATCATTTGAGTTTCAAATCTGAGTAAAAGTGGCTGAGTTTGTAAAACAGTAGATATCAACAGGACTGAGTTCAAGTAGTAAAACAAAACAGTGAGGAAGCAGTGATGAAAATCCCTGAAGGGTTCAAATAATTGGCACGAAGCCCAAATATGGCAATCAGCCCAAATCATGACAAATAAGTTTCAGTCAAATACACGGTAAAATCATCAATCGAGACGGACCAAGTCACAATCCCCAACGGTGCTCTACCCCACGCTCGCTATCCGGCGTGCAAGTCACCTCAACATAGCACTACGATGTGCAAATCCGGGGTTTCAAACCCTCAGAATATCATTTACAATCATTACTCACCTCGAACCGGCGAAATCTCTAGCTCGCGACGCCGTTGCCCCTCAAATCGGCCTCCACGCGCGTCGAATCTACCCAAAATCAGAACGAATACATCACAACATGCTAAGGGAACAAGGCCCAAGCGAAAACAATCAATATCGGGCACAAATCCCGAAATTATCAAAACCCGAGCCCTGGGCCCACTTCTCGAAACTCAAAAAATTTCGCATCATTAGATTCCTTATCTCCCTACGAGTTCATACATATCAAAAGTTCTCAAATTCGACGCCAAATGGTCCTTCAAATCCCAAATCAAAAATCAAATTTCTCAAGCCCTAGTTCTTCAAATTTTAGGCTTAGTTTCCATGAATTTCTAGGTGGATTACACAATATAATCGAGTATTGAGTTCAAAAATCTTACCTCCAGGTGTTTCCCCTTGAATATCTCTTTAATCTCCTCCAAAATATCTCAAAAATGAGCAGCTATGGGTAAAAATAGACCCACATTCGCGAACAAGACGATTTTAAAAACATTCTGCCCAGGCCAAATTTCCTTCTATGCGATCGCGGGAAAACCTTCGCGATCGCGAAGCACAAAAAACTCAGCTCCCAAATTTAACCCTATGCGAACGCAACAAAAACCATGCGAACGCAATACACTGCCATATTACTCTATGCGATCGCAGAAAACCCTCCGCGTTCGCGATGAACAAATTCCAACCAAGACCTCAGGTCCACTTTACTCTATGCGAACGCGACCTTCCCTACGCGTTCACAATCAACAAATTCCTTACTACTATGCGATCGCAACCCATCCTATGCGAACGCATTGAACAAAATGGACTGGCCCCAAAAGTTTCTACGCGATCGCAATAGCACCTATGCGATCGCAATGAACAAAATACCTGCAATTGAAGCCTGCAATTTCTGCTATCTTTTAAGGCACAAAATGGTCCGGTTGACCATCTGAAACTCACCCGAGGCCCTCGGGACCTCAACCAAAGGCACCAACACATCCTAAAACCTTATTCAAACTTGCTCCAATCATCAAAACACCTCAAACAACATCAAATTACCCAAAACACACCGGATTCAAGCCTAAGTTTCTAAAAATCTTCCGAAATACGCTTTCGATCAAAAACCTAACCAAACCACATCCGAATGACCTGAAATTTTGCAAACACATCCCAAATGACGTAACGAAACTACAGCAACTCTCGGAATTCCATTCCGACCCTCGGATCAAAATCTCACCTACCATCCGGAAATCGCCAAAATATCAACTTCGCCAATTCAAGCCTAATTCTACTCCGGACCTCCAAAGCCAATTCTGATCGCGCTCCTAAGTCACAAATCACCTCCCGAAGCTAATCGAACCATCGGAACTCACATCCGAGCCCTCTAACACATAAGTCAACATCGGGTTGACTTTTCCAACTTAAACCTTCTTAAAAGAGACTAAGTGTCTCATTTCTTACCAAGTCAACTCCAAACGCAAACTAATCAACTTGATCACATAAAACACGGATAACGAAGCATAAAGAAGCAGAAATGAGGGAAACAAAGCGGTAACTCATGAGACGACTGACCGGGTCGTCACACCTACAGTTCAGGACCCTGTGCGGACCGCACAAAGCCGACTGCGGCCGCACAGCCTTCACCGCACCCCGCACAAAGGCAACCGCGGCCGCGCTGGCCTCTCCGTGGCCGCACGCGATTTCTCGCGGACCGCACTAGAGGGTTCAGAGACCTGCAACTCCTGAACCTGCAACATCTGATTTTTTTCTAAGCTTAAGGCATCCCGGAACCCACTCGAAACTCACCCGAGCCCTCGGAACTCAAACCCAAGTACACACACAACCTCATAAACATCCTTCGGACTTATTCGCGCGATCAAATCGCCAAAATAATATCATAAACATCGAATTAAACCTCAAAATCCATGAATTCTTTCAAGCTTCATAAAACATCAAATTTTCCAATTTAAGTCCGAATACGTTCTCAACCAAATTTCACAGGAAGGACTTAAAACACATATAAGACCTGTACCGGGCGCCGGAACCAAAATACGGGCCCGATACCATCGCTTTCTAATCAAATTTTATTTCCAATTTCCTTAAACAATTTCAGAAAACAATTTTACAAAAAAATTCATTTCTCGGGCTTGGGACCTCGGAATTGGATTCCGGGCATGCGCCCAAGTCCCATATTTTTCTACGGACCCTTCGGGACCATCAATTCACGGGTCCGGGTCCGTTTACCCAAAAGGTTGACCAAGGTCAAATTTATTCATTTTAACATCAAAATTTAGTATTTTTCATAGACTTTCACATTTAAGCTTTCCGGCTACGCGCCCGGACTGCGCACGCAAATCGAGGCGACTCTAAACGAGGTTTTCAAGGCCTCGGAAGCACAGAATTTATTTAAATAGGTGATGACCCTTTGGGTCGTCACATTAATGCTTAGTGGTGAGACATTAATACTTTGAAATTTGAATTCCTAAAACGTATTTCAATGTCAAAATTAGTTCTTATATTTGGTCCTAAATATTAGGATTTTGAATTATAAAAGGAAAATTTTAGTTGATTTTAATATCTTAAATATTGGAATTTCNTAATTTTAAATATTATAATTTTATCCAATTATGGAGTTGTTTCTTTGCAAGGAAACTTTATATTTTAGAATGAATCGAATCCAAACAGAATAAGGTTATTTAGTCCTGACCCAAAATTATATTTATACCCATTATTAATTGCTAGATAAAGGAAATATTAACTTTAAAGGAAAAAAAGGTCGATCAACTTTTCGAGAATATTTTAGTTTCTTAACATTTAACTTTCTAACATTCGTACTTCTATAATAACTAGTTACTATGTACGTGCGTTGCACGTAAATCTTTAGTAAGAACTTTTATGTGAAAGAACAACTAACTAAATTTAGTAATAATTTATTTACAAGATGATATGATCATTGTAAAGTAACTAAATACAGCAATCATTTAAATGCAAAAGATTAATGTTATTACATTAATAGAATACTTGAGTTCAAAAATACCGTCTTAACCTACAAAGATGATCAATTTAATTAAGTTAAACGATATCTTATTAATAGTGTACAAATATTCAGTGTGGTAGTATCATATCTAATACTTTTTGTATAGAGGACGTTTTTGGTGTATGTTTCCTTCTAACTTTGACTTCTCCATCTCAAACCATATAGTTGTCATATTTGAATCACCTCCAAAAAGTATTACTTTTTCATTATTGCACTTTGACATATTTGTGAGGGTTGTATCTATTATTTATAAAGTTACGTCGAATTTAAATTTTATCGGATATAACCCGAGAAAATTATTACTACTTTATCATATTCAAAGCAATAAAATATTAATCATACACATATTTTTATAAATTAAGTCCATGATTAATTGTTTTTAACCAATCACCACGCATAATACATAAATAATATTATTCTAAAGTATTTTGCTTTTTTATTTGAATATAAATTAATGTAAATCTTGAATTGAAAACAATTAATGGAACATGAGCATCTAATGAAAATAAACCAATTAACGAAAATTTGTTAAACTTCAATACATAGGAGACTTGGACGAACTTGTTCTAGAAAACCTAATCTAACATCAATCGATTTTCTTTGAAAAATTTGTAAATGAATCAATTAGTCGTACTGAAGTAAGAATAAATAATTTAAAGGGCCAACCTCATCTGTATTATTAGAACCACTTTATTATCATGTAAAAGAAAAATATTCATACAAACTTGCCCCTATGTTTTATCCTATAAAATAAAATTTTATATTGTAAAAAATTATTGATTAATTATTCTCTTATTATTTAATATTTTAAAAAATAACTCAATTTATTTAAATTATGTAGTAGCTCCTAATATTTAGGTAAAAGATACTAACTTAATTTTGTTTTAGCTTTATATGAACTAAATAAAAATTTAGACTTTAAAGGATAGTAAGAATTTTCAACTTTGTAAAATGTTATAGATGTTTTTAGAATGTAGTACTAATTTTTTCTTTTAGTACGTGCCTTTATTTTAGTACGTTCCTTGTTATAAAAGAAGTATAATTAAGAACAACAATTCTTTGAAAGAAAATTATGGACGCACTTTTTTAATTCAAGTAGGATTAACGTTGTAGGGTCGGGAATACGTATAGTTCAATCAAAAAAGGATTCCATTATTAGGTAATTTACCATTAGATCCTTAAATTATACAAATATTTAAGGGCATAAAAGTCGATCAATATTTCGGGGATATTTTAGTCGTTCAACATTTAGCATAAATTATTCGTACTTTTATAATAATATAGATAGATAGATAGATAGATAGATAGATATAGATATAGATAGATAGATAGATATAGATATAGATAGCTTACTTTTTCCAGCATTCACAACTCATTCTTAAAGTTGCTAATTTTATTTCGACTATTTTTAATTCTTGAAAAAATTAAAAAGTTTTAAGTTTGTAACTGACGGAACTTATTGTATTATTCCAAGAAAGAGTTCCATTGCAAATCACTATAGGTAATTTGCTAAAAACTAATTCATGCAAAATATACTATGTTACTCTTTGTTCTTTTCCCTTTTTAATTTTCGTAAATATATCTGCACAATATTTTCTTTACACTCTTTTCATCCCAGTTTATGTGGCACCGTTCAAATTTTAGGAGTCAAACGAGTTTTTATTTTTTTATATTTTATTTTATAATTTGACCATAACTTTTTCTCATGCTTTTTAAATATTTTGAATTGTTAAATATTATGACTAATAGTACTTTTTGTGTAGTTTTTAAATATAAAGTTTATTTCAAAATATGTAAACTCAAAATCTGAGCATTGCGATATAAATTGGAACGGAAGGAGTCATATTTTAGTAGTACATACTAGGAGTAGTATTTTAAAAAGTGTTTGACTTTTTTTTTATTTCAGAAATTAGCACGGAATGACTCCAAAGGGGATGGTCTTGGCGGAATGTTCTCTTTTTGATGATCTTAGTAAAATGTCCCCCTTTTTTACTTGAGCACCGTAGTTCTTTATATTTTAAAGCTTGAAATTCTTATTTGATGGTGGAAAATGAAAGTTAACAGTCAATTATTGTTAAAATCGTTTGAATGTTGATAATTTGTGCTTAAACTTTTAGTTCAAACACAATTTTTGGTGATTTACTGTAAAAGTCTCAAAACTCCATTGTTGGACCTTAGATTTGATATTATTCGACTAAATTGGCGATTGATGATTGTTTGTGTTGGTATTTGGTAGCTTTGTTTCAAATTTGAGATCATTTGAAGTAGATTTAGGGTTGTTTGATCGAAATTGAAGATGCAAATTCGAAAAATACTTTGTTAATATAACCCAGAAAGGTATGCCAATTCGGTAAACTTCGATGAACAACTTTGTATACAGTCAAAATCGGGATCGCCCCTTATGTGATTAATCGAGACTGGAATATGATAGGTTAAGGTTCGACCTCGAATTATACCGAACCAAGGTACGAGGTTACATTGTTAAGTTCGACCCCAGGACCGAACAAAATCGAGATCAGGCGAGATCGAGAAAAATTTGCCAAGTCAAATAATAAAGGATGAGATATCCGCGATCGGTTGTATATCACGGAAGAAATCTCGGCACGTATCAAGGATGGGCCGATTAATTAGCTAATCATGAGATTTCTTACCTCATATAGAACTGTATGAAGAGTAGGACTCCCCTACTATATAAAGGGGGTCTGATCATTTGTAAAACCATCATATTTACGCAACATAAAGCAATATATTGTCATTTTCTAGCTTTTATTATCTTGTTTACTCTGTTCATACGTCAGTTGAAACATCTTCGGTTCAAGGGTGATCGAACTCGAGGGCCCAGGCTATTCGATTCGTGTGTTTGCATTTATTCTTTTATTGTCTATTTCAATATTAATCTATTCTCTTAATTTGTATCAAGTTATATCACGTATCCTTAAAACCACATATAAATTCAATTGTTATCCGATTTTAGGGTAAACAAACTTAATATATAGATAGACAAAATACAACATCAACATACCGACCCGGTAGAAAAATCCCCGAAGAACAGAAGCATGACAATCCGGTAGATTTCGATAAACAATTTAATCCGGAGTAAAAATAGCTGAAGAACTTGTGCGAGTACGAGATCATTGTTAACTACCGTCAATTTTAGGAATATTCCGCTAAGACTACACCCCGAAAAGTCCCATTTGTGTCAATTACCCTATCTATTTTATTCAACGCACCATTAAGGATTTAGGACCCGTTTGGCAATAGATTTTGCCAAAATAAATTTGGATTTTATTTTGCAAACACATGTTTGGCCATAGATTTTAGTTACATTTGGGCAAAATCCAAAAACCGAAATCCCAAATCCCAAAACCAGCTCAATAGCTAGTGTTGGGCCAAAATATCACTATTACATTTTTTAAAAATAGCCTCAAACTTTTGTATTTTATAAAAGAGCCCACTATTTATTATTTTCTAACAATGTTGTTTGTCTTGTCAATCATCTTATGTGTATCATGTATTTTATTATAAAAATAATAATTTTGTACTAAATTTATTTATATGGTTTGCGATAATATAATGAATGTTATTATTGATAATGGTACAGTTGGTATTTGTGATAGTTTTTAAAACTTATGGGTATAAATCATATTTCATATTTTTTTAAAATAAATTTGGAAAATATATTTTGAAAACTATATCCAAACATATTTTCATCTACAAATCAAACTTAACCCAAATTGCTTTTTTCAAAGTAAATTTGGGAATATATGGCTAAACGGTACCTTACTTAAATACGACTTGGAGTAATATCTCTGGAAAATTCAGTTCCTTTTAAAGAAAACCGGTGATCTCATTGGATCTTCCCGGTCCAGTTTTCAATCGCTGCCGGTAACCCATTCCCCTATTTCTCCCGCCGCCGGCTACCGCCTTTTCCCGCACTGGTCCGCCTTCTTCCGACAGTTCTAATTTCCCGACTATTGCCAATCGAGAAGAGAACTTTTCCAGAAAGTTCCAGGGTTTGATAAAACCAGCTGCAATTCAAAAGACCAGTAAGTAATTATACAAACCCTAATACATAGAAATTTCTAATTTCTGTATTGTAATTTATTCAAATTTATGTGCATTTAGTTGTAAGGATGATGAGGAAGTCGGGATATGGGTTACAACTAAGAGTTCCACCATCACAGCAGAAGAAGAAACCGGGGGGCTCCACAAGGCCTCCGCTTCCTACAGCAGCACTTGGTTTCGGAGATGATGATGATGACGTGGAAAAAGAAATTTCTCGCCATGCCTCCAAGAATAAGGCTCTCAAAGATGTAAGATTTTTTGCTCTATCTCACTATTTTCACATTTGTTTTACCTTATTTTTTGAAATCCTTTTTTAACTGATTTAGTTTAGAGCTTAAGTTTTGTGCACTCAGGTCACTTACAAGGTAATTACCGGTAAATCTTTTTGATTACCTGACACCCTGATAAAAATGGTAAATTAACCTGTATCAGAGATTAACTTTACTTATAGTGTAAAATATCTTTACGTGTAGCGTATATAACTTAAATCCTTTTGTTTAACCCCCAAAAAAGAAGAAAGAAAGAAAAAAGATGCATGACTCCAGAAGGGGAAGTGATTAGCGTTGTAATTTCCATTGATTGTATTTGTTTTCTGGTTTTTTTTGGCAGATTGAAGAACAGCATAAGAAGGCATTAGAAGAGGACCCTTCAGTATTTGATTATGATGGCGTATATGATGATATGAAAATGAAGGCTGTCCAACCTCGAGCTCAGGATCGCGAGGAGAGGAGGGTATTGTTTTGAGTTCCACTTTTTGCTCTTTGTTTTTTTTTTTCCAGATGTCCAATATAATTTGATGAAATAAAACAAATGGACGACTCAGAAGTTTGGAGCAGATACTCTTTGCTTAAGCATTTGGAGAGTAAAACTCATGATTGTTTTTGCAATTAATTGTGAAACCATGTGAAAGTAGTTACTTTTGTAGAATTTGTTTTCCACGGGAAAGCTTTCTTCCTTGTTATATTGCCAAGTGAAATGCTTGTGTAATGGTGGAGCAATGAAGCCATGTTGTTAAATAGGATTCAATTCACAAAGCAGATCGTGTATCAAACACTAAGTAGGCTAACAGACATTTTAGCTGGGTGTTGCTCATGTCGTTCCGCAAGACTTTCTCCTGTTTTATATACTGTCTTCTAGAAAAATATCATATTCCTTTATCGAATAGGTACCTCTTAACCTACATGGGAAATTCCCAATTAGAGTGGTTTCCTTGTCAGCTTGCATTGCGAATCTTTTCAAAGAAGCAAGTAAGTTTCAAATTTATATATATGACTTATCTTTGAACTATATGCCATACCAGACTCAAATTTTGGTTGAGAATATCTGACAAATAAAGAGATCATTAACTGATTATCTGTTCATCACTTTTCCTATCTGATGAATTTACCACGAATATCCAAGTCCCTTATGGGAAATTGATTCTGTATCTAGTTAGTAATGTTTTGAGAGGCCATCATTTATTTTGTTCAGCTGGAATCACTTGGTTGAATTAGTTTGTGCAGTATTTTCATTGTGGTAGACTATAACTGAAACTGGATTTGAGATCTTGCTTTTTCATGTTCCATCTCAAAAGATTTTACTTTTTCACGTTAACACGACTTGAAGCCTTCCAAAAATATATCCTGGTTTACCTCTAGAACCTTAAACTCATGACATGTTATAGTGGCTTAGGCAGTAAGATACTAGGATTAGGAGTGTTTTGCGAGTTAAATAAAATATGAAAAGATTCTGTTAAGTGTTACTTTTTGAGGTTACCTCCTTTGTTTTGTTATTCTTTACCGAAGGACTTGGTAAGCTACTTCTTTAACTGCTTTTTTATACCTAGGTAAAAAATTTCTCACATTTGAGGAACTAAAATTTTGCAAGAAAAATCTCTTGATAGATAAATTGTGCGAGAAAAAAATTGGAGGGAGTTCTTCTTTTCCCAGGGGTTATACTAATCTATTCAATCTTTTCTGCTTTTGTCTGGTTGCATTGTCTTGTCGCTGAAGGTCCTTTCTAATATAGACTGTAATTTCTTTCTCTCAAACTTTTTCCTCTAAAACTAGAGTTATATTTTATTGTTATTGGTGTTACTTTCTTTCTTTATTTACTTTTTCCTTTATAATAATATCTTAACATGTGTAACTTTTTGAGCACGGGAGGCTACAGTAATATCTGCCGTTTTTACTCGACAGAAATGAAAATTGTTCCCGCAATTTTGTACCTTTTGCTGAAATTTTATTCTTTTTTCCAGCCAAAATATATCCAGATGCTAATGGAGAAGGCAAAAGTAAGAGAAAGGGAGCATGAGATCATTTATGAGAGGAAAATTGCAAAAGAGAGGAGTAAAGATGATCATCTCTTTGCAGACAAGGACAAGTTTGTAACTGCTGCTTACAAGAGGAAACTTCAAGAGCAGGCTAAGTGGTTGGAGGAAGAGCGTCTTCGTGAACTGCGAGAAGAGAGAGATGATGTAAGTGAAATTTTCTCATTTACTTGTGATTGCTAGTGGGTAACATCTGCAGGATCTTTTTTGTTCTTTGCTTGCATATCTTAGTTCCATTTTAGTGCTTCGTGTTGAGAAATTTCAAAGTCTTTAGGTATTAATTTGAAAACTATAGATGGCCTTTCATTGATGCGTAATGTCTCCAAAATTTAATTTTACTTCTAACAATGCCCTTTTCGTGTGATATCCACATGATGATAGAGCATGTTTAAGCATGATCTTAAGTTAACGTTTGCAGAAAAGACTGATGGTTGTCATCTTCTGGTAAATCTTTCTGTAAAGCTCATTTTAAAAGTTTTTGCCTCATGTAATCTGATAACGTTTCTTTGGATAGAATATGAAAACTTTACAAAGGAAAAAGAACTGAATGGTAGAGATTACCTTCTCAATTTTATTAAGGCCCTGATGTTCATAGCGTGTTAGCTTTTTAGAGGAGTACGTTTATGGCTAGTTCTTAAATAAACAGATTTTATATTAGCACTTCAAAAAGTATGGGTACAAAAGTTTAACGAAGCATTTTTTAAAGTTAAATTAGCAGAATCTTCAAGATATAATTTCACTTACATTTGATAGTGGGGCTATTTGTCTTATTAAACTAGTACCTGAATTGTATGTCAAAAAAGCAGTTTCAGAAGTTCCAATTTTGACAAACTAAGCATTAGTAAAATTTAACAAATACTGAAAATTTTGCTTTACATACTAAAGCATTTATTTCTCAAATTCCTCACAGTTTCAACTGAGTGTAATAGCTCCAACTAAAAGTACTGAAGCCACCCGGCTACTAATGATGTCAAAAGGAAAATCTGAAACTATAACAACGGCTATTAATGCTTATTTTAAAGCTTTGATCTTGCTTAGACATGATGGTTTAACACAGAACAGTTCACTAGAAATAATCACCACTAAAATGAAATGGTACATCATTTTTTTCCCGAAATGGTACATCAGTTAACATTGTTATTCAGTAAGTAACAAATAAATAGAAGCTATGGCTGTCTGTTGCATGCATTAATTCTTCTATTTGATCTGAAAGTCACACCTATCAGGACATAGATCATTTATGTTCTAATACTGTTAAATATATTGACAGGTTACAAAGAAAGCTGACATCAGTGACTTTTACTTCAATCTTCAAAAAAATGTTGCCTTTGGAGGAGAGGGCAAGTCCAAGAAGGCTGAGAATCATCATGAACAGGAAGCAGTTCGGCCAGAGGAAAAGCCTTCGTCATCAGCAAATGCACATTCAGACATGTCTGGAGAGATAAAGAGGCAAGATCATGAAGCTTCCGCTTCTCCTCCTCGTAAAGAAAGGACTGATCGGGCGGATATCAAGCCTCATTCAGATGGTTTGTCTGAAGAGGGGGCTGTAAAACCCGCTTCAGACAATGGACTAACTGCTGTCACTGAATCTGCTGCGAGTGATCAACCAAAAGTTGACCATCATAAAAGAAATCAGGATGCTGTCTCTGCAGCTAAGGAACGCTATTTGGCAAGGAAGAGGGCCAAGCAACAATAGGTTTGTGTTCCTAAGCTGCTGTTTTCGTTTTGTTTTGAAACTGATCCTTTATCTTTCTATGATTAGGATTTATACCTGTTATATATATACATTGTTGTAAGACCTTTGAATGTCCATTTCTTATTTAAATTTTAGGCTCTAGAGAAGGTCCTGATGATATTCTGGTGCAAAAGTCAAATATTTGAATAGCGGGCTAAATCCAAAGCTGCGTGGCTACCTTGTTTCCCTTTTTAATACTAGCTTTTATGAGTCTGCAGATTAGTGAAAAAGGGAATGAACGACCTTTCGATCATGTAACAATAAGTGCTTGAACTGTACAGCGGCCAAATGATGGTATATCCACATCAGGCGCATTTCCTCTCTGGATGAAGTTTTGCTAGAAGAGTCAAAGGGCTGGATTGTCCCTATGATGTGAGAACTACATTCTTACAGTGTACGGCTTTTAGTTGAATATAGTAATCTCAAATTGCACTACGTAGAATCAAAGTAGAGATAATAGGAACCTTATCCTTGTAAATAGCAGTAAATTAGTTGTGTCCAATTCTGGTGGTACTTGATGGCGAGAGATCCCTATGTTCCAAAAGACACCCATGTGCCACCCTCCAACAAGGGTCTTGTGCTCTTGGTCTGTCACGGGCATGTGGATCTATCTCATAGTTGTCTTATTATCGAATGGCAGCTTGTCTGTTACTGCCAAAGAAAACAGGGAGTGACGGCTCTATGTTTATCCTATTATCACATTTTCAGTCTGGAAATTTTGTTTGGTTCACAAAATTCAGTTTTAAGTCGTGACTATATAGGGTAATACATAGACAGCCCCATAACCTAGCAACAATTTTAACTTAGAAACTCCATACTCAGACTTGTACCTATGTTAGGTTAAAATGTGCCTATTGCAAACGCACTATTGACTTGGCGCATTGCGCGTTTCACACTTCCCTTAAGAGCGTATGTAGCTCACATGATTTTAAAGTTTTTTCTTCTCTCTTCCTCGTCTCCTACTATGTTGGCCTGAACCGGGAGTCTATCAGAAGCAGCTCTCTACCGGCACAAGATACGGGTAAGGTCTCCGTATACATTACCCTTTACATACCCCACTTGTGGGATTCCACTGATTTTTTGTTGTTTTTTTCCTCGTCTCCTAATCACCACCATATCCACTTCCACCAATGTCCTGTGGCCACCTCCACCAGTGCAACCAATGAACACCATATCCACCTCCACCGTCCCATGACCACCATATCCACCATAGACACTGCCTTCACAAGCTCCACCTTCGTATCCACCATTAGGAACACCTGCACCTCCCCGCTCTCCACTACAGCCATAACAAAACCACCCTGCCCTTTCTCTTCTTCTTTCTCCTTTTTCTTTTTGAAGGGTTCAATAGGTACATTATATAACGAGTTCAGGTGGCTAATAGGTACAAGCTTCAGGTGAGGTGTCGGAAAGTTATTGCCAGGTGGCTAATAGGTAAAGTTTTTTCTTCTCTCTTCCTCGTCTCCTACTATGTTGGCCTGAGCTGGGGGTCTATCTAGCAGCCTCTCTACCAACACAAGATACGGGTAAGGTCTGCCTACACATTACACTTTACTGTACATTTTAATTTTCACCAATTTAGTGCTTTTTCGTAAGGCCGGGCTATGGCCTATGCTTCATCCCTCATAGGTATCTATCTTTGATCAATGGACATTTGTAATTTATGAGCAGCACATAGGTTTCCCCAATCAGCCAGACAACCTATTCGTAGCCGAGGACCGCCATATCTTGGAATCTCATTCCCTACCCCCCCCCCCCCCTTTTTTTTTTTTTAATCCTTTTTATTGTGTTCTGTGTTTCTTTTGAATTCCAATTTTTCCCTTTAGTGCTTAGGAATGGTAGAAAGACTTTACACCATTATCAAAAAAAGAAAAAAATGAAGAGCTTAGGATGATAGTTCGTGGATCTTTCAATTTGTACAAACGAAGCTTTTGAACTTCATTGATGGCAGCTTAATGGAAAATACAATACTTTATGTGATTGTATTAATGTACCTTAAACAAAGAAAAAATAACATTGGTACGTCAACTACGTCATTTTAATAAACATTGAAGGAGATGACATTCTTATAATGGTAGTGCTGAAATTGTTCCCGAGCTGCCCCAAAGAAAGAATATAAGAATACTGCTATCCCATGTGAGGACTAACATGCGAATTAATTAGTACACCAACTTTCTTATTCCATTTCAGAGCTCAGAGTTCAAACTATAATATTGATATGGTGACATTCACTACGTATCCTGTAAAAAGAGAAAAGACATTCATTATGTGTGGGACCTTATTTGAGTCGTTTTCGCTTCTCATATTATTGAAAGGGTGAATGATACAGTTACCTACAAAAATAAAATTATTTACCTTTATTTATCCATTTGTTTTTCTACCCATCAAACTAATTACATTTCCTACCCATAGTAGTTTTTATGGGATTTTTCTCTTTTTTCTCAAATTCTTTTTTATTTCTATGCTTCTTTTTTTTTTTTTCTTTTTTTCTCCTTTTTTTTTTCGTTTTCTTCTTCTTTTTTTCGTTTTTTCTCTTTTCCTATTCATTTATTTTTGCCCAAATCGTATTATTGTTATTTTTACCATAACTTATTTCGCACTCAATTTTGACTCCTTTATTTTTTATTTTCTTTATTTCTTGTTCCTTTTCTAATTCTATTTAACTCCTTTTTTCTTTTATTTTCTTTATTTCTTGTTTCTTTTCTAATTTCATTTAACTTCTTTTTTTAATATTTTTTTTTCTCTTCATAATCTAATTTTATTTTCTGTTTTCACTATTTTTTATTATTCTTTTTTTTATACAATTAGAAAAAATAACTGATATAGTAAATATTTGTTCACCTTTTTTAAATATAACTAGTATAATATACCTTTTGTCTTTTTTCTCATTTTTTAATTCAATTATTAAACTGAAATAATATCAGTTGTCACTTGATCTAATTCACTGAATATCACGCTGACTACTGCTAAGCACCATAAATTACATAATCAGCTTCTAAGAATCAATATGTGATTGCCATGCAAACCTTGATCTCCTTCCCAAAAAATATGAGTACACACTCTACCATTAGCAGTAATACAACTAGTTATGGAACAAGAAAACACAATCTACAACCACCAAATCTCCATATATACTAGTTAGAATAGAAATGATAATAAAATACTAAAAATGCAATTAAAGTATATGTAATAAAAAAGACTTCTAGTACCATATGATACCAATATGGTATACATGTATACCAACAGAGTATATGATTGCTCTAGAATATTGTTACAACAATCTGCGACTATATCAATGTACCAAAACATTAAAGGATGCAATAAAAGTATGAGAAAATTACATGCTCGCATTGCAAGCTAAAATTCGCAAAGCAACTTACTCTATATTAACAGGGTATGTAGTTGTATCGGGTCGCTCCAACAATTGCCTGTAACTATAAAATTATTACATAATACACATAATCTATATCCATCGGTACAAAAAAATTCCAACACTGCAAATTATGTTCATATAAATAACTCCAGAACAGAATTCACTTAAAAATACAGCTAAAACAACCAAAAAAANGGCATATTACTATACACATGGTATACAGTTTTACTGGGTTAATTTTCGGCAACTATATGACTATACTACTATTACATAACACACACGCATAAAGAGAAAAATAACAATATAGTGTACCACATATTAATATAATTAAAGATTTTCAAGATATTGTACTATATTACCATTATTAAAAGAAAATCAAATAGTGTACCAATTAAATGCAGCTAATAAAATCAAAAAAGGATTCAACTAACATATGATACCAAAATAGTATATAGCTATACTAATAGGGTATATAGTTGTACGGGGTCGTTCCAACAACTGCATATAACTATAAAAATCATTACATAATACACAAAATCTATGTCCATAGGTACAAGAAAATCCAACACAACAAAATATGATCATATAAATCATTTCAGAATAGTATTCACTTGAAAATGTAGCTAAACAACCAAAAAATATTTCAACTACTATATGATACCAATATGACATATAATTATACCAATAGGGTATACAGTTCTACTAATTTATTCCACGCAACTATATATGACTATACTACTATTACATAATACACATGCATAAAGAGAAAAATAAAAAAAAATAGCGTACCACATATTAATATTAATATATTTCAAGATATTGTACTATAATACTATTATATAAAAGAAATTCATAAAGAAAAAATCAAAATGACTACATAATACATATGCATAAATTAAAATTAGAAAAATTCAAAATATTGTACTATTCTACTATTACTAAAGAAAAATCAAACAGTGTACCAATTAAATGTAGCTAATACAATAAAAAAAGGTTCCAACTAACATATGATACTAGTATAATATATAAATATACCAACAGGGTATACAATTGTATGCAAAGAGTTTAATTTTTTTTTTTAATTCAATTATTAAACTGAAATAATATCAGTTGTCACATAATCTAATTAACTCAATTTTGTACGTCATCGATTATACTAAATTTTAGACATGTTATAATAATATACTATATACCATTTTGAAATGGAGTAACTTAATAAAAAATATTCAATGGACAAGTACATCCTATTATGAAATGAGAAAGATAGAAGAAAAACGTTTATTTATATTTGAGAAGACAATAAAAGAAAAAATAGGTTGGGGCAATTAATGGGATTTCACGTGATCCGGGATTAGAAAGGAAAGGATTTTGAAAATAGGTAGTTGGGTAAATACTTTAGATTGCATAGGTACACATTGTAAGAGAAATTAGAATGAGTAGTAACGGGTAATTAAAATTGCCTGAGTAGGCATTTAGAGTAGATTTCCCTTATTGAAACTCTAACCTGAATGAGTTACCCATCGCTTAAACACTAATATGTCCTTATGCCTTGAGAAAACTAGGAAATGTTTTGTTAAGTTTCGATATTTATTTGGAAGTACCTACTTGATAGTAGGCGATCCGATCACAAGATAGACGAGAAAATGACTTGCACTCAAGAGTGTGGTCCAGCGGTAAGAAGTGAGATGAAAATTATCTATACTATATTAAAAGCACGAAGGTCCTTAGCAAAATTCGTTGAGATTTAGTTATTAAATATTTCCTTCTTTAAACTCGATACCTTAAATTTAGGACTTTAAAATTGATTAAAATTTTACCTTGAGTAAATATTTAAAAAGCCAATTAATATTTACCTTAAATAAATGTTACTACAAATTTTGTAGACCTGAAGTAGTTGATTTTTAGGATTTAGGATGGCTTCACGTAGATTTTTCTGTCTTGGAAAAAATCATCGTTGAATTATTGTTATATTATTATTATTCAATATTTAGGGCATTAAATTTACTAAAATTTTGACTCTTAATTTTTTTTATAATTTCAACTGTATAAAAAATCATAATATTTAGGAATGTAATCTTAGTAAGATTATTTATATAAGTCGAGTAAGTTAATTTTTACAAGAATCATAATTTTAGAAACTGTTATCTCACCCAAAATACCAATAATCTATGTGACTTTAGAAGTGTTCCATCAAGATACCAAGAGATACAAACTTAAAGCAAATACTACAGAAATCATACTCATGAGCTAACAACTATTTTCAGATCGCTAAAATTTTGTAGACTTAAGGTTGGTGATGTAAAGGTGTTCGCTATTTCATACTATTCCTTTTAAAAAAAATGTTAATAAAACACTTTCTAAAAGTGTTGTCATAGAGTTTCGTATCTTCTCGTAGTGTCGATAAATCTATCAAGCGGATAGATATTGCATGTAATCCTAGATAAATATCAAATTAGGGATGTGGTTAACTAACAACATTCATCATTTTTCTTCAGAAATTTGGATTTTTAAAATTTTACAATATTTTTGTGTAACACCCCGTAAATTCGGCTTAGGTGTGAATGTGATAAATGAGTGGTAAGGTTATATTTTGAACATGTGAAGTCCCAACGGGATGATTGTGGGTAAAATAGTTGTTTCAAAAATCAAAATGGAAAGAGAGGTGCATAAGATTTGACAAAAATCGACTAAGTTGCAGAAGATCTGTCTTCCATCAAGTTTTAGTGAATATGTGTAAGGAATTGGAGAAAACACAAAGCATTAAAGTTGTAGGCCTTTGAAATAGCTTTCCAACGATATATTATGGAGCCCGAACGGATATCTGTGCAAAAAGTTATGTGCGTTTTTCGGAACAGTACGCGTATGCACGAACACTCGCGCGAACAAGCCTCCAGGTGCGCGAACTCGCGCGTGGGAGGCAGTGTTACTGCCGTTGAGCGCGAACTCTCACGCGAACAAGCCTCCAGGTGCGCGAACTCGCGCGTGGGGGGTCGTTTTAAAGCTATATTTCGTCCCCCACAGCCCCAAAACATAAAAACTTGCTCTAGAAAGGGGAACTCTCAAAAACCTAACTCCTTAAGGGTCCTTCCACCACCCAAGGTAAGTTCTAATGGTGATTCTAAGTTAATTTCACTTTTCCAACATCTTATTAACATGGGTAAATCCTCCATATCATTAGATATTCGATTGGGACATCATTGTTGAGAGAAGGAAGCCTAGAACTCGAAAATCAAGGGTTTGAACTTCGAAAAGGTAATGTCTTCACCCTCTAATTGATTCTAGCATTGGTTTAATGATTATAAATCCTAGTTCATGAGACATGAGTTGTTGGGGTTGATAGAAAAGCATGAACGATTATAGGGTTGGGGTGTTAAGTGTTGATTATTGGTTAAGAGTGTTGTTTGCCTTATGGGTGATGAAGAATAATGTTGGTGTAATCATTTGAGACCTTAGTATTTATCTAGGAACAAGAGAATGGGTTGTTGGGTGTAGAGACACCATTAATAAGGACTATGAAGCTTTATTTTTACCAAGTGTTTGACAAAATGCTTAAGTGACCAAAACATGAGCATTATAGCTAATGTAGAATCCCTGTGACTTGTATTGCTATAGATTGAAGTTGAAAGGATTGACAAACGTTGTATTACGCTCAAGAGCAGGAAGTTAAGGCATGTAAGGCTAACTCTTTACGTTTGGTAATGTCTATGATTCTCCCTACGTCCCATTCATTATGATCATTACCAGTCTCCTCGAAAAGAACTATGCCTTAGTTCCCTGATCAGTAGTAGGACTTCTATTCTCTAGATGGCATAGTCTCATAATCATTCGATATTCTATGAGTTTCAGTTATGACAAATCAACTTGTTATGAATACTCATCTCAGTCTAATCCTATTCACTATTCCAGTATCATGTAACCCAGTATGGCTCATTATTTCAGTATCATGTATTGTAATATGATTCTCAGTTCNTTTCAACACGTACTTTTCACTTGCACATGATACCTCCCAATATACACATAAGGATCACACCACTTCAGAACACTTCCCACGGAGATAACCCACCTGCTTCGCTTCAATATAACATTCCTGTATACCTTCCACCGCCATACACATTACACAGCCACTTAGTCTTCCTGTGTCTGAACTCGTACCGCAACATAAAATTTACTTCACTCTCGACTGGAAACATGAAAAGATTCTTCACGTGCCCATAACTCGGGGCCACACCTCCACTCACAATGGAAATCAAACACTTAATGGTTCATCTATCATCCAGCAGATCTTCCTCGTCACTTCTAAGTCACATAGATACATCTCGCAGTACTAATACACTCTTTACATAGCTACCCAGTCGTCACTTCCACTAATAGGGACACTGCCGAACATATAAGTTCAAAACACTTACTCGCACAATCAGCACCTCAGTGCTCGAGCCGTAGGCAAAGATCCGGCCTCAAGTCCTCCAGACTGTCCTAACATCAAACTCACGGAGATCATAACTCACCCCTTGATCGGGGAATCACAAGCCATCAAGGCACATCTGATACTGAGCGCTCATGCGCGCATACAAATGCGTGGAAGGAATTTCAAGAGTTACTTTTCAAGCTGAATCAAGGACGCACGATAAGAATTCCAAGAATGTGAAGTTTTCCTAAAGGTTCTGCAGCCTCTCGAGGATAAATACATACTTCTCCGTATCGATCCACGAGACTCTACTAAACCTGCTCATGACTCGTGAGACCTAGTAACCTAGGCTCTGATACCAACTTGTCACGACCCAAACCCGCACTGGTCGTGATGGCACCTCCCGTGAAGGCAAGGCCAGCCAACTAACCCAAACTCGTCTTTCAAAAATAATTTAAACATGAATAACAGCTAAAATATGACTTAATAATATTAATTAGCGGAATTTCAGCCCCACGCAGCCCTAATCGGGGTGTCACAAGTCATGAGCATCTATCAGAATGTAAATCCACTACAAGGTCTAAAATATACAAAACCGAAATAATGATCAAAAGAGAGAACACGGTGCTGCGAACGCTAGCAGTCACCTCTTTAACTCATATAACGCTGCCTTTGATCGGCCAAAACCCGCTACCGGGTGAATAGATACATGCATCTGCACACGAGGTGCAGGGAGTAAAGTGAGTACTCCAACTCAATGAGTAATAAAGGTAAATAACAACTGAGCAGTAAAAAATCACGTAAGCAAACCATCATGCTGTATAGAAGCAGGGTACAATCCTTTGAGAAAATAGTGAAACGGTGAAATCTTTGGAAATATCTTGGCTCAATTCAAATCTCTTTTGAAAATGATCTTTTCAACAGTTACGAAATGATTTCAAAACAGTTAGTGCCGATAAGCACAGAAAATCCGCCCCTCGGGCACAAATACCACAATATAACAGGTAAAAAGGCAAGTAAATATGCAAGATGAGCACATAAAAGTTCGCCCCTCGGACAATATCTCAAAAAAGTACCAGCCCCTCGGGCTCACTCTCAGAAACACTCTCAGCCCCTCGGGCTTTCTCTCTCAGACCACTCTCTGAACAGTATCATATAGTAACCGCTGCAGCGTGTAGCCCGATCCACATATCGTTGCGGCGTGCAGCCCGATCCATATGGGTACCCGCGCTCACTATGGGGGTGCAGACTCCGAAGGGGCCCCTTACGGCCCAAGTGCAATATCAAGCCACCTCGTGGCATATAACATAAGTCCTGAAAGCCTTTTCACATCACACTCGAGGCCTGAAAGCCTCCTCACATAACACTCGAGGCCTGAAAGCCTCCTCACATCACACTCGAGGCCTGAAAGCCTCCTCACATAACACTCGAGGCCTGAAAAGCCTCCTCACATCGCACTCGAGGCCTGAAAGCCTCCTCACATAACACTCGAGGCCTGAAAGCCTCCTCACATCACACTCGAGGCCTGAAAGCCTCCTCACATAACACTCGAGGCCTGAAAGCCTCCTCACATCACTCACATATATCCTCACATATGGCCCTCGGCCTCACTCAGTCCAGAAAACATCATAAGCCCCTCGAGCATCAATAAAATAGTATTGCTCAGCCCAAACAACAGTGGAAATATCATTTAAGTCTCAAAGTTCAGTTAAAGCGGCTGAGTTTGTAAAACAGTATAATCAACAGGACTGAGTTCAAGTAGTATATCAAAATAGTGAGAAAACAGTGATAAAAATCCTTGAAGGGTTCAGATAATTGGCGCGAAGCCCAAATATGGCAATCAGCCCAGATCATGATAACAATAAATAAGTTTCAGTCAAATACGCGGTAAAATCAACAATCGGGACGGACCAAGTCACAATCCCCAACGGTGCTCTACCCCACGCTCTCTATCCGGCGTGCAAGTCACCTCAATATAGCACTACGATGTGCAAATCCGGGGTTTCAAACCCTCAGGATATCATTTACAATCATTACTCACCTCGAACCGGTGAAATCTCTAGCTTGCGATGACTTTGCCCCTCAAATAGGCCTCCACGCGCGTCGAATCTATCCAAAATCAGAGCGAATACATCACAATAGGCTAAGGGGACATAACCCAATCGAAAAGAATCGAAAAATATTGAAATTCACGAAATCTGCAAAACCCGAGCCCCGGGCCCCCTTCTCGAAAAATCAGAAAATTAACATCATCGGATTCCTTATCTCGCCACGAGTCCATAAATATCAAGAACTCCCAAATCCGAGTCCAAATGACCCATCAAAATCCAATTTGAAATACCAAATTCCAAGCCCTAGCTTTTCCCCCTTTTTATGAATTTCCACAAATTTCTATGTTAATTCTACCATTAAATCATGTAATAAGGTCAAGGAACTCACCTCCAATCACACCTAGTCGAAATCCCCTTCCATTTCTGTCCAAAAGCTCTCAAGGTCGATCAAAAATGGTGGAAATAACCCTTAGCTCGCGGAACAAAATGAGCTTTTAAAACCCTTCTCTGAACAGTCATTTTCGCATCTGCGGTTGCTTTACCGCATTTGCGACTACCGCTTCTGCGGATTCTTCCTCCGCTTCTGCGGATCCTTATTAGGCCAAGGACCGCTTTTTCGGTCAAATATAGCTCCTGCGGACACCGCTTATGCGGTCAATCACCCGCTTCTGCGGAACCTCCCTCACACACACGGACCGCTTCTGCGCTCAATAGCCGCACCTGCGTAGGCCGCACCTGCGGAAACCATCTGCTTCTGCGGAATTTCTCCAAAAGGCCAAAACTCGCATCTGCGCCCCTAGTCTTCGCATCTGCGGCCCCTTTTCTGCAGATGCGGAAATACCAGATATCAGCAAATCTTCAGAGATCACCAAGTCCAAAATCATCCCGATGGCCATCCGAATTCACCCCGAGGCTTCCGGGACCTCAACCAGAAGTATCAACACATCTTAAAACATTATTAAAACTTGCTTCAATCATCAAAACACCTCAACTAACACCAAAATCGTCAAATTACATCGAATTCAAGCCTAAGTTCTTTTAAAACTTCCAAAACACGCATTTGATCAAAAACTCGACCAAAACACCTCCGAATGACCTGAAATTTTGCACACACATCCCAAATCACCTAACGGAGCTACAGCAACTCTCGGAATTCCATTCCGACCCTCGGATCAAAATCTCACCTATCAACCGGAATTCGCCAAAATATTAACTTCCCCAATTCAAGCCTAATTCTACACTGGACCTCCAAAATCACTTCCGATCGCACTCCTAAGTCATAAATTACCCAACGAAGCTAACCGAATCATAAAAACTCCGATCCGAGCTCATATACAAATAAGTCAACTCTTGGTCAAACCTTTCAAATACCCAGCTTTCAACTGAACTGTCCTTTCAAATTCATTCCAAATTTTCCTGAAACCAAAACCAACGACCTACATTTGTCATAACACATAACACGGGGCAAGTCATGCCCGAGAACTGGCGATCAAAGTGCAAAAGCTCAAAATGACCGGTCGGGTCGTTACATGAATGTCCATATTTAGAGAAATTCTAGGGTTTATTATTTGGTGGCTAAGTCAACCTCTCCCTATAAATAGAGGGCTCTATTCCATTGTAATTCATCCCAATATCAATAAGAATTCCATTCTCTTTACTTTTCTCTGCAATACTCTTCTTCTTCTTTTATTGTTGCATAACAGTTTTCCTTTTTTAATCAAACCCTCTTTATTAGGGATATTAATTGAAGAAGAAGTATCTCCTATTAATTCGTTTTTTCTTTTTATAACCTACAACAATCACTCTTTATTTGGGATATTAATTGAAGAAGAAGTTTCTCATTTATTATTCTCTTCCCTTTTCCCTTTTTTGTCATACGGAAATTTATTTATTTATTTTAAATAATCTTTTGATTTACAATTTTATCCAATTTCGAATGCACTTATGAAGGGTAAAAAAAAGCCGAACGACATTTCACTAAGAGCCTTCGTGCTTTTAATATAACTAGTCTCTATGTATGTGCCTCGCACGTAATGCTTTAGGACTAAAATAAAGATGAGAAATAAAAAAAAAAGGTAACGAAAGATATTAGATATTAAAAGTGTATAACAATTGAAGCTCAAAATAATTAAAAATATTTAAAAACTTGTCATAATAATTGAAAAGGATTCACCTGCTTTACATTGATAAAATCTGTTATTTTAGAATCTCTAAAAATAAAAATAGATAATTTAGACACTTCTAATTTTAAAAATAGGAGTACAAGAATGTCTTAGGAAAATTTGATAAATATTGACATACCTAAGATTTATAATTAAAAAAAAACCTTGAGGGAATATTGCTATTTCGCTAATAGAATTGACATGGAAATCAATAATCTTTCTCTACATTTTGATTTATTAATAAAAAATGTCATGAAAACACATTGCTATAGCCTTAGTATGAAAAAATATAAAACTCTGGTGAAATATTTTAATGAAGCAATAACACCTAACAATTCAATATATCATGAAAAAGATCATATAATACTGAAATAATTATTAACTAATGGAGTTTGTCTAGTGGTATAAGGAATCCTTTTGAAAATGCTTGAGATTATCCTTGTACGAATTCAATGCCTAAATAGAAAGCTCCAGTAGTCTATTGACCATCTATGTCAAATAAACTTAATTCTGGTAAAAATAATTTTTTCACATTTTCTTTGTTCAAATTCTTCTGAAAAACATCTTTGGTGAGTAAAAAAAAAAACCTTGTTGCTGATCTTGAAAAGAGTTATAATGCGTAGGTCTCTTTAGTTTTTATCTCAAACCTTTAATTGAGCTTCAAATGGAATTCAGTCAATATTATCCCGTGATACAACCACTGTAATACCAATTCAAATGGTGGAAACTCGTTTATTTAAAGTGATAATATAGTTTTTTGAAAAATAAATTGAAACTTTGTCAATATTTAGATTACAAAAATAACTTTAGCTTTTCGTTCATGTTGAATTTTAGTATCTTAAAATTGATTAGTGGACGAAGAGTTGTTTGAAGTTGTGCCTAAAGAATAAGTGTTTGAAGAACTTATTCCCCAAAATAATAATGTACGTAAATTTGTATAATAAGGAAGGACTCTTTGATCTGGAACCAAAATCCATAAGCGTTATTTGTTTAGAACTCTATGTTAATTTGATCGTGCTATGTCTTTTTATTTAGTAAAATAACCAATATATTAATGGTTCAATTAGATTAAAAGAGCGCATAAAGGTCGGTCAATATTTTAGGGATATTTTTGTCGTTCAACATTTAGTATCCAACATTCGTGTTTTTATAATAATATAGACTAGTTTCTATGAACGTGCGTTGCACGATAACAATTGCATGTTGATATTTGATTACTAACAGCTTGTTTGGATGGCTGTTACCTATCGTATCGTATCCTATTGTTACTTTAAATACAATGTTTGTTTTGATTGTTACTTAAATTTTATTGTATCGTATTGTTAAATATGTCGTTACGTAACGATGAAATGTGCCACTTTATGTAACGACCGATTTGGTGTGGTCGCGTCGTTTCCTTGTGTTTTTCTCTCAATCTCACCCTTCATTATTATTAAATAATTTTATTTTATCATTTACCCTACCTTTTTATATACCGTATCATAATTTTTCTTTATAATATTGCAAGTTTATTCATCATATCACAGGTTCGTGATACCATGAAACGACGCCAAAACGACACAATTCATCCAAACATTGTATTCATCAAACGATACATTACAATACAATACGATACGATACGATACATTATGAAACGATACGTAACAACCATCCAAACAAGCTGTAAAATTTTTGATATTCATACTTTTCAAATGTTATTATACTTACATAATACTTAAATTTTAAATGATTCTACATTATCGTACGAACTTGCGAATGATATACGTATTTATAGAAAAATGAGATATAGTCGTATCTACCTAATATTCTTTATATATATGATATTTTTGGTGTTTGATCTCTTATAATACTTTATTATAATTAAAACTCTTGCTGTCGATATTGATCTCTCTCTTGAAAATATAATATACAATAGTTATTGTATTAAAATAAGTTCCATCAAATATAGTCCGACATTTAAACTTATTTTGTTATGTATTTAATTTACTATCATTGTAATACACAAGCGTACGTGCAATTATTTCCAGATATATTTAAGAGGATATCCTTCATCGTCTATGATGAAAGTTGAATTTTGGGGATAAACACATGCTTGAAAATACATATGTCCATTACGGTTTTTACAGAATAAGAAGATCAAAAGAAAGACTAACCCTAATAATGAGCAATAATGCCAAAAAATTAAATTTAATGTAGTTACATTCCTGTGGTGTTTTGGTCTCAATTTTTATAATTAAGTTCTATTGAAGTGAAATATTGTCTTATTAATTTCTTTTTTTATATTTTTAAAATGCGCTAGTGCATAGATGACTAAGTCAAAGACAGTTTTTCCTACCTATTATGGTTAGATTATAAATTGAGGTAATAAATTTAGTTTGGAGAGAAAATTTGTCTTACTTTTATTTTGGTTTAAATGGATTAATTTTTTAGAGTTTAAAGAGCAATGTTGAGTAGAAATTAAATTATTTGATTAGATTGAGCATGAAGGAGTCCTTGACTAATAAAATTTGTGACAAGAAATAAAGTTCTAAAACTTTTACAATTCTAAACGTACAAACTGATTGTGATAAATAACAAAATCAGGAACAATTAATGCTTGTAAATATGACAAATCCTTTTGCATGTGCGTAGAAACTTTTTTGTGCCAACGTTTCTCATATAAGTTATATTATAATTCTAAATGTTATAATTATTTTATCCAATTATGGAGTTGTTTCTTTGCAAGGAAACTTTATATTTTAGAAAGAATCGAATCCAAACAGAATAAGGTTACTTAGTCCTGACCCAAAATTATATTTATACCCATTATTAATTGCTAGATAAAGGAAATATTAACTTTAAAGGGCAAAAAGGTCGATCAACTTTTCGAAGATATTTTAGTCTCTTAACATTTAACTTTCTTACATTTGTGCTTTTATAATATATATATATATATATATATATATATATATATATATATATATATATATATANAAATATAATATAATAGTATAAGATAAATATGCTATAACAGATTTCATACTTTTGTTATAATTGACTCCTATATTATATAGTACATCTCTCATCTATTTTTGAATGGCTGCATTTGAACTGGGGTAGATTTGGCTTGGCTTAATTTTAGGGATGTTGAGATATTTTAGGAAAATTTGGTTGTTTTTGAATTGTAGTCGATTTACTTAAGCTTAAATTTAGGGAATGTTAAAAATTCTGTTAAATTCTGCTACAATTTTGGAATCTTCATTTAGTATAGGTTGAATAATGTCCGTAGAGAGAAATTCTTTTAATTTACAATTAAATATATATTAANTATATATATATAAAATCCATAGAGGAGGCTCCTATTTATAAGAAAGTTGCTTGGTGACCAAGTAACTTATTTTGGTGGTCAAGTAATAAATCTTGCTGACCAGGTAACTAGACTAGTTCATGACTAACTAACTTGCTCCTAAGTAATTTCATAATACACGGACATTTACTCTTAATATTATTTATAACACCAAATATTTGTGTTCTGCGAAGCAAGTATTATAAAGCAGTCCATATAATAACAACAGCTAAAATCACTATGGTTCTAAATACCAACACTTACTTCTCCTTCAAGTATAATTTCTTTTACTTAGTAACATACAATATTTAGCTCTATATCTCCGAAAAATGTGGCATGATAATTGTAGTTTTGAAATTTCACTATCCTTAATCAAATGTTTCGAATTCTTTGTAGGGTGCATTTTATTCCCTTAATGGAATTACCTCGCACAAATCTAATTCCAAATAACAGATGGTTAAACAAAAAAAAAAAGTACATCTTTGATGATTCTTGCCTGGAAGTCAAGGGTGGTGGAGATTTAAGATAAAAGAAATGTATACTATACGATTAACCAAACACCAACATGTAGACCCAATGTTACTTCCGAACATTGTCAAGAGGACAAATTAACAGTATAAGTATTATATTTGGCTGTCCATACATTTTTTTTTTTGGGGGGTAAATAAAAAAGGACTGGAGAATTGCTGAAATTGTAATAAGACTGGAGAAAAAAGATAAGGAGGTCCGTTCGCATACTGGCAAAAAAGAACAAAAATTTTGTGACAAGCTTTACAGAACCTTCTAACTGTTAAAATGTTGCGTGTAACGACGTTTTTCATGACTCATAGAGACATATATATAGTTTAACCATAGTCAAAGAATTATGAACCAAAAAGAAAATTTTGAGGTAAGGAACAAAAATTGATTGAAGAAAACAGTCAATAGGGAAAATGCAGAAAGATGAAGAAAACACTCACTCTGAAAGATGTTATGAAGCAGATGCAAGAAAAGCAAACACGAACCCACTGTTGCTTAATCAAGTACTAGTTGATCAGTGCAATGTGCAATAGATACTAGTTGACAATCTGATCAACAAAGTAGCGGAGATGAATCATACTGTTTAATATAAACATCAGAGGAACTACATATATTGCTATTATTTCCTAACTAAAAGGATGTCAAAAAGTTTTTCATGCCATCTCCGTTGTTAGCAAAAAAAGGGGCAGCCAAAATGTCATTCATGCAATACTACTAGTAGCAAAGGCAGCCTGCTGAGGATTCTTAGTGGTAAAGACCTTCATATTTATGCCAGCCCTACATTATCAAGAAAAGGAATGTCAGTAAATATATATATCTTTTCTTATCAAGTTAAAATTATATTGATTTGAGAGATAAATCCAGCATACAAGGTATATACAACAGGTAGAGCATGCTTCCCCACAAATAGCATCCATTCATCAGCACTAGTTAAATATCAAAATTACTCCAAAGATAGACAGAGACAAAAATGTTCCACTAAACTATACTACCAAAGATTTTTTTACTCTTTCAAATGCTCTCCTATTTCTGTTTTTACGTACTGTCCACATTAACACCAATGGAGGTCCTTCGCATGCTCTCATTGTCCTTCTGAATTTCCATACCAGTAGCTGTTGAAATATAAGCTAGGCTTTTGATGAGATATCACAAGTCACAAAGAGAATGGAAGATGGAGATAAAAATAAGAACACTCTTGATACTATTTAACTACTTCACTATTACATAACAACATCAACTAAGGGGTTTTATAGGTGCCAAAGTGGACCTCTGGACTCACATCTACTAAATACTTTTCTTGGTCACCTTGAAACATAAAAATGAACCTATGTCATACTAAAAGATAATGTACCTGGAAATTGTAAGCATCCCATTGGTAATGCTAATACATAAACCTAAAACTTAATTTCTAGAAAATCAAAATCATATTTCCAACAGAAGCACCTCTGTTACAGTCCATGCCGCTACTTATTTCTACTCCAAACATGCTCCTCAAGCCATGCACCAAATAACTAGGAATGTTATGTCTAGAATAAGATCTGAAAGTTATGACAAGTGAATTCATTTATTGAAGATTGCAAGACACAAGTCAACCAAGGAGCTTATAAGCTATGGGAAAACGAAGCTGGAAACTCAAGCTGAGAAAGCCCAAAGAGAACAACTTGAATTAGAAAATAATTAAATGAAAAGGAGATTGTTTCATATGAATAGAGGACTTCTTATGCTGACTGTCAACTGAAGCTATATCTTGGAGCATTGAAAAGTTAAGATATGGATGTCTCATACTCCACCAGTAGCTAAGCCTTTCATTGAACATAAGCTTTAGTTCATCAACATTAATATCTATCAGACTATCATCCATACTTGAATATACAAGTATAAAGTTCATAAATGAGGATTTTTTTTTAAAACACTTAACCTAAAACAAGAAAAAGAACATTTGAAAACGCAACAGCTCTGCAATTGACTAGAAAGGTAACAGAATTGTTGCAATTCCCTGACAGGACATGATTCTATTAGTTTTCTTTTGAAGCCTTGGTGCTGTTAATTAGTGCAATCCGGCAATCCAAATGCATTATTTCAGAGAAACTATGTTTTCCTGCTCTTTCTTACACGTACATAATGGTTAGAATGCTTATGGAACCAGATGCCTCAGAGTCCTATAGCATCAGTAAATAGAAAATTTTATATCAGCATATAGATATAAAACTTCAAGGATCTAGCAATCATATTACTACGTCTATTGACCTAGTTGTCTCTTCATAACGAAATCATTGATTATTGACCTCAACACAACTGATGCTCCAACAAGAAAATACTACAAAAGCTGAAATGTTTCTCTGATCATTTAAAATGTTTCTACTGACAAAAGGGAAGATTTTATATTGTTAGAAAATAAATGGGGTGAACAGGGAAGTTGGGATCTTCTGGAAACACTCTCGACACACACGATGCACCTTTGAAGCCAAGCCTACTTCTTTTTCAAACAATGCCCACTATGCAAGACATGAAAGGGAGAAAATAGCTTCTAGTGGGACTTGATTTTTAAAATTGAATTGGAAAACAACCCACTTCCATATAACAAAGAAAAGGAAGCACATTTATTCTAGATAAAGAAAGAAGACATAGAATTATCTTTACACAGTCACTTGTATAAAGGTAACACCAAAAATATGGGGACACAAAGAGAGTAGCTTTTTCCAGATATTCATGATGCTTCAAACGAATAGCTGCAAATACCGTCTCCTCTTACTACTCATTCTGTCACAGGAATCAAAACTGTGAGAAATTTTCAATAACAAGAAGATGAGCACACACAGTTGTGTGACAAAAATGACCTAATTGTGGATTTCTTGTTTTCCGTTACTCTTTTCTTAGTATTTACACTTTCCATAATGGATCCAAATTCAAGCTGAAAAGCTAAAGAGGCCAAGAGAGGAAATATAGTTCTCTTAATCTGTTCTTCTTTTGCTTGATAGTAAGTCCGTCTGCAACATCAAAAGAACTCTTCGAAACCGATGCAATTGAAAGAAGCTAAATGGAAACCAAGGCAGGGCAAAAGTGACACTTCATGACATACTTGAATTATAATATAAGCTAATCTTATGTAAAAGAAAAGTTATCTGGGGAAATAAGAGAATTGCATGCAGTGACAGAAATTCATGTTATAACTGATTTCACACCATGAAGTTATGCAAGAGCACAATTTATCAGATGGAAGACAGGAAAAAAAAAACCTTGTTAATTGGGCATAAATGCTTTCCGAAACCACAGCAGCAACTCACAAGCATCTCTACTAATTGCGTAGAATAAAGTAAGCAAATCATAGAGTAAGTTCACACAGTAAATTAACCCATCATAGTTTCACAGTTGGTTAAACATATGCACATGATAAGAACAAAACAAAGGAGAACATCTCAAAGAGGGAGTTGACAAACACCACAAAGCAAGCCATAAAGTAACTTAAAATATAGACAAAAGTTGATCACCGTACTTTAGGAGGTATTCGCGTGCTAATTTGCCTTCAGCAGCTTCCTTCTTAACTGGTAGCATCCCTCCAATCAGAACTAGGCTCTCTGAATAGTCAAAAATCACATACGAGCCCTTCTTAGCATTCTCAATGCTGAATTTTGCCTTTACTGAACTAGTCACTGGATCAAACAACAGCACCCCGTTTTCATCCTCCACTACAATGTCACCATTCCTCAAACAGCCCAATGTTCTGTCAAAACCAAATGTTATTCCAACATTGCATTTCTTGCTCCAACCATCTTCATCATCCATTACCCAAACATTAACATTATATTTGTCTGTTTTCTCCCATATTAACATACCAAGAGAATCCTCTAAATTCACAGGATACCCCTTAGTCCCCACTCTTATTCCCGGCATAGGTAACTTGTCAAATACTTTCTTACTCACATCAAAATACACCAACACCTCACGAGATCCATGCGCATCCTCTACTACGGCTCTCCAATAAGGTACCCCTTTAATGATCACATTGCAAATAAGCCCAAGAACACGAAACCCCACCTCATTTTTCAGCTTCTTCCAGCTGAAACTCTTAGTCGAACACATTTCCACTTCATCCGGAGCTCTAGTTTCAGCTGGTCTGAAACACAAGAGACTCAAGATCAAGAAATCATTCTCTTGAGAATCATAAGCCAACCCTACGGAAACACAAGAGTGAATTCCCATAAGGGGTTTGGTCTTTGAAAGCTTTATCGTCCTATACTGCCTCATAGCTGGGTTCCAAAGAGTAATCATCTCACCCCAAGGTGGCTGAGAAAGGCATACAATGCCATTGCAACAACCCACAACCAACATATCCTGAAAGTATGAAGGAAAAGGGCTATCCAGTTCCACAACTGGTGATGATTCGGGGTGCGGGTCAAATAGCGAGAGGACATGATCAAAGGACTTGATATGGCGAGTATGTATAAAAATGGGTGAAGTACAGGTGGCACTCTGCAAAGAAGAGGAATGGCGGAAATGGGTAGCTATGAAGTTGGGTTTGGAAATGAGCTTTTTCCATGGCTTGCAAACGCAACTGAATCGTAAAAGGGTCTTCACAGGGAGACGAGAAAGGATATTGGAGATGATTTCTCTAGGGAAAATGCAGCTGGATGTTGGGTCTGAAAGTGTATTTTTTGTTTTCTTGGAGCTCCCTTTCCCTTTTCCTTTCTTTTTCCCATTTCCTTTGCCTTTAGAGGGCGGCATTTCAGCTGGGTAGTAGCTGGAGGTTGAAGATGAAGAAAAGCCTTTGTGATCGACACAAAGAACCGGTAAAGAAGAGGGGGAAAGGGTTCTGCTTATAACAAGGCGAAAAAGAATTTGTGGATATTATAATTTTTAATTTTTTTCTCCAATGGAATACCAAATCTTGTACGTGTATCTTCACACCAAATTTAATTTATTATTATTTTATTCATCTTTTTATTTTTTTGGACTTTTAATTTATCATATATTGTATATATAATTAATTTTTATATTAAGATCTTTATAATTTTAATTTTATATCCTATTTTTCTGATATATTAATTTTTGTATATATTATATTTATATAAAATTATAAGTTAATTTTATTATTATTATAATTGTATAAAANATAATGTCCGTAGAGAGAAATTCTTTTAATTTACAATTAAATATATATTAATTATATAAAATAAAGATAATGATGTTGTATAATATGTAAATCAATAGCTAGTTGCAAATGATGAAATATACTATCTAAAAAGTTGTAGTTATGTATTAGTGGGGTGTATTAGTTAGTTGGTTTTACAGCTATCATTCATTAGGCTTAGACGTATATATACGACTCTTGTAAGTACAGAAGAAGAACAATGAAGAACTAAAATTCTGCTCTCTGTTTTGCTTCTTCTTAATCTCTTCATCTTTTTCACTCGATTGCAATTACGGACAGCTCAATTCACCAATTCATGGAGATTTAACATGGTATCAGAGCCCTAATTGAGTGAATCTAGGGATTTTTTCTGATAACAGTTGAAGGTCAAGAGATTACTCAGGTATTTTCTGGTGAATTCTGAGTTTTGCTTCAGTTTCGGGCCCTAATTCTCATGGCGGTGGATGATGCTACTACACAAAATGTGATTGTGATTGATCACAATCACCCTCTGTATTTGCATGCTTCTGATTCTCCGAGCTCACTTTCGATCGGGATGCCTCTGATCGGAATGGAGAATTACACCCTATAGCGACAAGCCATGGAGGTTTCTTTGCTCACCAGAAATAAACTAGGCTTTGCTGATGGAACAATTACTAGAGACACTTATGGACAGAATTTCGTTAATCATTGGGATCGCGGCAATGCCACGGTAAAATCATGGATAATGAATAATGTTAGTCGAGATTTGCTTAGTGGAGTGTTATTTCGTTCTAGTGCTCATGCTATTTGGGAGGATCTGAGAGAGCGTTTTGATAAGGTGACAGCTTCTCGCATGTTCTATCTACATAAAGCAATTTTCACATTAACACAAGGAACTTCTTCTATTTCTGTGTATTACTCTAAGTTGAAGGACCTATGGGATGAATACGACTCACTGATGCCGCCTCCTTCATGTGAATGTGCAAAATCTAAGGAGTATGCTAATCATCTGCAATACCAGCGCTTGTTACAGTTTCTTATGGGCCTTAATGATGGATATAGTCAAGCATGCAGCTAGATTTTGATGAAATCTCATGTTCCTAATGTTAATCAAGCATATGCGATGTTGCGTCAAGATGAGAGTCAAAGACAAGTAGCAGGAGGGCATTGTGTGTTGACTGAAAACATGGAACCTACTGCTCTATTCACTACTAAACAGTATGCTCAGAAGCAAGGGAAGAAGAATTATAATCTGGAGTGTGAATATTTTCACGTAAGAGGACATTCCAAAGAGAATTGCTTCAAGTTAATGAAGTGTGATTTTTGCAACATAAAAGGACATTTGAAAGAAAATTGTTATAAAATCATAGGATATCCTTCTGATTTTAAGTCAAAAAAGAGAGGTGAATTGCCGAGTGGAAATCTAGCACAATAAGATGGATATGTTGCTCCTACTCATCGTCCAGTTTCACCTATGACAGGACCAGTTTTTACACCAGAACAATACTCTCAAATCCTCAACTTGTTGAATAAAACTTCAATTGGTGAACCTAGTGCAAATATGGCAGGTATATCTCTTTCTGATTCCAGTTCTAATCCTACTTGGGTAGTAGACACAGGAGCTACTAATCATATGACAGGTAATGAACGGTTGTTGGTTGATGCTACTAAAGTAGGAAATTCAGGACAAGTTCAAATGCCTACTGGAGAATCTGCTCAAATTACTCATGTAGGAAATTGCCATTTATCAGGAGGTGATTTCATCAAAGATGTTCTATGTGTACCAACTTTTAAATTCAACCTTTTATCAGTTTCAAAACTGACTAAAGCTTTACAGTGCTTTGTTAGCTTATATCCTGATTTCTTTATCTTCCAGGACCTCTTCGCTGGGAGGGTGAAGGGGATTGGTAGAAGGGAAGAAGAGCTTTATATCTTGAGACCAAAAGGAGATGCTACAATCAAGGAGCAGATGAGGTCTTTGGCAGTAAAAAGGATCACAGATTCAGAACTGTGGCACAAGAGGATGGGTCATGTACCTATGGCAGTCTTACAAAGAATTTCTACTTTGAACGATAAATGTAGCATTACATTGGATCATTGTAGCATATGTCCATTGGCTAGACAAGTTAGATTACTATTTCCCCATAGTAGTACTAGTAAGGCTGTTGCACCTTTTGAATTGGTTCATATGGATGTTTGGGGACCTTACAAAGTTTCCACTTACAATGGCATGAACTACTTTCTCACTCTTGTGGATGATTTCTCCAGATGGACATGGGTTTTTATGATGCGTGTGAAGTCTGATGTGTCTACTTTGCTTAAATCTTTTATAGCCATGATTTTAAATCAGTTTGAGAAGAAAATCAAGGAATTTAGATCTGACAATGGGCCAGAGTTTTTTAATAATGTATGTGGTGAGTTGTTCAAATACCATGGGATAGTTCATCAGAGTTCCTGCCCTTATTCACCTCAACAGAATGGGGTTGTTGAGAGGAGACCTGCATATCCTTGAGACAGCTAGAGCTATCAAATTTCAGGATCATTTGCCATCCAAGTTCTGGGGATGTTGTATAGAAGCTGCTGTGTATATCATTAATAGGGTACCTTCCACTGTTTTGGGGAACAAGTCTCCATTTGAGGTGTTATATAACAGATGTCCTTCATTGTCTCACTTGCGAGTAATAGGATGTCTTTGTTATGCAACAACATTACCTAAACAAGACAAATTCAGTCCTGGAGCTACTCCTTCTGTGCTACTTGGCTATGGAACTTTTCAGAAAGGTTATAAGCTATATAACATTGAGCATAAGACAATTTTTATTAGCAGAGATGTTCTGTTTCATGAGAACATCTTTCCTTTCTATTCTCAGACCACAGACCAAGACTTCTCTTTTCCAGTTCTATCAATCAATTCTGCTCCACCAAAAGATTCTGTTCTCATTCCATCAAACCAGCCACAAGCAATAACCTCATAAGAAATAGCAGTTCTTGATAATGCAATCTGCTTCCCTCACTCCAGATTCCTCCTCTTCTACTCCTATATCTCTTCCTGATTCAGGACCATTACTAGTTTCTAATCTAGAACCACCACACAGAAAATCAGGAAGGGTGTCTAAGCCACCTATTTGGTTGAAGGACTTTGTTGTTCCTAGCAAAACTGCCGCTGCTTGTCTCTACCCACTGTCTAATGTTGTTAACTATGATACTTTGACACCAAGGTATCAAAGTTTTCTCACTAAGTTTTCTGCCCCAGACCTATGCACAGGCTGCTAAGGATCCCAGATGGATTGAGGCTATGCAAGCTGAACTACAAGCTTTGGAAGCTAACAATACCTGGGAGGTAGTGCCTTTGCCTACTGGTAAGAAGGCTCTCCGCATGTTTGCAGGCTGTTTAAATCTTTGTATGGCCTTAAACAAGCTTCTCGGCAGTGGAATCTAAAGTTAACTTCTGCTTTACTGTCCTATGGATTTGTCCAAAGTCATTTGGATTATTCTCTGTTCACGAAACAGTCTCAGGGAAAGTTTATTATAGTGTTGGTTTATGTCGATGATCTTTTGATCACAGGTGATGACTCCACTATGATCCTTGAAACTAAGGCATGCTTGCAGTCTAGTCAATCAAAGACCTTGGTGAGATAAGGTATTTCCTTAGGATTGAATTTGCTTGAAGCAAGGATGGTATTGTTATGCATCAACGAAAGTATGCCCTTGAACTGATATCAGATATGGGCTTAGCTGGAGCTAAGTCAGTGGGTGCTCCTTTGGAGTTTAATTTGAAGCTGACATCCTCAGAGTTTGATGCACATGTTGGGGTGACTGATGATGTTCTTCTTGATGATCCTAGTATATATCAGAGACTTTTAGGCAGGCTGTTATATTTGACTAACACACGTCCTGACATTAGCTTTGCAGTTCAGTGCTTAAGCCAATTCATGCACTCACCTAAGGTCTCTCATATGGAAGCTGCTGTACGATTGGTTCGTTATATCAAACAGTCTCCTGGAGCTGGGATCCTCCTATCCTCTGCTTCTTCTTCTTGTTTAGTTACTTATTGTGATGCTGATTGGGCTTCATGTCCAAATACTCGCAGGTCTGTTACAGGCTACTTTGTCAAATTTGGCGATTCTCTTGTTTCTTGGAAATCCAAGAAACAAACAACTTTCTCTAGAAGTTCTGCCGAGGCAGAGTATAGAAGTCTTGCCTCGACAGTTGCTGAGCTCGTGTGGTTGCTTGGATTGTTTAAGGAATTGCATATGAGTATTCAGCTGCCGATCTCTCTATATTATGACAGTAAATCAGCCATTCAAATTGCTGCTAATCCAGTTTTTCATGAACGCACCAAGCACATCGACATCGATTGTCATTTCATACGCGAGAAAGTTCAGCAAGGGTTGGTCTGTCTTCATCATTTGAGTTCCTCTGAGCAACAAGCTGATGTTCTTACCAAAGGACTCACTCAACTTCACCATCATTATCTCCTATCCAAGCTAGGCATGAAGAACCTCTTCATATCGCCTAGCTTGAGGGGGGGGGGGGGTGTAGAAGAACTAAACAGTACAGCTATTACGTGACTCTAGTTAGTTGACCATGGTCAATTAGTTAGTTAGTTGTTTGCCTAACTTATGTGTTACTGGGGTGTATTAGTTAGTTGGTTTTATAGCTGTCATTCATTAGGTTTAGACGTATATATACGACTCTTGAAAGTACAGAAGAAGAACAATGAAGAACTAAAATTCTGCTCTCCTCTGTTTTGCTTCTTCTTAATCTCTTCATCTTTTTCACTCGATTGCAATTACGGACAGCTCAATTCACCAATTCATGGAGATTTAACAATAAGTGTGAAGCTTCAAGTTGAAAGTTGAAAGACCAAATTATCCATCAAAAACTAAATGACTATTTTGTCTTTCAAGCAAGTATTATTTCTTTGTACAAAAATATAAATATACATTTAATAAAATAACCAAAAAAGGACAAGTATAGAAAGTAAAACTAGAAGAAATAAAAACGTCTCAAAATATTTATTGCTCCAACTTTTCCTACTCCCCCCACGATTACTGCAGTGCAAAAGAAGAGACTACAATGTCATTTCTCATTAGAAGCTGATATACTTCACTTAGTAATTTTGATGCTCTCTTGTCTTGTAATTAGGTAATATGTGGTACTTTCTTGAGTAAGAAGAAAATAATATTACGTTCTTGAAACAATTATTTCTCTTCGTTTTGCAGGTCATGGACTATTTTGATATGGATGTGGTAGAATATTTGTATAAAAACAAGCCAGATCTTGATTCTTTGATAAGCTCCCTTTGAAAAGATTTGTCCAAAGCTTGTAATAAGGCACCATCTCCAACTCCTGCGGTAATATCAAGCTCTATATATATAATTAAATTAATGCTGTGGATTAACCTGTATATTCATCTAATACATGAATTTTTGTGCTTTTCTTCTCCTTCTCTCTACCTTATGGCCCCACCTTTATCTGGTTTTATAAAAAAAAAATATAGCAAAAGTCCGTGTTCTTTAATTAGCTTTATCAAAAAAGTATATTCCTAGCTTGTTCTTTGGATATAAACTATAGGTTGCATCCCAAAATATTTTCATCTTATGTTGCAAGTAGTTTGTGCTGCTCTTTAAAATAGTCGAACAAATTTAGAGGCTATGGTTGCTTTCGCCGTATTAAAAGATTTACAATCTATTATCTAATATGAAGTAATACTTAACTTTTATATGAGTAGAACAATATGACTACATAAAAAGAATTTATTTTGATGTTATAGAAAGTATTATTAAGTAATTTATTTATAATCTGTCTATGGAAGAAGAGTTACTTTTGTGACTCTTTGAAGTTTATTCTAAATTTTATGATTTTGCAACTATTTTATTGAGATTTTCACTAAGAGAGGCTTCTAAAGTTTCTCATATTGATATCTTTTGCCGTCTTCATCCCTGATAGGAGTAAATTCAACTTTATATATTTTATATATCAAGTTTGGTGGGAAAGAGTCTTGCCTCGTGTATCAATACGAAATATATTTTGTTTTGACCTGTATTAATTAGTAAATTTCCTACACAAAAATAAAAAATGAATGTTAACTAATGTAAATTATAGTATTTTTATGTAGTTTATAAATATATAAATTTTATTTCAAAGAACTTAAAAATTCTATGTTCGAATTTATAGTCAAATTTAAAAAGATTGACTTTCGAAATCCGAATTATGCCATATAAAATGTGATAGTTGTCTGGGGTCAAAATCCGACTAAAGATATTCGACATGAAGTGGTGTTACTGAAAGTAATTTGGCCGATGTCGGCTAATAACCAATGGAACTCACCGTCGAACAGTCGATCATGACCGAGGTCAAGTGTTAGAAGGAGCAGTAACGACTATTTTGAGGGAATATTTCATTAAATATTCTCTTTGTTTGTACTTTTAGGGCTAACTGGGGGTATGTCCCTTATAAATAGAACGAAAGATCAGGTAATAGGCATGTAATATTCTCTGATAAGAACACTATATGAAAAGCAAATTTTCTCTCTAGATAAAATACAAATATTACCTTTCTAAAGAGATTCGATCTTCTATTATTCTACACCTTTTCCACCAGATCCGAGAAGGGTCCTAACGTTCTGACCTTTATCTATCATTCATCATTGTGAGAAGGAGGAATCATCCACCTCATTCATTATTGGGTTAAACATTTCCTTTATTTACTTTATTGCCATTTATTGTCATAAATTGCTTTGTATTTACTCCTCACTAATGGTCTTAAAACATTAAATGCTTCTTGCATTTGATCTTCTGTTAGCGTTGCTCTACGTTATTCTCATTAATCGTTATAGATCTGAGGGTATTATTGTTAACTAAGATTTACCCCTCATCATACTCATTTAATCAGTTTAATCAAAGATCTATATTTTTTGTCAAACAATTTGGCGTCGTCTGTGGGGATTTCCTAGTTAAAATTTTAGTTTCTTCTAGATCTATAACTAGCCAAAAAAAATGAAAAGACCCCCTACTCTCTTGTACACACATATCTAACATGGCAGGTAACGGAGAGGTAAGGATGAAAGCAGTGGTCGATCTCATCACCAACCTCTTAAATACCATTAATGAGGTTTCTGAAATGGAGGGTAAAGATGCAATGCCAAATGCCTCTCCCAGGCGAAGTGGCTCACCCCTCCCTCACGGTAGCATCACAACGTCCCGCGGTAAAGGGGCTTCCACATCCACAACGGAAGAGGCGCCACCGGTAGTGAAGAAATTACTTGAGGCTTGGCTAACAAACACGTTGACTGGCATCCTCCACATACCCTCCCAAAAAGCAATCAGAGAAAATGCGAGGACCAGCATTGCACCAATAATGGCCGAGCAGTACGACCCTCTCCCTCCAATAACAGGTACTACTCAAAATGTTAATAACGCAGGTGACAATACCCTCACGACCATTCTGAGGAAGATGGAATAAATGGAAAACGAAAACATAATACTTCGAGACCAAATGAAAGAGTATCAAAAAAGGGTATACAAAATACCAGGTGCCCCAAAACTCGTACCAAAAAGAGATGCTGGTCGGTTCGTGGAACAACCCTACAGTGATGAAGCCGCACCGCATACCATACCCAAAACCTTTAAAATACCTCCCTACCTAAAAATATATGACGGTATGACCGACCATGAAGATCACGTGATTCACTACGTCACCGCAGTAAAGGGAAACAATCTCGCCAAAGAACAAGTATCTTCTATCCTGCTGAAAAGGTTCGGCGAAACCCTCACCGGAGGCGCATTAACTTGGTATTCACAGCTACCCGTGCTCTCCATTGAAACGTTCGACAAAATGACCGATAAGTTCGTAACGGCCCCACGCCGGAGCGAAAAAGGCGGAAGCAAGAGTGAACGACATATTCGCCATCAAACAGACACCTGGAGAGGGACTGAGAGGCTTCCTCGCTCAGTTCAACCGAGTAAGGATGACATTGCCAAATGTATCAGAAGGCATGATTGTAGCAGCTTTCCAAAATGGGCTGAACAGAAACGGTTTGAGGGCGACAAGAAAGCTACTGAGTCGGGTCATAAAATACCCCCAACCACTTAGGATGAAATACACAATGCCTACTGCGCCGAAGTCCGTGCTGACGAAGACGACTTGAATGGGCTGACCCAACGGTTGACCTCGGTACAAGCCGAGTCCAGGAAAGACCGAAGAAATAATGCCAGAATAGATCTAGCAGCCCCTCGACTCAACCGAGAAAGGCATCAACCGTATATCAGGGATGCCATCATGCCCCCCTCCCGTCACGAAGAAGGTCCATCTAGGCCAAGGACAGGGACTTACCGGAGCGGAAGAGGTATGCCCCATTTACTGTCTGCTCACAATTTTTATGTTTCACCTTCAAAAATAGTCTACGCATTGGAGAAGCTCGGCCAAAAGTGAAGTGGCCACAAAAGATGAGATCCAATCCAAGCACCAAGAAGTCAAACGCCGTCTGCGAAATCCACCAGGAGCGAGGTCATAAAATTGAGGACTGCATCGCTCTAAGACAAGAGGTCGTGAACATGCTTCACCAAGGGCACTTGAAAGAGCTGCTGAGCGGCTGAGGAAAGGCCAACTTTGCCCGAGGAATTGAACAACACCAGGGGCTACCAAAACCACCTTCACCAACTCGCACCATCCAAATGATCATCGAAGGCGGCGAAGGCGCATTGATCAATAGCGTAAAGTTCATCACGACCCACAAACTCAAACGGTCAATCACTCATGAACGATACGATGAACTCGAAGAAAGTATCATCTTCGATAAGTCAGATACCCACGGTTTGGTTTTCCTCACTATGATGCACTTGTTATGACATTACGAATATTAGATACAGATGTAAAGCGCATTATGGTGGACGATGGGAGCGGCGCATGCATTATCCACCCTCGAGTACTTGTACATATGAAACTCGAGGATAAGATAGTACCACATTGCATCACGCTAACCGGTTTTAACAATGCAATTGAACGAACATCTGGAGAAAGCACACTCCCCGTTCTGGCCGGCGGCGTCACTCTAGAAACCACATTCCACATCATGGACCAAGATACGTAGTATAATGCCATAATAGGTCGACCCTGGATACACGCCATGAAGGCCATCCCCTCCAGCTTGTACCAAGTTATCAAATTTCCCACACCATGGGGAGTGTTCAGCATCCTAGGAGAACCACGCACTTCCCGAGAAATGCTATGGCATCGCCCAGGATTGTACATACACCCAACAAATAAAGGGAAAAGAAAAAGAAGCATAGCAATTAACAGGGTCGAGGTCGAGCATTGATGAAAAGGAGGACGTCATCAAAGACCCCAAAATAATAGAGGCCATGGGATCAACCATGGAAGAACTCGACCCCGTCCAACTTGATGATAACGACCACAGCAAGAGAGCCTACATCGGCCACAAGCTTTAGGAACCAGGAATATTCCGTCATTTCTTAACTAATAACACATACTTGTTTGCCTTTTCCCATGCAGACATGTCAGGTATCTCGAAGGAGATAGCAACACATAAATTGAACGTCGACCCATTTCACCCTCCGGTAAGGCAAGTTAGGCGGAAGTTCAATTTCGCAATAAACGATGTAGTCCGCGGGGAGATTGATAAATTGCTAGAAAATGGCTCTATCAGGAAATCAAAATACCCCCAATGGTTCGCCAACGTGGTCATAGTGAAAAAGAAGAACGGAAAATGGCAGATGTGCATATACTTCACAGATTTGAACAAAGCATGCCCAAAAGACTCATTCCTGCTACCCCATATCGACCAGCTCATTGACGTGACAGCCGGGCACGAATTGAGCTTCTTAGATGCATACTCGGGCTATAACCAGATCCTCGTGGAGGAGGAAGATCAGGAGAAGACCAACTTCATCACCCACCAAGGAACATATTGCTACAGGGTGATGCCATTCGAGCTGAAAAACGTGGGTGTGACATATCAAAGGTTGGTGACAAGAATGTTCAAAGACTAACTCGGCAAAACCATAGAGGTCTACATAGATGATATGTTGGCTAAATCTAGATGTAAAGAAGATCACATCGACCACCTGAAGGAGGCCTTCGACATACTCAGGCGATACTGGATGAAATGAAACCCCGAGAAGTGTGCGTTCAGCGTAACCTCAGGAAATTTTTGGGTTTCCTGGTATCACAAAGAGGCATTGAAGTCAACCCCGACCAAATCAAGGCCATAGAGGGAATACCAGAACACTTAACCAGCAAGAAACAGGTTCGGAAGCTGACCGGCTGCATCGCCGCCCTGTCGAGGTTCATCTCACGATCGTCTGACAGGTGTCATAAATTTTTCGGCGTAATCAAGAAGGAAAATGGTCTCCTATGGACATCCAAGTGCGTTCAACCCTTGAAGGAGTTAAAGCCTTATCTATTGATAACTAGGGATTATAGTTCATTTTACACTCCTTTTTACTTGAGTTTTGATTAAAAATGTAATACAAAATAGTCCCGAAGGCTTACATGTTGTACTTGTTTGCAGGGTTTGGTCAAAAAGGTGACAATTAGGCAAAACCAGCTCAAAGAGGAGTGAAACATGCACAAGTACCAAGAACAAGTCAAAGCACAGTTGCAACAGACCCACCGCGGTCGCAATCCATTTAGTGCGGTCCACGTGAGGAGATTCAGAGAAGTGCAACTTTGGAAGCTCAAGCATTACGGCCGCAAACCATTTTGTGTGGACCGCGGTAGCCTCACCGCGGCCGCAATCGAGTTTATGCGGTCCGCGGGGTAGATATTCAGAGAGCTGGGATTTCAACTGTTGGAAGCCAATGCGGTCCGTGGTCCTTTTTGTGCGTACCACAGTTGAAGCCACCGTGGCCGCGGTGCATTTTATGCGGCCCGCGGTGGCCAGATTCATAGAATGATTAATCAAGCCAAGAAGCCTCATCACGGTCCGCGGTGCATTTTATGCGGACCGCACTACCTCGTCAGGGGTATTTTTGTCCAGAAAATTCGGCCTAGTATAAATACTTTCTTTTCACATTTTTAGGGCATCTTTTGTAATCTGCGAAAGACCAGAGCACGTGAACGGCTTTGTAGTTCCATTTTGAGTAATTTGTAGCTAGTTTAACACTGATTCTTCTGTATCTTAGTTTGTAATTAAATCATATGGGTCATTCTTCATCTATTTCTTTGATTTCTTCCATTATTATGAGTAGCTAGACCTATTAGCTAGAGTTGTGGCTCAACCCTAATGTGGGTATTTGATGGGTCTTTTGTTTTAAGGCTTGGGTGTTTATGGGTGGTTGATATTTGGACTGATTTGTGTTTTCCATGTTGAATTAGTGGTTGCAAACACTAATTTGTGCCTATTTGACTTGGGCTCTTCTTGAGAAAGAGAGTTTGAGTCTAGAAAAATCAGTCCAACAAGGAATTGGGTGTAATCAAGAGATTGATAGCCCCAATTAAAGGGTTAAATCTAGAGATAGTAATATCCGACTTGAGCGTATATTGCTTGCACAATTTTGACACCCAATTGGTCTTGAGAAAGTCAATTAGGGCAAAGTCACTCAAGCTACCGAGATGTATAGAGTGAGTAGTATCGTGCATTGGCTATATCGCAGTCCCCAACATAACAACTTTGCCTTAGGATTAAAAACCCGTCAAGTATTCACCTAGGAGAAAGTTACTTCCCTAGTGCCTCTTTAATCATTTAGAAAATCTTACAAGAATTCTTACTTAGTTTAATTTAGCATATCATTAGCATAAATATTAGAAGTAAAAACCAACCAAAAGATGATTGGAAGAGTAATTAAGAACAATACTCATCTCTAGTTTAGATAGGAATCCAATTCCCACTTCTAGCTCCCTGTGGATTCGATCCCGACCATCTCGGGTAAAAGTTGCTTCGGTCGCTCTTGCCACTTTGTAGTGGTGTAAGGTTGGCACCGATCATCTATCGTCACCACCATTGCTCGCCAAAGCATAACCTGGAGAACGTCTCCTCGTCTACCTCAACGTATCCAAAGTAGCAGTAAGCACATCCTAGTCCGAGAAGACAAAGGTATGCAGTCTCCCATCTATTACATTAGCAAAACCTTAATCGACGCCGAGACGTGGCACCCTCACCTCGAAAAGCTAGCACTTTCCTTGGTCGTAGCTTCAAGAAAGCTTAGACCCTACTTCCAGTGCCACCCCATCTCGGTAATCACAACTTTCCCCTTGAGAAGTATTTTACATAAACCCGACATATCGGGAAGGTTAGCTAAGTGGGCTATAGAATTGAGCGAGCATGATATCACGTATCAACCACGGACGGCGATAAAATCACAAGTCCTCGCTGACTTTGTCGCTGACTTCAGCGCAAAAATAATGCCTAAAGTCAAAAAAGAAGCCGCCCACGCTTCTATACAAACACAAGATCAATGTATTTTATACACCGACAGCGCTTCCAATACGTCAGGATCCGGACTGGGACTCATGCTCGAGGTCCCGACAGGCGAAGTAATTCGCTAGTCCATAAGGTGCCCGGACATGACTAACAAAGAGGTCGAGTATGAGGCTGTGATTGCATGATTAAAGCTAGCACTCAAGTACGGAGCAAGGCAGGTCATCCTACGTTGTGATTCGCAGCTCATTGTCAACCAATTCATAGGGACTTTCCAGATCAAAGAGCAAAGGCTGCAAAAATACCAAGTCGAAATCTGCAAATTACTGCCCGAGTTTGATGAATGCCAGATTGACCAAATCCCTCGGGCACAAAACACTGAAGCCTACGACCTCGCCAAGTTAGCGGCACCCACCAAAAGTATAACGGCGAAGGAAATGTGGTCACCCTCCTGTTTACAACAAATTATTTGTGATACAAAAATAAATTGCAACCACAATATAAATATAAAGAAGCATAATTTTATTGATAAAATGATGCGGGTACAATTCTGTTTGTTCCCTTGATTCTTCTCTCTAGATCGTTCTCCATGATTATATATTTCTCGAATGTAGGATGATGCGAACTTCCGTAGGATGTATCCGTTGATCACTTTGGTGGATTTGAGAAAGACAATACTTGATGTCTTTGATATCTTTGTGAATATTTCATGAATTTTTATGGAATTTCGAGATGCTTTCAAAGGAATTATGTGGCCCCCTTTTATAGGTGTAGCTAGGGTTTTGGGTAGTGTACCCTCCAAGCTAGGGTTTCAGGTAGAGTAGCCTCCAAGATAGGGTTTCAGATAGAGTAGCCTCCATGAAACCTCGATGAACTCTACTTGTAGTATCTTAAATTTAAGATCAAACCCAATTTTCATATGGATTCGATCCAATAAAATTTTGATGTCTACAAATATCCCCTACTTCAAGGCTTGTCGGAACGTAGATTTACAAGATCACCATAGACGAGGCTTGAAGTACCAACAAAGAAGACACCACGTTTTTTTTACCATGAGAGAAGAGATGAAGGCCAGATTTGGTTCCACAGGGCGTGCCAATTTGTTTACAATAAATTATTTGTGATACAAAAATAAATTGCAACCACAATATAAATATGAAGAAATATAATTTTATTGATAAAATGATGCAGGTACAATTCTGTTTGTTCCCTTGATTCTTCTCTCTAGATCGTTCTCCGTGATTAGATATTTCTCGAACGTAGGATGATGCGAACTTCCGTAGGATGTATCCGTTGATCACTTCGGTGGATTTGAGAAAGACAATATTTGATGTCTTTTATCTCTTTGTGAATATCCCAAAAGTTTATGGGATTTTGAGACGCTTTCAAAGGAATTATGTGTCCCCCTTCTATAGGTGTAGCTAGGTTTTCAGGAAGAGTATCCTCCAAGATAGGGTTTCAAATAGAGTAGCCTCCAAGAAACCTCGATGAACTCTACTTGTAGTATCTTAAATTTAAGATCAAACCCAAATTTCATATGGATTTGATCCAATAAAATTTTGATGTCTACACCTCCTTCACTCATTGATAGATTAAATCGAGGTAAGGACTATAAATCTAACTTGGGACTGACGCAACCGTATCGTTACATACTTGCAGGACGGCGTACTCCCAGATGATAAAAAGGAGGCCAAGAAACTTCGGAAGCAAGTGGTCGGGTACAATATCATTCACAATGATCTATACAAGAGGACGTACGACATCCCCTTAGCGAAATGCTTGGGCCCTAATCAAACGCGGTGCATCCTAGAGGAAGTCCATGAAGGCCACTGTGGGGCTCATTCCAGCAACCGAGTTCTAGTCAGGTGCCTCATACGAGCAGGTTACTATTGGTCTACTATGAAAAAAGAGGCTGCAGACTTCGTGAAAAGATGTGAGCAGCGCTAAAAGTTTGCCCCAATGATCCATCAAGCAGGCGAGCATCTCCATTCAGTTACTTCCCCGTGACCTTTCATCAAGTGGGGGATGGACATTGTCGGCTTCCTTCCCACAGGACGAGGTAACATGCATTTTCTTTTAGTTTTGACTGACTACTTTTCTAAATGGGTAGAAATAGGGGAATTTGCTCAAATACGCGAGCAGGAAGTGATCGCCTTCATATGGAAAAACATTGTGTGCCGCTTCGGCCTCCCCAAAGAGATCAACTGCGACAACGGACCTCAATTTACTGGAAAAAAGGTCACCAAATTTTTCGAGAAGTGGCATATCAAAAAAAATACTCTCCACCCCATACCACCCCGCGGGCAACTAGCAAGCAGAGTCCTCCAACAAATCAATACTGAACATAATGAATAAAAAACTTGAGGACGCCAAGGGACTTTGGCCAGTACTACTGCCGGCATGCTATGGGCACACCACACAACGCTAAAGACGAGCACAGAAGAGACGCCTTACTCATTAGTCTATGAGACTGATGCGGTAATACCAGTCGAAGTCGGAGAGCCCAGTTTGAGATATTCCCATGAGAGCGGGTCGAGGAACGACGAAAGCAGAAGGCAGGACCTCGATGAAGCCGAAGAACAGAGAGATATGGCCTATATAAGGATGATCGCTCAAAAACAACAAGCAGAATGCTACTATAACAAGAAGGCTCAGACCAATCAAAGTCGGGGACTACATGCTCAAGGCGAAAACACAAGCAAGCAAAGACCTGTAGGAGGGAAAAATGGGAACAAATTGGGATGGCCCATACAAAATCACACAGCAGCAAATAAAGGGTCGTTTCAACTAGAAACAATGTAAGGAAAACTGCTACCAAACAACTGGAATGTCGCCCACCTCAAGTACTTCAGCTTTTAAGAACAAGCATCCTCCAAGTCGTACTCTTTTCCGTCGCTTGAGTTTTATCCCAATTGGGTTTCTCATGTAGGTTTTTAACGAGGCGATAATGGGGACACTCTAAGTCAAAGTATGGACGGAAAAGACACGGGACGGTCAGTTCACCGTCCAACCTCTCGACACATCTCCAAGTCGCCCAATGAAGGGACTAGATAGATAGGGACTGGAATGCCAGCCCGAAAAACATGTAAATTTTTTCAAGTATGAGAAAAGCACAAATGTAGGTTCGCGCATGTTTCCAGAACAACATTGCATTAGTATCTACTCGGGCCACGGCCACAATCAAATAACCGACATTCGACCTCGTTCGAATCAACTTACATTTGACCTCGTTCGAAATAATTAAAGTGGCATTCGACCTCGCTCGAATTAACTTACATTCAACCTTGCCCGAATTAACTTACATTCGACCTCGTTCGGATTAACTAAAGTGACATTTGACTTCGCTCGAATTAACTTACATTCGACCTCGCTCGAATCAACTAAAGTGACATTCGACTTCACTCGAATTAACTTATATTTGACTTCGCTCGTATTAACTTACATTCGACCTTGCTCGAATTAACTTACATTCGACCTTGTTCGAATTAACACCTACCAGCCTCGGCCATGGCCAAAACCAAAATTATTATGATTAAGGGGACCAAACGATAGAAGCATACAAGACCAAACAGAGAAGATTCAGAAATGAACAAGCAAAAATAGCTTTTTATACTTCAAAAATATTCTTTACATGGGCTGAATAAACGCCCACAAAAATACGACAAAAATTACAAATCAAAGGAAAAACTACTCGCCACCCGATCCAGCAGCACCATCTCCACCGTTTCCATGAGGATATTTGTCGTCATACCAAGCATCCTGCTCAATCCCATCCAAGTCCTCATCGCCATCGCCGGTCCCCGGTGTAGCAGAGTCATAGCCTCAGGCGATCCGAGCTACACGCGCCTTAGCACGAGCATCCTTAAACTTAGCCTCAGGGACTCTCCCTGCCATCATCAAATATCTGAATATGTCCAGCTGGGCCTCGGCATGGATCCACTTCTCGTATAAATCCTGTGCGACTTCAAGAAAGGTAGAAGCATGAGAGGAGGACGGTTGAGCCAATAACCGAGACTTCTTGGCCTCGAGAACAGCAACTTGTTCTTTAAGATTAGAAACCTCTTTTTCTAGCTCCTCTATCCGCTCATCAAGCTGAGCTTCCCTGAGCTTAGCTGTCTCCGAATCGTTTGCTCGCTCGGATGTAAGAACCCGGATCGCATCCTTCAAATCCTCAACTTTGTCGAAGCCGCCAGCCTAGCCAACTCGGCCTTCTCCAAGTCAGCCGCCCTCTTAGTAACCTCTGCTGTCTTTTGGGAAACTTCGCCACTCAAAGCCTCAGCCCTGACCAAACATTGCTCGAGTTCGGCCCGCAAAGACACCACTTGAGACTGAAGATCCGCACATTGGGCCTCAACTCCCTTGCTCACTTCGAGCTCCTATTCTTTGTCCCTCAACGCCCGTTCGAGGATGCTGCATTTGCCGATGACCCTCATCAGCTCGTCATCTTTTTGTTTCAACTCGTTCCTAATGGCTTGGAAGTTGTCGTTCTCTCCAAACTGCCTACAGATCTCGTGGTACTTGGCATGGTATTCGAGGTACTTCCTTTGCATCTTATTAAAAATGGTCCTTCGCCTCTCCTCTCGGCAAGAACTCTCAATCTCCAAAATAATAGTCTGAAAAGAAAGGATGAAAATAACAAAGTCAGTTAAAGTCAAAAGTAGAATGCAAGGCACGTAAATCAGAAAGGTCGGAAAACTTACTCTAAGGGCGAGGCCAGCTATGCCCGAAGACAAGGCGACATCGTCCAACGTCCCGAGGGTCCTACCCTCCATATCAGAGCAAAGGGGACCTAAGGAGGGGACTGCATCTTCTGTGTTCACCAATAAGTCCCGATCCATAGGAACCACGATGGTCCTCGAGGACCCATCCAACCTAACCACGCGCGAGTAAATCCCTCGCTCAGCATTCGGACCTTGTCAGGATCTAAATCGGATCCTGTCTCATAGCTGCCCTCGGCAACCCCTTCACCTCTCTCATGTGTGGACGTGGAGGAACATCGACTGGCCTCGAAGATGAGGGCTCGTCTCTCGGTGCAGTGTCCGTGACTTCTGCCAGCGACCCGCCAATTCCAACCCCAGCCTCAAGCAATGGCACGCCTTACGCGGCCCCCGTTGATAGCGGGATTTCGGAGGGGGGACGGTTCCACTTTCCAACACAGTAGTGGTCGACCCATGATCATCCCTTGAAGAATCCACTGCTCGGGAAGTCCCGTAACCCATATCCACCAACATCCTTTTGCAAGGAATCAGATCTCCCTTACTCGGCGACGACTCATATATCAAGAGCAACACGGGAAAAACCAGAGTCCCTGTTGTTGAGGCTCTGACAGTTGACTAGATCTAGTCAATGCCGGAGGCTGAGAAGAAGTGGTCGGCTGAGCAGGCTTGTCTGCAGTCACAAAGGGCGGACCCCATCGTAACACTCGTTTGGCGGAACGCAGGAGTAGGATCCCTCGACCTCCTTGACGCTCTCCGTCCTGACAACAAAAATGTGGTTAATAAGTCAACCCCCACAATACAATAAGAAGTGACAAAGGCTTATAACAAAACAACTCACCAGTCGTTAGGGGCTTAGGTCCAAACATCTTGTGGAAGACCGACTATTCACGGATCCTCACCGTATGGGGCAAGACCTGGCTAACCCAGTCATGAATATCTGCCACCAATGAGGGGACTCGGCCTCGGCTGAAAAAAAACTATATAGAACGATTACGCTATGGCCAAAATAAGCGAAATAAACACAACATAAATACTTACCGGCATAATTACACGCCTCAGGAAATCCATTAGCATTTGTCACTACGTCCTCGGTCTTGACGTAGAAGAAGTTTAGCAAGAAGTGAATAGAGATTCCGGGGCCGGCCAACTTCGCATACTTTGTCAGCATGAGGATGAGTTTGTATATGTAAGGGGAAAGCCGGGTGAGAAGCATAAAATTTCCTTGAACCGTTTAAAATCGAAAAAATAAATCGGAAATAACCGAACCGAACTTTGAAAAAACCGCACTGAATCGTAAATACCTTGGTTTGATTTGGTTATTAATATTACAAAACCGAAAACCAATAAACGGAACCATACTTTCATAATAACCGACCGACGCCCACCCCTAGGGCAAACGTCGTAGTAGCGACAGAATTCCTCCGCCAATAAGGGAAAAGGAAAAGAATAGCCCACTTATAATAATTATGCGTAGAACGCTCAATATCCAGGGCGATTAATCCATCTCATCACGACCGACCGGGACCAGGTCGACGTGGGCCGGAATTTTGAACTTGGCCCTGAAGTCAGCAAGGGCAACCACATCCATCTCAGATTCCACGGCCTCAGGGTCGTCCTTTGGCCGCTTTGAGAAGTCCGATCTAGCTTTCTTGTTGCAAGGAATTATTTCCTCTACAGTAGGAAAGCTTTTATCTACTGCAACAATGGCAGGCCTATCGTCGTGATGAGGCATACTCACTCCAATGGAGTCGGGTCAGATGCTCCCCCAGAGTTGGAAGAAGTATGACCATCTTTAGTTGTTTATATGTGAGGAAAATGCAAACACAAAGGAAGTATGAGTAGCAGAAGTCGCTAAAATCAGGAAAAACAGGGATCCAAAGGTGGAAATAACGAGAGCAAGAACACTGGGGGAAGAAGAAAGAAAGATATAGAGACTCAAATGCTTGAAAACACAAAGGATCAGGTAGAGGGTCTTCTATCCCTATTTATAAAAACCCAGGCAACATAATAAAGAATACAAATCATGCACAAATATCGAAATGACAGAGGCAGGGGAAGCAACGCAACGCATCAGGAAAATGCATAATAATGACACAAGATGTCATGATGTCATTCTGAACCGACGCAATGGTAAGTTATGGCTTATGAAGCTCCATGTTACCACCTCGCCATGAGCGTCATTACTCGACCTGCTGTCTTGTCCAAGTCACACCTCTATTTGAGGTTATGAAACGGTCGATGCAATAGTAATACCCAACAAGGAGTCAGGGTCGAATTCCACATGGAGCTATGAATGGGATTTAGGGGTATATATTTCGGTGTATGAGCTTGAACTATCTCAAATTGTACTTCAACAAACTTTGGTTGTATCTAAGTCTAATTTAAACTAAGATTGCAAGATGAATAATTGAAACTAAGAAATTATTTTTGTTGTTGTTTTTCAAATGATGTAAAAGGCCTAGGGCTATGACATTGACCTAGGTGTTTGTCTAACGAGTTGTAAACTTTAAAGCTTGTTTTATTGTTCGGGGTATATTATAGCTATCAATACTCGAGTACCCACTCAATACTTCTCGATCAGAGAGTGATTTTGCCCAATTTGAATTTCTCAAGTCCAAATGGGTATTGAATTGTCACGCCCCAAACCTGGGGAGGCGTGGCTGGCACACGGTGCCGTGCTGGCCCAAGCGAACCACTCTATAACTCTTGATCGTCGACCAAAACTAGAACATACATAGGTCGAGTTAGCTGAACTTATTGCTTTTTGTAACTATCATGGGCCCACATGGCCATGACTCATAATGTATAACTCTAAGTGGGAAAATGTTATATCAATGAACCATCGTTCATAAGATATAAATGCATATGGGCCGTTAAGGCCTCTAACATACTGTACATAATAAATTTGTGTCTACAAAGCCTCTAAGATTACTTGACATAAAATGGGACAGGGTACCGGCCTACCCATAAGTCTGTAGCAAAACTCTGACATGATGACTTATAGACATGGCTACACTCCGAATGAGGTGGAGTCTTACCGATCCTTCGTTAAATGCTAACCTTGTCTACTATGAGGGCTTATCAAACTGATTGTCTATACCTGCAGGCATGAATGCAGCGTCCCCAACAAAAGGACGTTAGTACGAATACTGAGTATGTAAGGCAGAACTGAAACATAACAATAAGTCAATATTAATTAAAGACATGGAAGAAATATAGAGTAAGTGACTCAACCTGTAAGTCTGGATGACTCTGTAAATCATGAAGTACTTATAGTGTCATGCATATGCGTATGAATGTCATGTCGTGCATAGGTACATGTGTTTATAACATCATCATGCCTCTGAGGGCATCCCATCATATCATCTCGGCCACTGTGGGCAAAATCATCAACGTATACCAGCTGACCAGGTGGTGGTGCGTATATAACGCCATAACTTTTTTCACATATCCCATATACATATATTTACATATATACGCGTATAAGGTGCCACTGTGGGCAAAATCATCAACATATACCAACTGATCAGGTGGTGGTGCGTATATAATGCCATAACTTTTCCCATATCCCATATACATATACATACATATATATACGCGTATATAACACCATCTGGTCATGGGTCAATGTGCATGTATAAATGCATGAAATGCATATGAAATACGTTAATAAAATCTCTCGGTACGTCGTGAGACAATTATGCCTCTGATTAATATCATGAAATAAACTTTACCAACTTGCGCATTTTTTCGATCCATGAATAGAATATATAATAATAATCCACATGGGGAATCAAGAATATAGACCCCCCTATTATTTCTATTAGTAGAGTCATTTATGAAAGTTGTGTATTTTGCTCGTTTCGTTTGTATTATACGGATCATGCCAAAAGGAAAGAAGGGATAGCCTTAACATACCTGGAGTAGGAAGAAATCCATATGATGTTCTTGGAAAAGGTAGCACCGTACTCCCTTTAATTCTCACATAAGTCTGCCGTTAACTTTTGATTGACTTGATCAAGTCCTTCATTTCTCTTCATCATCATCATTTTCACTCATAAAAATTCTTGAAAAGCCTTAAATTGCTGAAGTATCAGCATCCAGTCTCTCTCCATTCTACCTTCATTCACGTCTACCATTTTATTTGGCAATAGATCTCCTTCACCTTTGTCATAATTTTGAACTTGAGGTGATTATCCCATCTCAATATTTGACCCATTTTGTGAAGGAGAAAGAAGAAGCAAGTACCACCTTATCAAGCATCAGGGTTGTCCTTAAAATTCAACTTATTCAAGTAGACATCATCTTTATTGTTGGAAGTTGGAACAGAAAGGTAATCACTAGATCTTCTTCCATAACCCCCCCCCCCCCCC
>NC_031990.1:43979531-43980139 GCF_001879085.1 Nicotiana attenuata
AAGGAAAGTTACACTACGAATCTCTTTCCCTATAACCCCCCACCCCCCCCCCCCAAAATTTTAAGAGTCTAGTTGCTTTTTATTTAAGATCTCCTAGAATCTAGGTGTTTTCAAATTGATATGAGTCATACATATGATTTATGGGGGGTGTTGCCACGTGGGTGGAGGAAATTTAATTCTTATGTTTATTAGGTAATGTCCCGCTATCCGGTAAAATTAACTAATTACCCGCATAATTAAGAATTGTCTCAAATTACTTAAAATTCTACTTATTTTTAATACACTTTATATAACTTACTATCATGGTCATGTGGTACCATATATAATAAATACATACACTATTATTTAAAATATCCATGTAAAAATACATATATTTTCTCAACTTATAATTTTCCTAATCTCATATAAAGAGTAAAAAATCTAGTATGCTTAATTCTTAAAATGGTAGAAAGATTACCTTCTTTTCTTGTGAGAAAATAATTTCTATCTTTACAATAAAGAAAATCTCATAAGCTTTCTCATATCGTGTGTACAATTTAAAACATATTCGAAAGTATAATATTAATAACTATATAAAATTATATTTTTAAACCTTCCCCCCCCCCCCC
>NC_031990.1:43980159-44098917 GCF_001879085.1 Nicotiana attenuata
CACTCTAAATATCATATCAAATATATATAACTGTATCAAGATTGTTAAACTTACAGGGTGTAACATGAACAAAACGGTTGATAAAAAAGCTCAAGTCGGGTTTTACTATCTCTAGATTCAACCCTTTATTTGGGATTATCAATCTCTTGATTTACCCCAATTTCTTGTTAGCCAAGTTTTCCTAGACTAAGTCTCTCTTTCTCAAGTTTTAACCAAGTAAAATAGGCATGAACTAATGTTTGCAACCATTAATTCCACGATTAAAAGCAAGAACAAGGCTAAATAATAAATACCCAACCATAAACAAGCAATAAAATCAAACACCCATTAAGTTTACATTCTGGGGTTGGGTCACAACCCTAGTGAGAATGCTACTCATGCTTAAAATAGAAGATATAGAAGAAGAAATAATAATCAAATCCATATTGATAATTAAAATGATGAAATCTATGTTCAAAAAGCTCAAAATGGCAAAAACTACTAAAGAGGGTAAAGAAGAACGTCTACTATGGCTGCTGATTCACAACTTGACCTAAAAAGTGTAACTCTTCTATTTATACAAAGCTGAAATATTCAGACAAAAATGCCCTTTTAGAGGTTCTGTGGTCGCACAATTCCATATGTGGTCCGCACTTTGCTTCAACTTAACAGGGTTTGAATCTTGCGGCCATACAATTTTGAACCGCGACCGCATCTCACTTTTTCACCGGTCCCTACATTCTAGAGTGCGGCCGCACATGGCTCTTCTGCAGACCACACAAATGCAAATGCAGCCGTGTAGCTGATCTTTTGTAGCCGCACAATAATTGTGCGGTCCGCACTTCCTTTGAACTTGATATGAAAACTCTCTGAACTTTTGTTCTAGCTTAGCTTCTGTGGCCACACATTTCATGTGCGAACCGCACTTCTCACAGTCCTCTAATAAGTTTGTCTTCACAATCTGCGGCCGCAGATGATATTCTGCGGTGCGCACTTTGAGCTTCTGTGCCTGTTTTTGTCCTTGAGTTCAGATCACTCCTTCTTGAGTTGGATTTCATCATAGTGGTTCAATATCCAATATTCCTGCAATTAAGCATATTTTATCAGTTTTCAGGAACACAATTAAACGCTTTTGGACTAAAAAGAAAGCTAAAAGGCGCTAATAAGTAGTCAAAATCCCTACTTATCACCTGCCCACCAAATTTCTCAACTACGACTAGCGAAGTCTGCTTATCGAGGTCATCTGAGAGATGACCTCGATAAGTGGAGGGACTAACTGTATGAGTCAAAATCTGACTAAGGATTCGACATGAAGTGGTATTACTAAAAGTAATTTGGCCGAGGTCGACTAATAACCAATGGAACTCACCGTCGAGTATCGATCATGGCCGAGGTCAAGTGTCAGAAGGAGCAATAACGGCTAGTTTAGTAACAAGATTTTTGAGGGAATATTTCATTGAATATTCTCTCTGTTTGTACTTTTAGGGTTAATTGGGGGGTATGTCCCTTATAAATAGAAAGAGAGATCAGGTGATAGGCATGTAATATTCTCTGATAAGAACACTATATGAAAAGCAAATGTTCTCTCTACATAGAATACAAATATTACCTTTCTAAAGAGATTCGATCTTCTATTATTCTACACCTTTTCTACCAGATCCGAGAATGGTCCTAACATTCTGACCTTTATCTATCATTCATCATTGTCAGAAGGAGGAATCATCCACCTTGTTCAATATTGGGATAAACATTCCTTTTATTTACTTCACTGCCATTTATTGTCATTTATTGCTTTTTATTTACTCCTCATTAATGGTCGAAAAACATTAAATGCTCCTTGCATTTGATCTTCTGATAGCGTTGCTCTACGTTATTCTCATTAATCGTTATAGATCATAGGTTATTATTATTAACTAAGATTAACCCCTCATCATAAATATTTAATCAGTTTAATCAAAATCTATATTTTTCGTGAAACAATAGTAATGGGTCCACGTGCAATGCGCGTGTCAAAAAACTAGTTCTTAGGATAAGGACATTCAGAAATGGCAAACGAAATTTCTCTAACTCAATCCTATTACATATTCCAAATCACCCATTAAGGCATTGTTTACCTCAAAAATACGAGTAATAATTAAGTTTGATTTGTGGCTTTAAACATATGTGATTTAGTTCAATACCAATTAATAATCAAGAAATATGAAATAGAAATGAAAAAAATAAGTGAATCAAACCAATGTTACTCAGTAGTAGTACCTCGAGCTTAGTGACCTCGAGATGGATTAAGAGCAATAAAGTAACAACAATAAATGTAAAGAACAATTCTGATGTAGGCAAAAAGTAGAGAGTATATTCTTTTTTCAATGATTAGATCATGTTACAAAATTATTGGGGTCCCCTTTATATAATAGGGGAACCCTAAATAAGGTATATTTCTATTTACAATGAGGAATATTCTTGATACATCTATCTAACTGCCTGGTACGGAATCGTACAAATTTATTCCGGGATTTGTGCCATGATCTTGGGGACATGGTAGGAATCTAGCTCATTCTGTTACAAATCCATAATGATACAATTTCGGGGTCGAGCATACGTAACTTCGGTATACCTTGCACTCCTATCTTGGGGCATTGCATTCCGTCCTCGCGCTCAAGTCTAATCTGTCGAGCTCAAACCCGATCTTACCTGAACTCGGGCTTTGGACAACCTCTCGAGCCTATAGATCGAAGGTATACAATCTCGACCGTATACAGATAGTCCCCGCATTTCTTAGAGTTAGATGATAAGAAACGATTTGAACCTCGATCCCCCGGAGTCCATAATGATGATGTTATCCCCGTGACGCAGGCGTTCGAAGTGACTGAAACGTCCCGTCGGTCCGCTTCCCCAAAACATTAAATACACGCCTGTACTGGTCGGCCACTAGTGCCGTCGAACCGTCGTCGCCCTTCTATAAATACAAGGCTACTCCTTTGAATAAAGAATTTACTCTTTCATCACGTTTACTCTAATTCTTTCTCTTCTTCATCTCTTTCTCTGATCATCTGATTCCACTGCCCCTTTAAGCGCCGGAAAACATCAAGTTCTCATAAAACATTATTCTCCGCTACCGTCTGTACTTCTTTAGCTTAAAATTATGGCTAAAACTTCCAAAACGGTTCCCAAAAAAGAAAAGGCATTGTCTTCTTCTACCTCCCGGCCGGCCAAATGGTGGTGCCGCCGACTCTTCAAGAAATCACTCCCGGCCCTTGTGTGATTTAAAAGGACTTCAATATCGAGAATCCCCCTGATATCCCAGGCCGATGTGAGCATGCATCTCGATATCTTAGTTTGATATTGGAGAAGTACCTCAAAGCTATGAAGAGGGACTGTGGCTGGGGAGACGAGGTCATGGTTCAGATCCCGGGCCCCGAGGAGAGCATCACTGCCCACGTGGAGCGATTTTTAAGTGTTTACACTTATCCCTTCACACTGGGTCCCCTCGACCCGGTAGTGATCGACTTCTGTAAAACATACGAGGTCACTCTCGGTCAGATCCATCCCTCCTTTTGGCGCATCGTGATCATGCTGCTCTACTTTTTCGGAAAGGCCGAGGGGTTGGAATTCACCCTCAACCATCTTATTTGGATGTATCGGCCCCAGCTGTTCCGAGGGCTCATCAAGCTGCAACGTCGAACAAAGAAAGCCTTCTTTGCTAGCAACGATAAAGACAAATATTGAGGCTGGATGAGCCGTTTCATCAGAGTAAGGACTTCGGATGTCATCCCCCGGGACAAAATGCCGTTCCCGGAGAGATGGAATTTTAATCATAAGTGGAGTCCTTCTTCCCAATATCTATATATACTCAGCTTCCGCATCTCATAATATTTTTATCTTTTCTACACCTGTTGCTTGGACATCTCACCCTGTCCCCGACCTCAAGGACTGGGTCCGAAAGTTGCCCTCGACCTCCTCGTATGATGAGCACAAATGGCGTGATTTATCGAGGGGCAAATGGGAGGCCAAGCATCATGGTAAATATTTTTTCTAGGTTTCGGATATTTTTTATTTATCGGTGGCATCAACTTATTCATATTTACTGTGCAGGCATCAGAGACGTCTCTGAAATGAGGCCGGCCCCGCCTGGAGAGAAGACTGCATCCTCGATCTCGAAATCGGGGAAGGACAGCAAAATAAAGAGGGCTTCAAAGCCCGAAGATTCACAGGACGAGGGAACTCCTACTCGAAAGCCGAGGCGGAAACTTGTACATGCGGATTTGGATTCCGCCACTCACTGCCTAGAAGATGAAGAGAAAGAGGGTGAAGAAACGACATTGGTACCCCGAACTAGGAAACCAGTCGAGGCGCCAAGCCTTCCGAACCTGAGACTTAATCTTATGGTGGAGAAGCTTCAGAAAAGGACTTGGGCAAAGCCCTTGAGTCCCTGGAGATTGAGATCATTCCCTCTCCTTCAATAAGTTCGCCTGAGGGGATAAATGCTAAGAAGGCTGCAATTAATTAGAGCGCCTCGAGTGAGAAGCTGGGGGCCGTGATAATGGGTCACTCTCCATCTCTATCAGCTTACTCCGAGGAGACCGTAAAGGACGCTCGGGCTTTGCGAACACCCGACCCAAGCAATGTCTTCGAGGAAGACCCTTTCTAGGGCTGCTTCACGGAGTCGACGATGCTGTTGACCTTAATGATGCTTCCGCCCTCTTCGAAGAGGCTCAACGTCTCCTCTCTTGGGTAAATTCTAGCTTTCATTGCTGTAACATTTTCTTTCCTTCATTTCCTTTGACTGACATATCTTCATTTCATGTATAGGCCATCATTAAGTTTAGAGCTGAGCTGAGCCAATGTGAGGCCGAGCTTAGGAGGGTTTCGGGTGAAGAGAAGGCCTTGAGGCTCCTCTGTGGCCAAAAGGAGGAAGAGCTTAAGGACATTCGGGCTGAATTGGCCAAAGCTCGAAAAAATGAGACCGGGCTAGATGAGCAGGTAATTGTGATTTTAACAGTGTATGGCCTTCTTGGCCTTACTTCGGAGGCTAATACTTCGATGTCTCAGCTGCAGCAGAAGTTGGAGATGATTGGGCAGCTTCGGGGTGAGGTTGATCAAGTTAGGGCTGACTGTCATAGATGGAAAAAGAACATGGATCAGCTCGCTGCCGATAAGGAAGCTGTTATAGCCCAACTGACCTCGGCTGAAACTCAACTCCGAGGCCTTAAATTGAAGGGTTTGGCCCAGGCCAAGAAAATTGAGGAGTTAGAGGCATAGCTTGCTAGAGCCCGGGCCGAAGCTGCACAGGCTAAGGCTCAAGTTGAGAAGACGAAGGCCACGGCTGACAAGACCATCGCTGTGTATTTAAGAGATGCCGAGGATGTTCAAGCGGAGGTGAGAGAGGCCTCCGACCGGGAAAAATGGAGTAATGATTTGGCCAAGTGCCAAGCCCAGAGGGAGACTCTCGAAGAAATCCACGCCCGAGGATTCGACCTTGCTGAAGAGATAGCTGAAGCAAAGGCATGGGAAATCGATGCCAGGTTTCTTGTCTCTTCTGATGACGAGGATGTTGTGAGTGGCTCCGGGGACGGGGAAGGTGAATAAGGTGCCTTCGAGGGGGTTCCCGAAGATAAAGCTGCCGAAGTGCAGTTCTTGAGGACGTCGCTTCCGGGGATGTATTCCCGAAATAGATTAGGTTCTCTTTTTCTTTTGTGTAAGGGCCCTTCATGGGCGTTGCAAATGTACTTTGTAAATTATCTTTTGTGAATATAAAAAACCCCTTTGCTTTATCTTCAGTTTGGGTTGAATTTCTTTCCGTCTTTATTTGTGGAAAATTTTGTTCTATAACTCTAATGATCAGTCCGAATACTGGACTCAGAACATAGTAAACCCTTAGATTTTTTATCGATAAACATAATACCTCCTCGAGCTAAGCTTAAATCGATTCGGTGCGAGCTCGGAATAATGGGACTCTTGAGTCCGAGGTCTCGAACTCTATATATTTTGGCCCTTAAGCTCTTTTAAATTGGCCCTTAGGCTCTTATATACCTGCCCTTAGGCTCTTTAGGTTGGCCCTTAGGCTCTTATATATCGGCCCTTAGGCTCTTATATATCGGCCCTTAGGCTCTTTAAGTTGGGCCGATTCGGCCTCCAAAGTGGCTATAATTTTTCCTTCTTTTCGGCTAAAAGACTTAATAAAAATTTTTGTATGCCTTAGCATGTGTTTTTTGCACCCGTTGGGTTTTTCGAGGGTTCGACGTATCGGAACTTATTAGTAACTTGTTTGTGTAATGATAATTGAATACCTCTTGAGGCTTTTTCGAAGGTTGATATTATCGAAGCCTTTAAATCATTCGAGGGCTGATTTTATCGAAGCCCTTTATTTTTTGCTTTTGCCGAGGGTAGCCTAGTTTAACCGGTTTTTTCAAAGTATTTGAAGGCCTTTAATTAATGGCAGAAGTCGGACGTTTCCTAGCCGCATTATTTTGACCGTAGCCTTTTTATATGACCGTAGACTTTAATATGACGGTAGCCTTCAAGTATGTCACTTGGACTTGTTTCCCGATAACCTTTCGAACTTGTTCGAAAAGTTAGTACCCGAGTATATTGGCCTTGGCCTTTGTTTCGAGGGGATGCCTTTTTGAGGTCTTATGAGTCCGAGTTTTTGATGACTCGGGCGTGCTGACTGTCGATGACAGTCCCCGAGTATTCAGGTGTGTATTTGCGTTTTGGCTCTTGAGCCGTTTCCCGTAGGATTATAAATGTAGAGCTTCATATAATAGTAGACTTCTTTTTGAAACACAAAGTGGTTTTGATATAAACAGAATGCTTCTTCAAATAATTGATACACGCATATATGTTTTGCCGTCGGGGCTCGGCTATTCTATATGGAGACCGTTCATCTGACCGTTTGGCCTATTACAAAGTTCTTCTATCGAGGCCCTCTTTGGCATGAAGTAAAGTATTTTCCTGAAAATATAACCTCCGAGGGTGATGGCCCCCTAGTATTTGAGGTTGATTGAAAAGAAGCCTTGGATACTGTTGAGTTCTCCTTAGGTAGCACATAGTTGTTGCCTCATTAAAAACCTTGCCGGTAAAACCCGTTTGGGACAAAATCCGATCTAAGGAAAAAAGAGTGCAACGCATGATTTAAAACCTAAGGCCTTCGTGTAAAAACGTACCTTCGATAGTTTTGATCGAACACCTGCAATGAGTTAGTTTTAAATTCAAGAAAGATACATTCATACCTTAGCAATAGTATCGTTTGAGTAACGATATGTTCCAATTGTTCGGCAGTTGTTCGCTTTCCATTGTGCTTAGTTTGTTTGATCCCTTACCAACAACTCCGAGGACTCGGTACGGTCCTTCCCAATTCGGGCCTAGTTTCCTTTCATTCGGGTCTCGAGTATTGAGGGTGACCTTTCGTAGAACTAAGTCCCCGATTCCAAAATGTCGAAGGTTGGTTCTTCTATTGTAGTATGTTTCGATCCTTTGCTTCTGCGCGGCCATCCAAACAAGCGCTGCTTCTCGCTTTTCATCTAATAATTCGAGGCTAGCATTCATGGCCTCGTGATTTGTCTCCTCCGATGCATGTTGAAACCTGACGCTGGGTTCTCCGACCTCAACGGGGATGAGGGCCTTAGAGCCATATACTAAAGAAAACGGGGTGGCGCCCGTGCTAGACTTCGATGTTGTCTGATATGCCCAAAGGACCTCGGGTAAAACTTCTCTCCATTTTCCTTTTGCATCGTCTAACCTTTTCTTCAAGTTTTGAATGATCGTTTTGTTTGTTGACTCGGCCTGTCCATTTTCGGTTGGGTGGTATGGTGTTGATAATATCCTCTTTATTTTATGTGCCTCGAGGAACTCTATCACCTTGCTGCCGATGAATTGTTTTCCATTATCACATACAATCTCAGCAGGTATCCCGAACCGGCATATGATGTGGTCCCAGATGAAGTCAATAACTTCTTTTTCTCTGACCTTCTCGAAGGCCTCTGCTTCCACCCACTTAGAAAAATAATCAGTCATAAACAAAATAAATTTAGTTTTACCTGGGGCCGTTGGTAGAGGGCTGACTATATCCATTCCCCATTTCATGAAATACCACGGATAGGACCGAGTGGAGTTGTTCTCCTAGTTGATGGATCATCGGTGCAAATCGTTGGCACTTATCACATTTTTTGACAAATTCCTTAGTATTTTTTTCCATGTTATCCCAGTAATACCCTGCTCTGATAATTTTGCGAACCAAAGACTCGGCGCCGGAATGATTTCCACAAGTACCTTCGTGGACCTCTCATAGAACATAATCGGTGTCTTCCGGCCCTAAACATACTGCCAATGGCCCATCGAACGTTCTTCGGTACAACGTTCCATCTTCATCTAATGTAAACCTAGCAGCCTTGGTTCGCATGGCTCTCGATTCTTTGTGGTCCGATGGGAGTTTACCATTCTTGAAATAATCGATGTACTTATTCCTCCAGTCCCAAGTCAAACTTGTTGAATTTATCTCGGCATGAACCTCTTAAACCACAGACCTCGATAACTAGACGACAGTCCCCGGGACAATATCATCTTCTTCAACTGAGGATCCCAAATTAGCACGTGCATCGGCCTCACTGTTTTGCTCTCGAGGCACATGGTCCAGGGTCCATTCCTTGAAGCGATGCAAAGTTACGTGTAGTTTGTCTAAGTATCGCTGCATCCTATCCTCACGAACTTCAAAACTTTTGTTTACTTGGTTTACCACCAATATTGAATCGCACTTGGATTCAATGACTTCTGCTCCCAATCTCTTACTAGTTCGAGACCTGCAATCATGGCCTCATACTCGGCCTCATTATTAGTCAACCTAAAAATTTTGATAGATTTTCCAATGGTACTACTCGTAGGTGGTTTTAAGACAATGCCAAGCCCGGACCCTTTCACATTTGAAGCACCATCCGTGAAAAGAGTCCATACCCCCGATGATGTACCCGAACTCAGCAGGAGTTCTTTTTCCACTTTGGGTACGAGGGTCGGCGTAAAATCGGCCACGAAGTCAGTTAGAATTTGAGACTTGATGGCCATTCGGGGTTGATATTCGATATCGTACCCGCTAAGTTCAACGGCCCATTTGGCCAGCCGGACCGATAGCTCGAGCTTATGCAAAACATTTCAAAGGGGGTATGTGGCTAATACACATATGGGATGACATTGAAAATATGGCTTTAGTTTCCTAGATGCGCTTATCAATGCAAGTGCTAATTTTTCTAAGTGAGGGTATGTGGTTTCAGTATCTCCTAGAGTTCGGCTTACATAATAAACAGAAAATTGTGTACCTTGCTCTTCTCGAACTAGTACCCCACTTACCGCTATCTCAGATGCTGCCAAATACAGGTAACGTTTTTCATCTACATATGGGGTGTGAAGCAAAGGCAGGCTCGACAAGTATCGCTTTAGTTCTTCTAAGGCTTGCTGGCGTTCCGGGGTCCATGCAAAATCCTTTTTCTTTTTGAGCAAGGAAAAGAACCTGTGACTTCGATCTGATGACCTCGAAATGAATCGACCCAAAGCAGCTATTCACCCTGTTAGCCTTTGCACGGCCTTCACACTATCCACGATCGTGATATCCTCGATGGCCTTGATCTTATCGGGGTTAATTTCGATGCCTCGATTTGATACCATGAAGCCGAGGAACCTACCCGAGCCGACTCCGAAGGCATATTTTTCCGGGTTAAGCTTCATGTTGTATTTCTTCAAAATTTTGAATTTTTCCTGCAAATGAGCTAAATGGTACTTTGTGCGCAGGGACAACCAACATATCATCAATGTAAACTTTCATTGTTTTACCTATTTGTTCTTCAAACATTTTGTTAACTAGGCGTTGGTATGTAGCTCCTGCATTTTTTAGCCCGAAGGGCATTACGTTGTAACAATAAGTTCCAAATTTAGTGATAAACGAAGTCTTTTCCTGGTCCTCCAGGTTCATCTAAATCTGATTGTACCCGGAGTAGGCGTCGAGAAAAGTTAGAATCTCGTGGCCGGCAGTGGCAGCGATCATACGATCGATGTTGGGCGGTGGGAAAGAGTCTTTTGGGCATGCTTTGTTCAAATCTTTGTAATCTACACACATTCTAAGTTTATTTCTCTTAGGAACTACAACTACGTTGGCTAACCATTCGGGGTACTTTACCTCCCGAATATACCCTATTTTAAGAAGTTTGGTTACCTCGTCCTTTATGAATGCGTGCTTCACCTCGATCTGGGGCCTCCTTTTTTGCTTTATCGGTTTGAACCTGGGGTCGAGGCTTAGCCGGTGTGTTGTTATTTCCGGTGGAATCCCTGTTATATCTAAATGGGACCAAGCAAATCAATCCATATTATCAATAAGAAATTGAATGAGTTTTTTCCTAAGTTCGGGGGTTAATCCCGTTCCCAGGTATACCTTTCTCTCGGGCATGTATTCGATCAGTATACCTGCTCTAGTTCCTCGATCGTTGACTTAGTTGCATCGGACTCCTCGGGAACGACGAAGGTTCGAGGAGTGAGAAAATCCTCTTCTTCGTCTTCGATTACCTGCTGCTCCAATTCCATCGAGGCTGGTGGCGGTGATTGCTATTTGGCCGCTTGCTTACCTTTAGCGTTCGACTTTTCTGAGGTCGACGGCTCTGGTATCGGTGTTACTTCATCGACTGCAAATATCTCCTTTGCGGCGTGTTGCTCTCCGTAGACAGTTTTTACTCCATCCTCTGTTGGGAACTTCATCATCTGATGAAGATTTGAAGGTACTGCCCTCATGTTGTGTATCCATGGTCTTCCGAGGAGTGCATTATACCTCATGTCACCTTCGATGACATGAAACTTTGTATCTTGTATGGTCTCGGCTACGTTTACTGGTAGGATAATCTCTCCCTTTTTTGTTTCGTTTGCCATGTTGAAGCCATTTAGGACCTGGGATGTAGGTACAATCTGATCTTGCAGGCTGAGCTGTTCTACGACCCTCGATCTGATTATGTTTGCTGAGCTACCTGGATCCACTAAAACACGTTTAACTTGAATTTTATTTAAAAGGATAGAAATTACCAGGGCATCGTTGTGTGGCTGAGGTACGCCTTCTGCTTCTTCGTCATAGAACAATAAGGCATCCTCGGGCACATAGCTCTGAGTCCGTTTTCCCTTGTGACTGACACCTTGGTACGTTTGAACACAGGTCTTTGTGGGATATCAACGCCGCCAACGATCATATGGATTACATGTTGTGGCTCTTCCTGCTCATTTTTTCTTGTATATCTCTCTCTCTCTCTCTGAAGTGGTTCTTAGCTCGATCACTGAGAAATTCTCAAATATGACCTTCGTTGAACAATCGAGCTACTTCCTCCCTTAGTTGCCTGTAATCTTCGGTTCTATGACCATGTGTGCCATGATACTTGCACATCAAGTTCGGATTCCTTTGAGAAGGATCGATTTGTATGGGCCTCGACCACTCGGTGTCTTTGATTCTCCCAATAGCTGACACAATCCCAGATGCATCTATTCTGAAGTTATACTCTGATAGTCGAGGTGCCTCTGCGGGGTTGGTATGTTTATCGAACCCGCTCTTACTCATGAGTCCCCGAGAACTTTGACCTCGATCGTTTCTCCGATCGTTCCGAGGAGCGTTACGGATCGGGCCGTTGTTCCTCCGATCGACATATGGCTGATACCGTTCTTTGTTGAATCATGATTCCCAGTATGTGTCCCTCGGGGGCTTGGCTTCCAACCTGCTAGGATGAACTGAACCCGAGGGGGCTCCCAACTGGTCGTCCTCAACCCTGATTTTTTATTGGTAACGATTGTGCACATCTGACCATGTCACAGCTGGATATTCAATCAAGTTCCGCTTTATTTGTCGAGATGCAATCGAACTCCGTTCGTTCAATCCCTGCATAAAGGCCTGTACTGCCCAGTCATTGGAGACCGACGGTAATTCAATTCTTTCCATCTGAAACCTAGACACGATCTCCCTTAACATCTCGTCGTTCCTTTGTTTTATCTTGAAGACGTCCGATTTCCTCGTAGCCACCTTTATGGCCCCGGCGTGTGCTTTCACGAAGGCGTCTGCTAACATAGAAAATGAATCAATAGAGTTAGGAGGTAAGTTATGGTACCAGATCATGGCTCCTTTCGACAATGTTTCTCCAAACTTTTTCAATAAAACTGATTCGATTTCATCGTCATTCAAGTCCTTTCCTTTGATCCCGCAAGCATATGAAGTAATATGCTCGTTGGGGTCGGTTGTCCTGTTATATTTGGCTATATCCGGCATGCGAATTTTTTTGGGAATGGGCATCGGAGGCGCTCTGGGGGAATGGATTTTGTATGAACTTTTTGGCATCTAAAACTTTCAAAACTGGAGGTTCCCCCGGTATTTGGTCTACACGAGAGTTATAAGTCCCCACATTTTTATTATTGTCCTCAATCTTCTTTTCCCCGGACTCGATCCTCTTAGTGAGCTCTTCGAGCATCCTCATGATGGTGGGTCCTGAGTCATTTTCGTTCGACCTCTCTAGTGCTGGTTCAGCACGCCGAGCGTTTTCATGTTCAGCTACACTTAGAGTCTTATTCTGACTTTGAAGTTGGGCGATGGCGATTTGCTGAGCTTGTAGCATCTCGAATATCATCTGGAGGCTAATTCCGCCATCTCCCATTCCTTGCGCTCCTTGGCCACTAGATCGAGCTTCCTTGCATACATTCCCCCCGGGGTCTGTGCCTAAGTCCGCGTTTAGAGCAATGTGTGAACTAACATCAACCGATTCCATATTTGGCACTTCCCCTGGGTTTATCGGTGGTACACCGCCCCTACATTATTGTTTTCTCCAAGACCATCGTTGTCATGAATAGGTGCATTTTGTGAGCTAGACATGTTTCATCCTGAGAATCAAAAAAACTTGACAAGAATAAGTGTAAAAACAACGTGTGTAATGAGAATCAGTAAGGAAATAATCACTATTATCTTTAGCCCAACGGTGGTCGCCAAACTGTTTATCTCGAAAATACGAGTAACAATTAATTTGATTTGTGATTTTAAAGATATGTGATTTAGTTCAATACCAATTAATAATCAAGAAATATAAAGTAGAAATGAAAGAAACAAGTGAATCAAACCAATGTTACTTAGCAGTAGTGACTTCGAGCTTAGTAACCTCGAGATGGATTAAGAGCAATAAAGTAAGAACAATAAATGTAAAGGACAATTCTGATGAACAGTAGGCAAAAAGTAGAGAGTATATTCTTTTCTCAATGATTAGATCATGCTACAAAATGATTGGGGTCCCCTTTATATAACAGGGGAACCCTAAATAAGGTATATTTCTATTTACAGTAAGGAGTATTCTTGATACAGCTGTCTAACCGCCTGGTACGGAATCGTACAATTCTATTCCGGAATTTGTGCCATGATCTTGGGGACGTGGCAGGAACCTAGCTCATTCTGTTACAAATCCATAACGGTATAATTTCGGGGTCGAGCATACTTAACTTCGGTATACCTTGCACTCCTTTCTTGGGGCACCGCCCTCGGGCTCGGGTCTAATCTGTCGAGCTCGAACCCGATCTTACCTGAACTCGGGCTTTGGACAACCTCTCGAGCCTATAGATCGAAGGCATACGATCTCGACCGTATACATGCATAAACTCTTGCAATTCTACATATGTGTGTGTCTATAAAAAGGGGGAGAAAGAGATACATTCCAAGAGCATAATGCTAGTTTCTTTTAGGTCATTCAGCGCAAAATAGAATCAGATTCTTTTGTAAGCAGATGTTTAGGAATTAGAATAGACCAACGACGTCCACTATTCAAAGCATAGGTCCCTTGTTGCTAGACTATTTTTTAGCAAGGGTAGCTGTACTTTACAAAGCACAAAATAACACTTGCCTCTTTTAGCGCAAACTATAAAAATTACGAACACTCCCTCTATCCTTTTCAATTTGTCGTTTAAGTTTTATGTCCCCTATCTAGAAAATCATTTAACAACATCAATTACTAAAGTTGTATTGATAGACCAAGTTAAAAAATTGACAGTTCTGATCCGAAGGAGAAGTCTCCCTCCCTCCACCACACCACCCTTACATTAGGAAATTATCTCTCATTTCATTCACAGTAGATTTGTACCTTCCATTACTTAAAAGATGATGAGTGCAAAAGTATATATATGTCCAATTCCCTATGTTATGTGTGCATATAGTGTGAAGGGGAATCTTGGCCTAATTGGCCTAATTAGTAAAGTTTTTATCATGTGACTAGGAGGTTACGAGTTCGAGCCGCGGATACTGTTTCTTATAAAAATGTAGGGTAAGTCTGTGTACAATAGTCCCGTGCATAGCAGGAGCTTAGTGCACCGGGCTGCCCTTTATAGTGGAAGAACCCCTCCCCCAAACAAATTCAGTGGAATCCGATGGCATACACAAATATAAAAAGCAAAAGTGACCGCCCAAACCCCCTCAAGTCTCATTTTTCTAGGCCTGGGGAGGAGTGTTTATTCTCTTTTATGAAGGCTGGTCTCTCAAGTGTTGCCTCTCATATTATATGTACACCTAATTAAGAGATCTTACAAGAAAAGGAAGTGCACAAATGAACACATATTGGTCCTTCAGAAAAAAGTCCATGGAAAGAAACCATTCTTTTCAGCACCATCCCAAGGCATTCCATGTATTGGGACCTCGCCATATTTCTTCTCCCGGTTGGAGAGAACTCATCAGCTCCAGTTGGTTAGTTCCCATTTTTCCTTGACTTCTTCGTTCCGCTCTGAATTCCTTGTACTACTTATAATGATGTCTTTATTAAATTAATGTGCAGGAAGGATGAAAGCTACAAAAGAATAGTGATGGCCTGCTTTGTACAAGCAGTATACTTGCTCGAACTTGACAGGCAAGAAAATAGGAGCACAGAAACTGCTCTTGCACCACAGTGGTTGACACCTTTTAAGTACAAACTAGTTGAAGTCCTTGTTGATGAAAGAGATGGCTCCATATTTGCTGCAGTTTTGGAGTGGGATCAAATAGCAGCGTTGGCTGATTTTATACCCATAAGACCAACTGGTGCACCAAAGGTTGTATTAGCCATCAGAGGAACACTTTTGAGAAACCCCACAATAAGGAGAGATATTGAGGATGATCTACGTTACATAGCATGGGAAAGTCTTAAAGGATCCTTCAGTTTTGATAGGGTTTTAACGGGTATAAAATCAATCATCAACGTTCAAGGAAGCAAGAATGTGTCCATCACAGGGCACTCGTTCGGAGCTGGCTTTGCTCTCGAGGTATATAAGGCGTTAGCTGTAGATGGAACTTATATAGAGGCACATCTTTTCAATCCACCATCTGTTTCATTAACCATGAGTTTGAGAATCTTGGGTGGGAAAGCTGGATTTGTATGGAAAAAGTTCAAATTAATGCTTCCTTCTAACTCACAGAATCTAGGCAAGAGTGCTGATGAGGCTGCAGCTGAAGCTACAGAATCAAGAATCAGTTCAGAACTTAAACAAATGCTGCCAATGCCTCATTTCTATGTTAATACAAGTGACTACATCTGCTACTACTATAATTAGCCGGATGGAGGACAGAACAATATGTTCAATGGTAATAAAGATAAAGAAGCAAAACCTGGAAACAGGCAAACTGGAGTAAAGCTTTTTGTGGTGTCAAAGGGAAAGCAGAAGTTTCTTGAGGCACATAGGCTGCAGCAATGGTGGTCTGATGACTTGGAACTCCAAATTGCTCTGAATAATAGCATGTTGATAAGTAGACAGCTCAACTCCTTGTACACCATTAATTCAAGCTCCTAAACTTAAACTCAAGGCTAGAGTCTTTAATTGGAATTCTCAGCCCTTGACAGTTTTTCTTCAAATTATCTTCCAAAAGTGGATACAGGACAACAAATGTATTTCTACCATTAGGTTCATATTGATATGGCTTGTGTACTTGCATTTGGACTGGTAAAGACTGAAATGTTAAATTACAACACTGTAAGGCTTGAGATTCTGCATTGACTTATGAATGAATTGATTAACCACCTAAACATTTTGACTTGCTAAACCATATATGAAAACTTTAGAAAATTTAACAGCATAGCAATTTCTTCCTGTTTATCATCACCCAAAAAACACCAGGTGTCTTTTTATGATAAGTACATGATGGGGCCAAGCATATTTGCACCAAATGACATTAAAAATAGATGTTTTGCGCATTAAACTACTAAGCAAGTATTTGTAAAAAGAAATAATGTAGAAATGCAGTGTCAAGTCAAAACCAGGTTAAAACATGCACAGATGACAGAACGATCAATCTGATTCAGCAATCTGCTTGGCCTGTCAAGATAAGAGCACTACTCGTTGCAGTTATTTTAACATAATGTGGGAGTTTCTGTATTAAAGTTTAGGTAAATTCATCTTTCACTTCAGCAGAACAAGCTAGCAGACCTCAGCTACTTCAGGCTTTCTCTACCATTGGATATTTTTCTCGGAAATAATTATTAGTTATTCCAGAACCTAAAGAAAATAGAGAATTTAAAAAAGTAAATTCACTCTGAACTTCAATTGATCCTCATTTCCTCTTAAACGTGTTCGGAGAGATGTACTAGTATAAGATTTCCCTCTGTCTTCTTGATCATATTGCCCTTATTCTCAATCTAATTGACGTACGATAAACTCAACTAATCAAAGCCTAGATAAAAGCACCAATAATTACTCAATATGCAACAATACTTAAATCCTTGCATCTCGAAACGAACCCATTTAAGACTCAGTATCGCAACACTCTGCCTAATCAGATAAATCAAAATTTCAACACAAACGTATATTCACAGAACTTGGAATGCCCAAACACGTTTAAGACAAATTTTAGAAAGGAAAACCATATTCAAATAATAATGGAGTATTTATTTAAAGAAGCTTTGTGTTGTTCTTAAAATTACTTTTAGTAAGGAAAAATAGATATCCAAACTAATAAGTCGTACATAATTTTAAAAAATTTCAGAGTTGGTGCCCAATATGGACGACTTGCCGTGTCCTTAATTCTGGACACAAAAGACAATTTGGTCGTACAAAATGCAGAGTACTCTATTTTTCCTCAAATCGAGACAAAGATTGCAGATATTACATTAATTTAGGTACTCTGGACCATTACATTCTTAAACAAAAATTAACTGGAATATCCCAATATAATCCAAACAAGTTTTCTTGATTTTTTTTAAACCCTCAAAACCCTACTAGGCTGTTGGCCGTACGTCCATTTCACAAAAGCATTCATCGTTTTCAACCTCCGGCCACTTCCCAGCTAAGATGCCGCCAGCTAAAGGCAAAGGAAATGGGAAGAAGAAAGGGAAAGGGAAAGGGAATTCTAAGAAAACAAAGAGCAGAGCTTCAGACCCAACATGCAACTGCATTTTCCCAAGAGAAATCATCTCTAATATCCTTTCTCGTCTCCCTGTGAAGTCCCTTTTACGGTTCAGGTGCGTATGCAAGCCATGGCGGAACCTCATTTCTAAACCAAACTTCATCGCCGCCCATTTCAGCCACTCCTCTGCTTTACAGCGCAGCGGTTCATCCATTCTTCTACACACCCGCCATTACGAGACCTCTGATCATGTAGTCTCATTATACAACCCGCTTGAAGAATCAGTTGTGGAACTGGAAAGCCCGCATCCTTGCTTCTTTCCTCATACGGTCGTTTTGGGTCCTATCAATGGCATTGTCTGCCTTTTTCAGAAAGCTTTGGGTGATGTTATTACCCTTTGGAACCCTGCTATGAGGCAGTCCAAGATGGTGCCCCTTTCGGGGAAAAAGCCCGATAAGAGAATGTACTGTTGGGTATCCATTGGATTGGCCTTTGATCCCGAAGAGAATGATATTTTGATATTGAGAATCTTTTGTGTCGCGCCGTCATCTACAGTCCCGAACCATGTGGAAATGTATTCAACCAAGAGTTTCGGATGGAAGAAACTGAAATGTGACCTGGTTTGTAATATTATTTCCTATACTTGCCTCGCGATCGTTAAAGGGGTTCCTTATTGGTTGGCTCTTATAACTGATGAATTTGGGGTGCGTACAGTGTTGGTGCGCTTTGATGTGGGTAAAAAAGTATTAGAGAAGTTACCTATGCCAGGAACCGGAGAGGTGGTTCATCAATGTTTTGTGGCCATAGATGATTCTATTGGTTTGTTAACTCGGGAGGAAAGAGACGAATGTTATATTAGTGTTTGGGTAATGGATGAAGAAGATGGTTGGAGTAAGAAATGCAAGGTTGGACCGATATTCGGGTTTGACAGAATTGTGGGCTGTTTGAGGAATGGTGACATTGTTGTTGAGAATGAAAATGGACTGCTGTTCTTTGATCCAGTGACTAGTTCAGTTAAAGCAAAAGTGAGTGTTGATAATGCTAAGAAGGGTTCATATGAGATTTCCAACTATTCGGAGAGCCTACTTCTGATCGGAGGGATGCTACCAGTTAAGAAGCAAGCTAAAGATAAATTGGCACGCCAAAACCTCATAAGGTTCGGTGATTGCGTTATAACTGCTATATCTTGCTTTGTGTTGATTGTCAACTCCCACTTTTAGATGTTGTCATTGTGACGTTTTCTTATCTTATGTGCACATGTATGTGTTATAGAGGCACTTGGTGAACTAAGCACATTAACTCTGATGTATTAATTGAACTTACTCTATTGATTACTTTACTTAATTCTGTACTTCTATGCAATTGGTTGAGATGCTTATGCTTTGCTGCTGTTTCTAGCTTCTTTCCATAGAATTAGTCTATCATATGTACATGTGGGTTGTAACAAACTGCTCTGTTGACTAATTGAGATACACACAAGCTTGACCGGATATCACCTTTATTAAGAAAACATTGGTCCAAAGAGTTCTATTGATCTTGTGGAAGATTCTTGATTTTAAAAATAAAAGGATAAACTTATATTGAGAATTGTATTCCCTGGTATTAAGTTGAACCTGGAAGCCAACAGTAGGTCTTTTTGTCTCAGAAAATTAGTGATACCATATTGATTTCCAACAACTGTAGAGCTATGGTACCTTTTAAATTTTTAGCGAGGGAAACTTATAAAATCTCTGATCTTTGATACCTGAACTGTGTTTGCTTAGTCTTCTTGTTTTTGGAAGTGTTCACCAATTTTTGTTCCTTGACAGAGTGAGTAGTAACACGAGACAATTATTTTTCCAGTTATTTAATAGCAAGTAATTTGCAGTTATTCATTCGAAGGCATCAAGACTATCTGGAATAGCTACTCTCCTTGAATGCCCCCTTTTTCCCTCCCTCTTTACTGATGAAAGTATTAGAAGTTTCATTGTAACTATACAACTCTTGGTTTTCTCCTTGGTTAATTTTTCTAGCAATATTTGATCAATGAATTGACATGCCATGATTTTAGCATCTGTAGACGTATATAGTATACTGTACAGTGTGGAGCATACTTGAAGTGAATAAGTGATGCCAGGAACTGTAAGAAAGGTGCTTTTACGATGAAAATGATTAGAAGGAAGAGAAGGAGAGCATTGAAGTAGCTCCTTTAGTACGATGTGGACAATATGGAAAGAGAGATAGAGATGTTTGATGGAGTACAAAATTAGTTTGTACAGATTAGTGGAACATTTTTGTTCTTTCGATATTCTTGGAGTACTTTTAATATTCTGGTTAGCGTTGATGACTGGATGCTATTCGTAAAGAAACATGCTTTCTTGTAGGATTTTTGGTAAATATTTTTGTTCTTCAGATATTCTTGGAGTGCTTCTAATGTTCCAGTTAGTGTTGATGCTATCAGTAAAGAAACATGCTTTCTTGTAGGATTTCTACCTTTTGCATACATCTTCTATGTGGGAAATAAATCAAGATAATGTAACTCATAAAAAGATATTATGAGAAACTTACAAACATTTTTTTATGCAGGGATTGTCTTAACTTTGTAGAGACAAGCCTCTCGTGAACTCGGCTATCTAGTTTGCACGAAAGACGCCCTGTTTACCCCCTTTTTGCGAACCTCGGAGATAGATGATATACTCTTTGACATCTTTTCAGTTGGTAGGTAGGTGTATGTAGTTTCTGCCCTGGCTGTTTTACAACCATCTGATGTTTATACTGGAAGGTTCTAATTCTGATTATCTTACTTATCAGATTGTTCAACCAATGTCTGTTGTTCATTGCACTCATCAATTGGTACTTGATTAATCTATGGTGTATTCATGTTTGTGGTGTAATACTTTTGGAGTTTTCTTTCCCTTCATAACATCTCTCTTTGTGTTCCCTTTTGAGTTTTTCACTCAATTTCTGTCATTCCCTTAGGCAGTTCTTTTTGGTTAGAAGTTTTAGTGGCTCTCAATAATAGCATGCTGATAAGTAGGCAGCTCAACTCCTTGTTCACCATTAATTCAAGCTCCTAAACAAACTCAAGGCTAGAGGTTTTAAAAGGAATTCTCAGCCTTGGACAGTATTATTCTTCAAATTATCTTTCTAAAGTGGACAGAAAACAACAAATGTATTTCTATCATTAGGTTCAAGTGATATTGGCATGTGTACTGACATCTGGACTGGTAAAGACTGAAATGTTAAAACACAAGATTGTGAGGCTTGAGATTCTGGATTGACTTATGAATGAATTGATTAACCTCCTACACATCTTGACTTGCTAAACTAAATCTGAAATCTTGCATATAAACTTCAGAGAAACATTAAATAAATAAGAACTACAAAAGGATATATGACCTGCATCTTTGTGCAAAAGGTTCAATGTGCATTTCTACTGAACAGATTATGTTAATGAAATACATACTACAAACTCTTGAGTTTACCTAGAAGTTGGCACCAATCCCATACCAGATTTCTTTGAAATACCCTTGCTAACTGCACCTACAAGTAGGATGCATCACAATTCAAGCTCAAATATTTGGGGTTAAAAGAGTTAATACCCTGAAACCCGCCTAAACTATTCAACTTTTGTCAGGTACCTACCTAAACTATCTCATGTTCCCGAAAATCCTCTGAACTATATCCCCCTTCGTAATAAAACCCCCTTGTCGCTTATGTGGCATTATGTGTGTAATAAATCGCCCAAGAGCGCGTGAATGCTAAAAAACACCCATTAAAATGACGTGTCTAACAGCTAATTAGCCCTTCTTTTTTTAAAATTTAAATATAATTTTTATTTTTTCCTCTTTTTCTTTATATTTCACCTTCCTTCCTCATTTTTTTACCTTTCTTCTCCATTTCTTCATTTGAATCCATTTGAAATTCTCTCTCTTATTATTTTTGATTTTATTTCTTATCTTTCTCGTTTTATCCATCCTCCATTTTTTACCTAAATTTGTTTGAAAGAAGGAACACCCTTTCAAGTATTTGAAGAGCATGAGGTTTAATGCCTTTCAAGAAACTAGGGAAAAAAAAATAGGTATCTCCTTTCAACAATTTTCATAATTTAGGTCTATCAAAACCCTAATATTCTATACCGATTTAGGAGTTGAAACCCTATTTTTTATCTTGATTTTTGAATGGAAGCAAGAATAGACAATGCAATCGAGGTTAGAACCAAGATTAATGGAGAAAATCGTGTAGCCATTCTCGGATGAGAGCAAAGAAAAAATGAGTGTTTTACAATTGAGCCACTAGTTTTAACTCTAGACCCCTTTTTTATTTTTACCATATAATTTTGGGAAACTTACAAAAATGTCCCAAATAAATCTCAACTTACCAACCTATAGCCATTAGTCATAGACTTACCAAAACTAGCCAACAAAAATTGAAACACCAAATAATAAGGTTCTTTCTTTCAAAGAATCACATGCAAAAATCACCTTCCATATTTTTAAGCGTGATTAGCAACATTAGATACAAGACGGAAAGGAAATTTCATGGACGGGGTAGCAAATAAGGTGATGAAATACAAAAATATATACAATATTCCAAAAATCTAAGCAAAAAAGGAACTTTTTCAATGGGTATAGTTGAAATTCATTGAAAATATATAGATAAGTCAATATACAAAATTTGAGGAAGATTGAAGGTGATTTGGACTGGTTTTGTATCAAAATTCGTAATTAAATCGAGTTCAAAAAAGTCTTCTGCGACACATGTATCAAACATGTATCACGCATGTATCTCACACACAGGTATACATGGATATACATGTGATACACAATTGATACAAATATGATACATATGTGATACACAAATGATACACAATGTGATACACATCTCATTTTTTTTCATGTTCAGCTTTTACTTCGAATTTTCAATTCAAACCACCTCAAAACTTCACCAAATCATCCCAAAATTGAGATTCAAGCTCCTTAAGTTGTGCCCAATCTATTCTAATAACACCCACTCAAAACAAAGCAAAAATTTGATATTTTTTTGCTTCAAATAGCTAATTGGCTAATTTGGCTAATATTAGTAATATTTTATCAATTGGCCAATTTTTGTAATGAGCTACTTATGAATGGACATAGCTGGTAATTTCCCTATAATTTTTTGCAATGATATAATAAAGAGTATTAAAATCATAACTAAGTCTGTTTTTTAGATTAAGATAAACAAATATTCACATAGATTGCCATCTGGCAGAATTTAAAAATAATTTGGAGAGTGTATTCAAACACTAGTAAGAATGCGACGAGGAATTTTTGTTATGAAGTGGGATATAGTTCAGGGGGTTTTTGGGGACAAGTAATAGTTTAGGTACGTAACTGACAAAGATCGTATAGTTTAAGCGGGTTTTAGGGTATTAACTCGGGTTAAAATGGTATATTCCAATCCCCGGTCACAAATTACTGTCCTAATTGGTCTAATCCCTCATTATTCAGTCTAATCACATACTTAAATTTCTCTTTTCCAAGCTCAATTCGAGATTATACGGGCAATTCTAAATGGAAGCCGCCCAATGAAAATAAATGAAGCATAAGTTTGACAAAGTAATTAAAAATCCAAGCACAAGTAAGCAAAGAAAAATACAATTACATTAACTAAATAAGCTAAAGAGGTTCATCACAATCCTTGTTGTGGCCCAAGCTTTGGAGTGTGATAGGCACTGCAAGAGCTTAATTAGCCTCTCTAAGCTAACCCATTTAACACTCAATATCACTATCACTCTGCCCAATCATGCAAACTAAAATTCCAGTATAAACTCTAATTTCATATAAACGTACATTTCCACAAAACTTTGCATGACCAAACACTTATGAGAAGACTTTTGGAAAGGAAAACCTTATTCAAAGGGTACTTATCTATACTATAGTAAAAGCACGAAGGCCCTTAGCAAAATGTCGTTTGCCTTTTTTACCCTTTAAAAATAAGTTTTGTACTAGACAAAATAGTCATTTAAATCATTTTCCTAATATTTAGGACTTGAAAATTAATTATTATATTTTGTGTATTAAATCCTTCCTTATTTAAACTAGGTAGAAAGTCCTAATATTTAGAACTTTAAAATCAATTAAACTTTTACCTTATATCATTCACTTCCAAAAAAAAAAACCAACTTAACATACGTTCACCACGTTTTCTCCCCTATCCCTTCATTAACAACAGATACATTTCTACAATGAATTAATATTTACCTAGAATAGAAGATGGAACTTAAACTAACGGCTTTTTGTGTGTCAAGTACTACAAGTAATGATTTATTGAATAATCAATTAATTATTTTTTTAATATTTAATAGTTTAAATGAATTAAAATTTTACGCATTAAAATCTTTCTTATTTGACTTATGCAGAAAGTCCTACCATATAGAACTTTAAAACTGTTAAGAGTTTACTTTATACAAATCTACGTTTATGAGTTTAAAATTAATTAAAATTTTAATTATTAAATTATTTCTTATTTAAATCATGTAAAAAGTCCAAAAACTTTAAAAATATTAAGAGTTTATTGTATGTAAACCTTTAAATTAACTAAAAATCTTAAGAATTTAAAATCAACCATTATACGTTGATTTAATTATCCAACGAAAATACATCCAAGTACCATATTCTATTTATCAATGCCATATAACCATATTTTATATACCAACGCCATGTCTTTTAAGAAAAGATAATTTTTTCGGTTGTCTTTTAATTTTGATACAAAGTTGGAAAGGTTCTGAGTCTGTATGAACTAATATTATGTACCTTGGTTAAAAAAAAAAATTTATCACCATGTAAAAAAATAGACATATAGATTTGCCACTATCTTTCTTTCCGAAAAATGCAGCCCCTACCATTAGTCGTCTATGGAGATCTGGGATTCGGTATTGAATCAATCCCAACATTTCGTTCGGTCACTTCAGCATCAAGGGGAAAAAGGACTCAACCCGAGAAAAGAAAAATCATAACATGTTTTAAAACTTTTAGTCTCTTTGTTATATAAAAAAAATAACTTTAATTTATTTCCCACCTAAAATATTTATTTTAGAATCTTGACAAATTAAATTAGATTCTATTTATTATTCTTCATAAAAATGAAAAACTGATTATACTTTCTTATAATCTATAGTCATAATAAATATTGTTTACTAAACCTTCCTCTAAATTAAAAAAAATCAATCTTTAAATATATAATTCTCTACCATATACCACATTTCTTTTATGTTGAACAAGTTTTTAAATTTTTAATCTCTTTTATTATAAAATTAGCTTACCTTCATTTTTCTACATAAAATATTTGTGTCAGAATCTTGATGATACATTGATTGTGAAAAAGTTACCATTAATTTGAAAGCTTCATTATTTTTTTATTCATTATTTGGTAATTAATAAATAATATTTTATTTCCTTGTAGGGTGATCTTAGGAATGCACTAGATCTCCTTTTCAAAAATTTAAGTTATTATTTAATTTTTCAAGCTTTTAAAATCTTAAGAAAAATAATAACTACTTAATTAATATCATTATACGAAGATGCAAGAAAATTTGTTTAAAGAACAGCTTCCTCAAGACTGACCTAATTAGTGACTGGAGTTTTGTGAAAAATTGTACTATTTAGTAAACTAGAATTTCAAGAAATATATATCCAGTAGTTAAGGTTTATAATATTTTGCTGAAATAACCATTTTGACAAATTCAACATGACATATTTATATCTTATTTCGCAAGATATTATAATTTCAAATATTATATAACTAATTCAACTAAATTCATCATCTTTGTATGTTAAGAAGATATTGTTTAATTGTATACAATAATTTATTTTTCTTGTATATATTTTATACTGATTGATGCGAAACACACGTGCAACGCACGTACACTAAAACTAGTTTATTTAAAGAAGCTTTGTGTTGTTTTTAAAAATACTTAAGAGCATGTTTAGACATAAAAAAAATTCCCTTTTTCTTCGAAAAATTTTCATTTTTTTTGTAATCAGCGTTCGGTTATAAATTTTCAATTTTCACTTGAAGATGCACTTTGAAATTGAAAATTTGAAAAATTACAAAAAACTGTTTTTCAAAATTTTCACTCAGATCACTCCAAAACTTTAAAAACAATCCAAAATTATATTCATGTCCAAATACAACTCTAATTTTTAAATACTATTTTTACTTTTTTTTTTGGAATTTTACAATTCTTATGTCCAAACGCCCACTTAGAAAGAAAAAGAAGATATCCAGATTACAAAAAGTCCAAAATTATTTTTAAAACCCTTTTTCCGAGCTGACGCCGAAATGGATGCCGCGTCCCAAATTCTGGGCACAAATGTCAAATTGGTGGAAGAGAATGTACTATTTGTCCTCAAAATCGAGACAAGGTTTGCAGATATTACATTAATTAATTTATGTACTTCCTTGTCCTTATCTCTTCTTTGGCTATAATTACATAAAGTGATTTTGATTGAAAACGTTTACTCCATGTTTTTTTTTTTTTTAAATTTCTTGTATTCATAGATTTTTCACATAAATATTACTACTACTCCATTATCCATCTAAATTAAACTTTAAAATCTATTAAACTAATCCTCAACATAATGAAAAACAACAAAATAGTTTAAGACGAGATGCAATGAGTGTATATTAACTGGAATGTCCTTATATGATCCGAAAATGTTTTTTTGACCTTAAACCATCAAAACCCACCGATTTTCGCTCTTCTTTGTCGATTTCACTAAACTTCATCGTCTTCAACCTCCGGCGAGTTCCCAGCAAAGAGATGGCGCCAGCTAAAGGCAAAGGAAATGTGAAGAAGAAAGGAAAAGGGAGCTCCAAAATTACAAAGAGCAGAGCTCCAGAATCAACTTCCGACTTGTATTTCCCAAGAGAAATCATCTCTAACATCCTTTCCCGTCTCCCTGTTAAGATCCTTTTACGATTCAGGTGCGTTTGCAAGCAATGGCGAAATCTCATTTCGAAACCCCACTTTATCGCCGCCCATTTCAGCCACTCCTCTGCTCTGCAGCGCAGCGGTTCCTCCATTCTTATAGGAACCCGCCATTACGAGTCCTCTCATCATGTACTCTCACTATATACTCCCCCGCCTGAGCCTGAGTCATCATCATCAATTGTGGAACTGGACAGCCCTTTTCCTTGCTTCTTTCCCCATATGTACATTGTGGGTCCTTGCAATGGAATTGTGTGCCTTTTTCAGCCACCTTGGGGTGATTTGATTTCCCTTTGGAACCCAGCTATGAGGCAGTCTAGGATGGTGAAGCTTTCTGAAAGCGAACCTGTTATGGGAGTGCACTGTTGGGCATCCATTGGTTTGGCTTTTGATCCCCAAGAAAATGATTTTTTGGTCTTGAGAATCTTTACTGCCGTGCCAACATCTACAGTCCCGAACCATGTGGAAATGTGGTCAACCAAGAGTTTTGGATGGAAGAAACTGAAAAGTGAGGTGGTTTTTCATATTCCTGGGCATACTAGCAACGTGAATGTTAAAGGGGTGCCTTATTGGTTTGCTACTGTCACTGATGAATTTGGGTGGCGGCCGGTGTTGGTGCGCTTTGATGTGCGCAAAAAAGTATTTGAGAAGTTACCAATGCTAGGAACCGGAGAAAGGAATAAGAAGCATCAACAACTTATGGTCTTGGACGATTCTCTTGGTAAGTTAACCTTTGATGAAAGAGGCGAATCATTTTTTGATGTTTGGGTAATGGATGATGAAGATGGTTGGACTAAAAAATACAAAGTTGGACCGTTACTCGGGTTAGATAGAACTATGGGCTGTTTGAGGAATGGTGACATTGTAGCTAAGAACAAAGAAGAAGCGGTGTTCTTGTTTGATCCCGTGACTTGTTCAGTTAAGGCAAACTTGAGCATTGATAGTTCTAAGAATGGTGCATATATGATTTTCGACTATTCAGAGAGCCTAATGCTGATCGGAGGGATGCAACCAGTTAAGAAGCAAAATGTTCGAGATAAATTGGCACGCAAAAAACTCACAAGGTTTGGAGATCAAGTCATCATTATACTATAGTTTATGTTACTATATTCTTGCTTTGTACTGATTGTCAACTCCCACTTTTAGATGTTGTCATTTCTTCAGAGGTTTTCTCATCTTATGTGCACATGCATGTATGTGGTATACAGGAGCTTGGTGAACTAAGCACATTTACCTTGAGGTGTTGATATACTATGTGAACTAACTCTATTGTTTACTTTAGTTAATTCTGTGCAATTGGTTGAGATGCTTGTGCGTTGCTGCTATTTATAGCTTCTTTCCATAGCGTAGGTCCAAAGGTTCCACCACACGTACTTGTGGGTTGTAAGAGTCGAGATGCGGACAAGTTTGGATGAATGCACAAGTTAAGAAAACATTGATCCAAATTGTTCTATTTATCATGCGTAAGAGTCTTGATGTCTAATAAAAGGATAAACATACATTGAGAAGTGCATTCCCTGGTCTTGGAGGCTTTTGCTTTTGAGATGGATCTATAATGACAAACTGAAGTATTAAAGAAGAATAAATGGAACCTTGAATTCAACAGTAGGTATTTTGTCACAGAAAAGTAGTGATAGCATATCAATCTCCAGCAACTGTCTTTTTACATTTTTAGCAAGGGAAACATAGAGGATCTCTAATCTTTGATACCTGAACTGTGTTTGCTTATCTTCTTGTTTTTAGAAGTGTTCAGCAGTTTTGGTTACTTTACGGTGTGAGTAGAAAGAGGACACAATTGTTTTTCCCTTTATTTAATAGCAAGATACTTGCAGATATCCATTTGAAGAATGTTTGGAAGAGCTACTCTCCTTGAATGCCCCCATTTTTACCTCTCTTTTCTGATGAAAGTAATAGAATTTTTGTTGCCTTTGCACAAGTGCTTGTTTCCTCCCCGGTTAATTTGTCTAGCAATTTCTTATCAATGCATTGAGTTGTCATGATTTTGGCATCTGTAGACATATATTATATACTGTATAGTGTGGAGCATGTGTGAAGTGAATAAGTAATGCCAGGGACTGTAAGAAAGGTGCTTCTACTATGAAAATTCAGAAGGAAGAGAGATACAAAGTGTTTGATGAAGGAGAATTTTTTTTCTTCAGATATCCTTGGAATACTTCTAATATTCTAGTTAGCGTTGATGACTGGATGCTATTCGTAAAGAAACATGCTTTCTTGTAGGACTTCTAATGAACATTTTTGTCCTTCGGATATTCTTGGAGTACTTATATTCCACTTACAGTTGATGCTATTGGTAAAGAAACTTGCTTGTAGGATTTCTAGTGAACATTTTTGCTCTTTGGATATTCTTAGCGTACTTCTAACTTTCCAGTTAGTATTTATGCTATTAGTAAAGAAACATGCTTTCTTGTAGGATTTTCTAACTTTTGCATACATCTTGTATGTTTGATTTTCTTATTGCATCAGTAAAATTTAACTCGTATAAAGATATTCTGAGAAACTTACGATTTTTTTTTGGATGATATAGGGCTTGCGTTGACTTCATGCTGTGACAACCCTCAGCATGTGAACTTGGCTATCCAGCTTGCACGGAAGACACCCTGTTTGCCCCTTTTTTGCTAACCTCAGAGATCGCATGAAAAACCTTTCGACGTCTTTTTAGTTGGGAGATGGCATGTATCCAGTTTCCGGTCTGTTTACAACCCTGTGATGTTTGTATTAGAAGGGTCTAATTCTGATAATCTAATTAGTTGATCAGATTGTTAACAAATTCTGTCTCTCATTGCACTTATCAACTGTTACTTTATTAATCTATGGTGTATTCATGTTTGTGGTGTAATACTTTTTGAGCTTTTCTTTCCCTCCATAACATCTCTTTGTGTTCCCTTTAAGTAGTTCTTTTTGGTTCGTAGTTATTTCCATATATGTGAACTCGTCTGACTATGATCAAAGATATTTGCTTGTTTTAATCGTGTCAGGAAATGTTAGCTTGCGCTTATCATAACATTTCTTAAGTTAATTCTACCAGTATTTCTAACCCTGGTAGAGAAGCTTCTCACTAAGAAGAATGTAAAAAGGGTAGAGGAAAGGTCTGATAAGAATGGAACCTATCATTCAATTTTGTGATTGTGACGCCAACGCATGAATTGAACACTGGAAACAAAAATCTGAAATGTTTCACTGGATTAAGACCGATATACTTTTTGGTAATTATATATTTTGAGGTAAGTACTACTAAAATTTCCAGTCTCGCGATATATAATCAATCTAAGCACATTCGTAAATTCCTTTTTTGCAAGTTCAATTCAAGGTTATATGGGCAATTTGTATTGGAAAAATTAAGTTTACGTATTAAAGAGGTATGAAGATGACGTGTCGTGACACATAGACTGGTCAAAAAATTACAACTGGCAAGGAGGCACGAGTTGCAATAGATACGAGTAGAAAGCAAAAAAAAAAAAGAAGCAACGCTCGTACCTGTTCAAGTCATTTAAGCCGAAGAGTCAAAGAGAATGAATCTGACAGCACACGAGAGTCCAGATACAGTATTTAATGAGCCTTAAATACCAAAAACGTTAGAGAATGTGTGTTAAATATAATGATTATGTAACGTAGCATTTAATGTCTTTATGTCTTTAATTGCCCATAATAGCCTTATTATGACATAGGCAAAACGCATATCTCCAAGGTACCTATAAAAGGGAGATAACTGATCAATTGTAGGGACACGAAACACTATCTGAATATACTTTGGTTTACTTATTTCTCTATTGATTATATTCTTGCTATCCAAATTGCTTTCTTTTATACATTCTTTCGATTATCAGTAACCCGCGTTCTTCTAAATTATAAGCTTTAATCGAAATTTCATTTTTTGGTTAAACAAATTGGTTCCGTTGCCGGGAATCTGATAATCTATTTTTTCTTAACCTTGTCTATTTCGTTCCATCAACGATCATGTCAAATGTTAACGATAACACCCAGGGAAACCAAGGAAACTATCAACTCCAAGGGGACCCACAAGATGTTCACACTCCGATCCCTTCTCCACAAAGCTCGCCTCGGCGGTCTCGAGAAGGAACTCCCGATGGATCTCATTCAAATGCAAATACTCAATTTAACAACAATGAAGCTATCAATGAAGCCTTGCAGAAGTTGATCGCTCAACAGGTCAATAAAGCTCTTGAAGCTTTTGGCAGCTAATTACCTGCTGCACCATCAACACCAGTTCTAAATACCAACACTTTGGAAAACCCTCGTTCTGCGCTTGTTAATTCTGGCAGTGGTGGAATCCCCAGTGAATCACGAGAGGGAGAACCAGGTAACATAGTTAATTTCGATTTACAAAGTTTAGTTCTAACATTGCAGAAACAGCTTAAGGAGCAAAGTGACCGCATAGAGCAAATACCTGGCATGATCAAAGGAATAGATGTGGATAAATATTCGCAACAACCCTGGAAGCCAAGTGCTGCTCCCCTCCCAATTCCAAAGAAATTTAAAATGCCTGATATTCCAAAATATGATGGAACAACTGATCCACGAGACCACGTGACTGCATTCACAACAGGCGTCAAAGGCAATGACTTGACCAAACAAGAGATTGAATCTGTATTGGTCAAGAAATTCGGTGAAACACTCACTAAGGGTGCGCTAACATGGTATTCTCTTTTACCCGAAAATTCTATAAATTCTTTTGCTGAGCTTGCAGATTCTTTTGTCAAAGCACACTCCGGAGCTCAGAAAGTTGAAAAAAGAATGGAGGATATTTTCAAAATCAAGCAAGGGGATTCAGAATTGCTCAGAAAGTTTGTAGACAGATTCCAACAGGAAAGAATAACGTTACCACGCGTACCTGACAATTGGGCAGCTATAGCATTCACAAGTAACTTGAATGAAAAAAGCTCAGAAGCTACGAGGCGACTCAAGGAGAGTCTTCGTGAATTCCCAGCAACGACATGGAATGACGTTTATAATAGGTATAGCACAAAGCTGAGGATTGAAGAAGATACTATTTCACGACATCAAAAAGAAGAAAAGGTAAGTTCGAGACGGGCAGAAATCGAAAAAAGGTCCGGTAAAAATAGGTACGAGCCATACATGGGACCTGCGGGAAAAGACTTAACGGTCAAAGTAGGATAATCAGAGGTACGATCACAGATCGAGGAATAGAGAGTCGGGCTCGTCTTCAAGATTTGGGAATGATCGAAGCACACGTGAGTCACGAGATGATGATAGAAACTTAAAGGCGAGGTTTGGTGGTTATAATTTCAATGTGAGCACTTCCGAACTCGTGGCTGTCTTGAGAAGCATGGGAGACAAGGTGCGATGGCCAAAGGAGATGAGATCGAATCCAAACAGGCGAAACCCTGATCAGTGGTGCGAATTTTATAATGATCATGGGCATAAAACGGCAGACTGTAGGTTCTTGCAAAGTGAAGTTGATCATTTATTAAAGCAGGGGTATCTCACTAAGTTGTTCAGTGAGAAAGGTAAACAAGCATACATGAAGAATAGGCAGGAGCCCCCCAAACCACCTTCACCCAAAAGAACCGTCAATGTTATCAGCGGAGGAGAAGAAATCAATGGTGTGATGTATATCGCAGCTAATAAGATTTCCAAAGTAACGATTACCCACGGGAAGCGGTTGCGGCATGTTTTAGAAGAAGAAAATATTACATTCGATGATACAGATGCGGATGGCTTATTAACTCCACATAACGACGCACTGGTAATATCTTTACTTATACATGACACTAATGTGAAACGAGTTTTGATTGATCCAGGGAGTTCCGTGAACATTATTTTGTTACGAGTACTACACGAGATGGAAGCAGAGGATAAATTGCTACCAAAAGCGCATACTTTGTCAGGATTTGACAATTCCAGTGTTGTGACGAAAGGAGAAGTGATGCTTACTACATTCGCAGAAGGCGTTGTCAAAGATACAAAGTTTCAAGTAGTGGAGATGGAAATGGCTTACAACATAATTCTCGGGAGGCCATGGATCCACGATATGGATGCTGTTCTATCAACCTTGCATCAAGTCATTAAATTTTCAGCGCCATGGGGAATATGTCAAATCCGTGGAGATCAACAGACATCCAGGAGCATCAACTCCGTGGCAGGTTCAAGTGCTAGAAATGAAGAAAAATAGCAATTACAGAATCCAGTTGAGGAAATCATAACATCAACCTCAACTGAACAAGGGAGAACAGATGTGGATTCAAGGCCCGATTCCATTCAAGAACCAGAAGAAAATGAAAACATCAAAACAATGATAGAAGAGCTGGAGACTGTAGTATTGTTTATACACTGGCCAGACAGAAAAGTTTACATAGGAGCCAACCTCAGCCCGGATATGAAGCCTAAGTTGATTGAATTTTTAAAAGCTAACGCAGATTGTTTTGCTTGGTCCCATTTTGATATGACAGGTATACCACCGGAGGTAATGATTCACAAGTTAAATGAAGACCCATCTCATCCACCTATCAAACAAAAGAAAAGAAAGCAAGGAACTTTCAAAAATCAGGTGATCCAAGATGAGGTGCAAAAATTATTAAAGAATGGATCTATTCGTGAGGTAAAGTATCCTAATTGGTTAAAAGCCAACACTGTTGTGGTACCTAAAAAGAACGGTAAATGGCGAGTTTGTGTAGACTATACAGATCTTAACAAAGCCTGTCCTAAAGACTGTTTCCCATTACCTCATATAGATCAACTAGTTGATGCTACTGCAGGGCATGAGTTGTTAAGTTTTTTAGATGCATACTCAGGATACAACCAAATCAAGATGGATCCCTCAGATGAAGAAAAAACTTCGTTTATAACAGACAAGGGGACTTACTGTTACAAAGTAATGCCTTTTGGTCTTAAAAATGCAGGAGCAACATATCAAAGACTGGTAACCAAAATGTTCCAAGAACATTTGGGAAAAACTATGGAGGTCTATATAGATGATATGCTCGTTAAAACCCAACATTCAGGAGATCATATATCGCATCTGTCTGAAACGTCTAAAATTTTGCGAAAATTTAATATGAAATTGAATCCTGAAAAATGTGCATTCGGTGTTGCATCAGGTAAGTTTTTGGGTTTTCTTGTTTCTAATCGTGGTATTGAAGTAAATCTGGCGCAGATTAAGGCCATAGAAGAAATTCCTGACATACTTACAAGTAAAAAAGAAGTGCAGAGGCTAATGGGAAGAATTGCAGCCTTGGGGAGATTCATTTCTAAATCATCGAAAAAGTGTTTTAAATTCTTTTTAGCTCTTAAAAAGCACGATCATTTTGAATGGAATGAGGAATGTCAACAGGCACTCAAAAATTTGAAGACATATTTATCAAATCCGCCGTTGCTCGCAAAACCAAAGGATGGTGAGAGATTACTCATCTACCTTGCTATCTCAGAAGTAGCGGTAAGTGTTGTTTTAGTCCGCGAAGATCAAGGTAAACAATCTCTGGTTTATTATGTTAGTAAATCTTTATTGGATGCGGAAACACGATACCCACAACTAGAAAAGCTTGCACTTGCATTAATCATGGCATCTAGGAAACTAAGGCCTTATTTTCAATGTCACCCTATCGTTGTCGTAACTGCTTATCCATTACGCAATATATTACATAAGCATGAATTATCGGGAAGGTTAGCCAAGTGGGCTATAGAATTAAGCGAATATGATATCACATATCAACCTAGAACTGTTATAAAATCTCAAGTATTAGCTGATTTCATGGCTGATTTTAGCCAAGGGATGCAATTAGAAGCAGAAAAAGAATTGCAGGTGTTCAACGGGGCTAATCCAGGAACTTGGACCTTATTTACTGATGGTTCATCTAATGTAAAGGGTGCGGGCTTAGGAATCGTTTTGGTACCACCTACGGGTGAAATCATTAGACAAGCCATTAAATGCCATTCTATAACTAACAATGAAGCAGAGTATGAAGCTATGGTTGCAGGTTTAGAAATGGCACGAGAACTCGGTATTAATCAAATTATAATCAAAAGCGATTCGCAGCTCGTGGTTAACTAGATGCTGGGGAGTTACACAGCCAGGGAAGCACGAATGCAACAATATTTAGAGAAGGTACGGGAGCTGGTAAAGCAATTCCAGACTTGGAAAGTTACGCAAATACCAAGGGATGAAAATGTTGAAGCGGATGCCCTAGCTAATCTCGCGTCTGCGGCAGATGTGGCGAGCGATGCAAATGCTTCAGTTATTCATTTATTTCATTCAGTTCTTGACCCTGATAAGAATGAGTTAAATTTTAATAACTTAACTTGGGATTGGAAAAACGAAATTGTTGCTTTTTTGCAGTATGTTACCGTCCCTGATGATAAGAAAAAAGCTCATGCGCTTCGAAAAAAGGCTGCTCGGTACTGCTTAAAGCAAGGCAATCTATATCGTAAAATGTTCGGTGGTCCCTTAGCCAGATGCCTCGGACCTTCTCAAACGGAGTACGTAATGAGAGAAATGCACGAGGGGCACTGTGGGAATCACGTTGGTGGAAGATCATTGGTAAGAACCCTAATTAGGGCAGGGTATTATTGGCCTAAAATGGAAGAAGAAGCAGAAAGTTTCGTGGCTAAATGCGATAAATGTCAAAGGTACGGTAACAATATGCATAGACCTGCGGAATTATTACATCCAGTCATCGCACCATGGCCATTTATGAAAGGGGAATGGATATTGTGGGTCCATTACCACAAACAAAAGGACAGGTAAAATTTTTGCTCGTACTCACTGATTATTTTACTAAATGGGTAGAGGCAGAAGCATTCAAACAGGTGCGAGAAAAGGAAGTTAAAGATTTCATTTGGCGGAATATCATATGCCGATTTGGTGTACCAAAGGAGATCGTGTGTGATAATGGCCCTCAGTTTATAGGAGCTCAAATCACGGAATTTTTTCAAAGTTGGCAGATTAAAAGGATTACGTCTACACCTTATCATCCGGTGGGTAATGGGCAAGCAGAATCAACAAATAAAGTCATTATCAATAATTTAAAGAAGCGTTTAGAAGAATCAAAAGGAAATTGGCCAGAAGTGCTACCTGGTGTTTTATGGGCATATCGCACAACAACAAAAACAAGTACAGGAGAAACACCATTTTCATTGGTTTATGGAGCAGAAGCTTTAATTCCTGTTGAGATAGGAGAGCCAAGCACAAGGTTTATACAGGCAACAGAAGAGTCTAATGACGAGGAAATGCGTGTAAATCTTGATTTACTTGAAGGAAGAAGGGAAGCTGCATTGATAAGAATGGCAGCACAGAAGCAGGTCATAGAATGGTACTACAATCGGAAGGCACGCCTCAGATTCTTCAAAATTGGGGACTTCGTGCTTAAAAAGGTTTTTCAATCTACGAAGGCAGCTAACGCAGGAAAATTAAGTCCAACATGGGAAGGACCCTATAGAATTCATGATATTGCAGGTAAAGGAGCATATGAATTGGAAACAATGGATGGCAAAATATTACCTTCACATTGGAATGTTGTTCATTTGAAGAGATACTACTTCTAACAAATACCCACGGTCAGGTTTCTTTGTTTCAAAATTCTATTTTTGAATTGTTAAAATTTTACTATCGATTTTAGATGATAGGCAAAAAGCTAGCCCGTACTAAATGATGAGTCACGACCTGCAAGGCACGTGGAAAACATTAAACTTCCCGGCCTACGGTNCTAGAAGAAGGGCCGGAACTAGATGAAGGGACAGAAGAACCACCACGAACAGACCCTAAATTACGAAGTCTACCTCCCCTTCTGCTCCTCACGGGGGCATTAGGGAAGGTATCAACTATGGGAACTCTCCTAGGGTTAGGGTTTGATGAAGACATAGTAAAGAAGGAGCAAACAAATATTTGGGAAATTGAATATTCGATAAACTTTATGTGGTAAAGACAAAGAAGGAAGTTACATTTATATTGATAAGCAACCGTCAAGGGAAAAAGTGCAATGATGGAAGGACCATAATAATGATAACTGACGCTTCGTAAGCAGGGAAGTCGTAAGCAAAGCCTAAAAAAGTGTTGCAAAACTGCAGAACTAATAAGAAGGTGACACGTGTGAAATGCATTAAATGGAAGTGACAATTGAAACGTCGATTCTGTCATAGCATTAATGGTGACAAAAATTCTCGTTTTAATGAAATCCACTTCCCAAATATTCAATTGATGAATAAATGGCAAGTTGGGGGACTATCTGTATTGAAAAAATTGAGTTTACATATTAAAATGATGTGTCGTGACACATAGACTGGTCAAAAAATTACAACTGGCAAGGAGGCACGAGTTGCAATAGATACGAGTAGAAAGCAAAAAAAAAAAGAAGCAACGCTCGTACCTGTTCAAGTCATTTAAGCCGAAGAGTCAAAGAGAATGAATCTGACAGCACACGAGAGTCCAGATACAGTATTTAATGAGCCTTAAATACCAAAAACATTAGAGAATGTGTATTAAATATAATGATTATGTAACGTAGCATTTAATGTCTTTATGTCTTTAATTGCCCATAATAGCCTTATTATGACATAGGCAAAACGCATATCTCCAAGGTACCTATAAAAGGGAGATAACTGATCAATTGTAGGGACACGAAACACTATCTGAATATACTTTGGTTTACTTGTTTCTCTATTGATTATATTCTTGCTATCCAAATTGCTTTCTTTTATACATTCTTTCGATTATCAGTAACCCGCGTTCTTCTAAATTATAAGCTTTAATCGAAATTCTATTTTTTGGTTAAACACAATTCTAATTGGTACTCACCCAATTAAAACCAATGAAGCACATGATTTGAATAAGTAATGAAAATGTCCAAGAACAATTAAGCAAAAGATATTCAGTTACATTAATGAGAAATTTTCATAAAGCACTATCTTTTAGTGGTAATTAGCTATCTATAGATACCATTTTCTATATTACGGATTGTAGATACCTTTTTGTAGCACCCCAGAAAATTTCGAAGTACTTAAGCGCTATTAAGAAAGTTGACATGTGCTAATTACATTATTTTGTGTGCAGACGAGGACTATTAATATGATAGATATTAATTGGATATAATAATAAAGTGTAAGAGGTGTATTTGAAGTGATATAGGTTATAAGAGAGCCTTTGGGGCAAAGCAAGATGGAAATTACATGATAGACTAAAGTTCCAAATGAGTACGCATAAGATCTAACTTTGGATGAACATATCTAGATATATATAAGGAGTTATGTGGATTTCAACCTATAAAATAAAAGGTCTTTGAGTCTAGTTTCTAATGCTTCAAACCGTTTGTCATTTGGACATTCCTACAAGAAGTTATGATCAAATTACAAAGGTTGGCGGAGGAGCCTGCGGATGCGAAGCATCCGGAGCCGCGTCCGAAGGAATGACTGGCAGTGAAGTGCTGCCATAGAGTCCAAGGCCGCGTCCGAAGCCCAGAAATCTGGGCCTATAAATACCAAGTCGGGGGAGAGAGTATTTTGAGTATTGGGGGTTAGGGTTCTTGAGGTGAAGAGGCGATTTTAAGCTCAAATCAAGTCCAACCGACCAAGGTAAGTTGTTAATGCTGTTTTGGGTTGATTCTTGCTCAATATACATGAGTTCTAACATCATTCTAACATCCAAATTCTAGATTTCATCATCAAATCCTCAAGAACACAAAAATCACCAAAGTTGTGATTTTTCAAGATTGATCTACTAGAGGTAATTTCAATGCTTCAAACTCGTTTATTATGAGTAGTTAGAAGTATTTGAAGTACTTGTTACAAGTTTTATTGGTTGAAAGATTTGATTATAAAACTCTAGTTCATGGCATGAATAGTACTTCTGAGAAAATAAGAGAGAAGTTGAATGGTGAATCTTGGCAATGAAATTGATTGAATACAATGAACCCATGGAATTATTTGTTAGCAAAAGATGGAAGTGATCAATTAAGTAATCATCTGAATTGTATATTATGCAAGTTTTGATTATGGAAGATGATGAATAGTAACTTGGTGGCATTGGACAATTGATGTAGTATCATTAATGACTTCGAATGGGTATTAAAATATAAGGATGGAGTTGAATGGTCTAGCTTGTAAATCTATTTGGCGATTTGAGTTGTTGAAGGCTTGTAGCCAATTTATGAGCCATATATGGATATTGATTAATATCTTAAGTCATATTTTGATGTAATTAGGATATCTAATTGTAGATATCGACTTGTTGGTGATGTTGAGATTTTTAGTCAACATTGGAATGATGGAAGAGGATTGAAAGCTTGTGAATGTTAATAAAGCGAAAGCGAGGTAAGTTGATTAAAACTTACTCTTCTTGAGGGACTTTCTCTAAAAGCATGTTTCAAGTTAATACTTAAGTTGTTTGCAAATGTGCGTTCGTGCTTGTGGGGACAAACAAGTACGGATGTCTCCATGTACTAAATATTATGTTGCATATGTAGTGTCATGCCGTTTTGTAAAAATTTTATTTTAAATCTTGTTGGCAAAATGACACTCGAGGTAAATCTTATAAGTTTTTATCAAAACTTATGTATTGACAAGAGTATACATATTTGAGTGCTGGAGATAAGTTTTCATGGAAACCATTTCTTTTGGAGTTTGATGTTAAATTGCTAAAGGCTTTATCATAAAAAATGTTGTTTAGTTAATTTTTGTTCAAATGTTCTTTGCTATGATTTGATTAAAAAAATAGATCCTTTGAAACTACTATGCTATGAATCTATTTTTGAAGTATCAAATGTTTTGGGAGTTACTTGTATTCACCGAGATTGACTTCGGATATATTCTGTTCGTTGTCATGAAACTACACGTGCCAGTGTAGGCATAGATGGCCACTTTGTGGTATAGACTATGGCAGAGTGTTCTCCCTTGAGAGAGTACTATTTTGTGCTATTACTAGCATGGCTGAGTCGATTCGTACGGCACTACGATGAGACGACCTGAGCAAGTAGGGTATTGATACTTGCCGCTAGGTACATAACCTAGTTGACTTTCTTATGTCGGTGATGGTATAGTACTCCCAGTGAAAGGTAAGGATGATTTTCTTATGTTTAGGCCTAAGGAGCCGAAAGCGATTTCAATGACTTAAAGCATATGTAATGATTTTGTATGATTTACCCAAAATCTTGGATTGATGTAAGTATTTTAAAAGTTTATATTGTGGGTTATATTTCACTTGCTTGTTATTTAAAATAACAAGGGTCATGAATTGATAAAATTTCTTATCGTTTTATATCAAATATTAGTGCATTATTTTTTTATAAAGTTTGTCCCAAGAACTTAAGTTAGAGAGAGTCTATGACACTTATTGAGTACCTCTGTGGTGTACTCAGCCCTTAGGGGCCCCCTCCAGGGCCCTGCTTACTTTACATGTTTCAGGATGATGTACGATACGTGGCATGCGGTCAGGCCAGGATGACTCTTTTTCCGAGGTATTATGAAGCACCACTTTTATTTCGTGGTAGCTATCATGTTCTTCCTTATTTTATTTTGTTGGAATTACTCCAACCGTTGGTTCTATTCTTTGGTATAGAGGCTCCATAGATAGTTGTGAAAGGTTGTAGTAACGGGGTTGTACACGACATTCATGAAAGTATATTTATTTTACTTAGTCTCATTGTTAATATTATGAAAGGGCGTCATGTGTGATTTTGAATTGGAAAATATTTTATCATTTAACTTGAAAATGTATAAGATTTTCAAGGAGCTTCCGCAGTTAAATTGGTTTCATGCATATGATTTGGGTGCATCACATGGTTTGGTTCGCTCGGGCCGGGTAGTATGCCGGGTGCCGGTCACGTGATTTTGGGTCGTGACACTTTTCTGTTGTTATAAGATGTATTTGATGTATTTAAGCTACTGTAGTCATGAATACAGTAACAAAAATAGGCGTGAATCACGGAAGTCCAGCTAATCAGTTGTTGTATTCGAGTGTATTCGACTGTATTCATGGCGTGAAACATGCGATTACAGCTGGGCAGATTATTGTATTCGACTGTATTCACGGCATGAAACAGGGGATTACACTATTTTTAAACGGAAAGTTAATCAATTAACATAATAGACTCCTAATATAACTCAACAAACTCATTATACCACACAAATTTTGTATTTCCAGTTATAAAAAAGATTCTCAACCGAAAAATACCCCAAAAATATAGCAATCTTAAGAAAAATTATATAATACATCTGAATACATAAATTATATTAATTAAAAAACATATGAATACATTCATGGCATATAGCGAGACAATGAATACAATGAAATACATAGAATACAGCGGGATACATTGAAATACAATGAAAAAAAGATAGTGAATACAATGAAATGCATGAAATACAGCGAGATACATTAAATTACAATGAAAAAAAAGACAATGAATACAATGAAATACATGAAAATACAACGTGATATATTAAAAATACATTAAAATATATTAACAGAAATCAGGTTGCTCAGCCCCAAACTCCGTCGTCTTTGTTCAAGAACAAACCCTAATTTCTGGCGGATCCGCCGTCAAGCAAAAACCCTCAATCTCACTGTTCCCAACATGTATGTATATGTAGCCATTGGAGACCCTATGCCAAAGATAGCAGGCATAGCAAAATTGGACATATTAGTAGCAGAAGCTGATTGATTGTCAATGGAGATTGTCACAATCCAGGAAGTCACAATCTCCTTCATTGTTTCTGCTCTTATGCTGTTAAGTCCTCTAGCAAAACCGACCCCCATTACTGCACCAACTAGGGTATGGGTGGCTGAGATAGGTAGCCCCAACTTGGATGCGAATAATACTACCGATGCAGCTGCAAATTCAGCTGCAAATCCTCGTGTTGGCGTTAATTATGTTATCTTCTTTCCGATAGTTGAAATCACTCTGTATCCCCACATTGCGTTAATTCTGTTATCTTCTTTCCGATAGCAGAAGCGTGTGATTTCAGGGAATGGGGAAGAGAATGGCATGTATCAAAATAGAGAGAGAAAAAAAATAGTGTAACTGAATAGCGTATTTAGTGGCTTAGGGGTAGGAGGTAACCAAAATTAGATATTTTGCTATAAACATTAAAAGGTATCTATAGAATATAATTTTTTTAAATGATATTTATTTAAAATAAATAAGGTGTTAACCTTTGCTATAGGAGGTAAAAATTCCTACATTAATTTAGCAAAAGGGTTCATCACAATGTCATGGCCCAAGCTATGGGGTGTGATTGGTACTCGAGGATATTAGCCTCTTGAAGCAAATCCACTTAAGACTCAATATCACAACACTCGCTACAACCATTTTATTGGATTAATTTAATAAAATGAACACTCAACCTTCATTTTACTACACCAGCATTACCGAATGATCGTGATATTTAGATAGAGTTAAGTACGTTGATGCAATAAAGCTAAAATTGAGTAACAGTTAATGAAATTATCCCTATAGAATAATATTTCAATATAATTTAAAATTTTACAATAAAATAATATTTCAACATAAACTGAAATTTCATATAAATGTACATGTTTACAAAAGTTTATTGGCCAAAATACTCGTGAGAAAAGTTTTAGAAAGGAAAGAACAAATCAAATACTTATCCAACTATACGTCTTATGAAAATAAAGTCCCAAAACGATTTAATAACCTTTAAAAAAAGAAATTCAACTTTCATCCGAGATGATGCCAAACAGACAGGTGACTGCCGTGTCACCAATTATGGGCACAAAACACAAATAGCTGGAAGAGAATATACAACTTGTCCGCAAATTTAAGGCAAATATTGCAGGTGTTACATTAATGTAACTACTTTCTTATCCTAATCTCTTCTTTGGCTATCATATAAATACCTATTACCTATTTATAATAAGTTTTTGTCACGACACAAAATCCACTAAGGGTCGTGATGGCGCTGGACATCACTGTCAGGCAAGTCAACCAAAATACTTAATTAAATCCTCGTTTTAATGCTCTTGAAATCTATGATTTTCCTTCAAAATTACCAATACAAGATAACCGTTTCAAATCAAATTAAATGATAAGAGATTAATACAAATACTGCATAACCATCCCAGAACCCGGTGTCACAAGTGCATGAGCAATTTCTAGGAATTTGAATAAAGTACAACAGCTGTCCGGAACACAAAGGGGACAGAAAATAAATACAATTATGAGAGAGACTATACTAGCTGCGGGTTGCTTCGAGGAAATACAGCTCGCTTAGTCTCCGGGTCGCCCGTGCTGCTACGCCCAATAGGCCAGTAGAAGTACCTGTACCTGTGCAACAAAATGCACAGCAAGTGTAGCATGAGTACGAAAATAACGTGTACTCAGTATGTATCCCGCCTAATCTCGAAGAAGTAGAGACGAGATGGAAACTACGACACTTACTAATGGTCCAATAATACTATTATTAATGCGATGACTCACGGATTTATTAAGGACAACAATAGATTCAAATAAGTTACCAAACGGGTAAAAGTTCCTTTTTATTAAAGGTCTCCGAATTCATAATCCATTAATTAACAATTTTCTCAAGTCGAGGAGAGCAGATATCAGTATCAACAAATATCAAGGCAAGCAATACAAGCATGCGCAACTCATGCCGAGGTCGTACGGCCCGATCCAACAATATTTAAACTGTGCACTGCCAGAGGGTCGAATGGCGCGAACCATAGATGCATCTATTTAATCTACCAAGCGTTCGGCCCGTTCCACAATAGACAAACACATTCAAATAGTCAAGTCAATAATTCATCAAGGAGCAATTATTCAGAAAAAGGCAAGTTTCTCTTGTAAAAGTCAAGAAACGATATCTAGTCTATTAAAAATTCATTTACACATTCAATATGTTCAAGCATTTTTAAATTTGTCAACAAGGTCGCATTTATTACAAGTAAGCATGCTTCTGGTCCTAGACTACCCGGACTTAAGCATAATAGTAGCTGCGCACGGACTCTCGTCACCTCGTGCATACGTAGCCCCCCCCTCCCCCCCCCCCTGCAAATAGGAGCACATAACTAAACTCACATATGGGGACGATTTCCTCTTACAAGGTTAGAAAGGAGACTCACATCGCTCCGAAGATTCATAACCGGCATTCCACGCCCTTCCGAAGACTCGAATCGATGCAAAAATGCTCCAAAACTAGCCAAAAATCATGCCAATCTATTAATATAAGTTCAATTACCCATTACGATCCAATTTATAACAATTTCCTAACCCCGATCGACAAGTTGACAAAATTGCCATCGGGCCCGCGTGCCCGGATTCCGAAATTTTTCGAAGATAAAGTTTACCCATAACCTCATGAACTCAAATATATAATTTACTCTCAATTTCATATCCAAAATCGTGGCCAAAATCCAAAAATATCAATTTTCTAGGTTTTCCCTCGAACCCCAAGTTTCTACCAATTTTCATGCCCAAATCCGAAATAAAACCATGTATTTAGCGTCTAATGAGTGGGAACAACTTACCTTGACATAGATAGAGAAAATCTCTCTTCCAAAAGCTCCAAAATCGCCCAACCTGAAGTGAAAGTGGGAGGAAATGAGCCTAAACCCGATTTTTAAAGATGGCTCTCTGCCTCCAGTCCTTTCGCACCTGCGGTCCCTTGGCCGCTTCTGTGGTCCCGCAGGTGCGGACCAAATGCCGCTTCTGCGGTCCGGGGCTCCCAGCCCATTCCGCTTCTGCGCCCTCTCCTCCGCAGATGCGGTCCCGCATCTGCGATAAAACAACGGCATCTACGGTCCCTGCCTGGTCGTCCATTTTTTGCTTCTGCGGCACGTCGACCGCTTCTGCGGCTCCGCACCTGCGGCCCTAGTCTCGCAGGTGCGGTTATACCAGCAACCAACAACTTCAGCCTTTTCCAAATTCCATTTTTGATCCGTTAACCACCCAAAATCTGCCCGAGGCCCCCCGGGACCCCAACCAGTCCCAAAACATATTACGGACTTGCTCAAGGCCTCAAATCGTATCAAACAATGATAAAACTACGAATCGACCCCCAATCCAAGCTTTATGAACTTTAGAATTTCAAACTTATACTTTCGATGTTTAAACCTATCAAATCACGTCCGATTGACTTTAAATTTTGCACACAAGTCATATTCGACATTACGGACCCACTCCAACTTTCGAAATCGGATTCCGACCCCGATATCAAAAAGTCCACTTCTGGTCAAACTTCTCAAAAACCTTCAAATTTCTATCTTTAGCCAAATGACTCCAAAATGACCCACGGACCTCTGAATTCACTTCCGATCGCGCTCCCAACACCAGAATCACCATACGGAGCTACTCCCAGACTCGAAATCCCGAACGGACATCGATAACACTAACATGCCCTTCAACCCAAACTTATGAAATTTCTTCCAAAATGCTAACTTCCACCATAGGCGCCAAAACACTCCCGGGTTATCCAAAACCCTATCCGACCATACGTCCAAGTCCGAAATCATCAACGAACCTGCTGGAACCTTCGAATCCCGATTCCAATGTCGTTTACTCAAAAATCCAATCCTAGTTAATTCTTTCAACTTAAAGCTTCCAAAATGAGAATTCCCTCTCCAGGTCAACTCCAAACTTCCCGAAATTTAATTTCAACCACGCGCACAAGTCATAATACCTGAAATGAAGCTGCTCATGGCCTCAAACTGCTGAACGGAGCGCTAGAGCTCAAAACGACCGGTCGGGTCGTTACATCCTCTCCTACTTAAACATACGTTCGTCCTTGAACGTGCTAGGAACTGTGCTGGGGTTGTCCGAAATCACTATTTAACACCTCGAGCACCTACCCGTGCTACCACAACTCAGCTGGGCGCCCTAGCTCAGTCAATCTAAAGATATCCTTTTTCTTAAGCAAATAAGCCTTAGAGCCCAATTCCATCATCCAAAATTCTCTGCCAGGCCTGTTCAAGCATACGCTCACCGTACCAATAACTACATGCAGCACCAAAACATGACTGCATATCTTAGCTGAATTCACAACTTGCACCCTTTTACTCACAGGACCACAATAGCATTCTCTGATCGAACAAATCGAAATTCCACGAATCTGATGCTCCCATTGCACCTCATGACCTACATAGGTCTTGCTCTAACTCTTACAATACCGCCACAACGGAAGAGATGTGTAGGAATTCATAACCAACTGCCGAATCAACGATTCATAGGGTCTATACTCCTGTCATGAACCATCACCTCTTTCTGAACCAAATAATGGTCTTTGCTCCTTAATATACTTCATATATTCAGATTGCACTGATCCTAAGTCCAATGATCTTGTCTCACCCAGTACGAACTGCTCAGGCAATAAGCCACCCCGGACATGGTCAAAAGTCTCATATGATGCCGTAATGTGCCAATAGGCTACCAATTCGAACGCGATACAAAAGGAAAACGAACTCTGAAAAGGAATTCCAATTGCCCCGCTCGCGAATCATACATGCGACGCGGTCTACTTATTTGAACAGACACCCCGCTCGCGAATCATACATGCGACGCGGTCAACATATTTGAACAGACACCCCGCTCGCGAATCATGCATGCGACGCGGGCACACAACTAATATAAGTTCCTCTCAGGAAAAGAGGAAACAAAACACATAAAAACAGATATGGGGAACTGTGCTCAACGTCTTGCTGTTGCGGTGTGCAACTCGATTGAAATAACATACCCATGGCGACGTGCCACCTGATCCACACATAGATTTCACATAAGGAAATATACATCGAGCTAAATTGCTCATTACAACAAAATGCCGAATATCGGTCACCAGCACGCTGTGCGTAATACCATCCCTGGGGAGACATATAGTGCCATAGGCTACAAAACTCAAGCACAACTGGGGTGCGATATACGATCTGAATCTCAAGAGCCATTTTGCTCATATAACATTATCTCTACGCGGAACCTCAACACATAAGCAGTTCACCAAGCCGTCTCACAACTCACACGGCGCAATATATCATTACTTGAAATAACTGACGATGAAATAACACCCTGACTACTCTTCCACAAGGAGCGCCTTACTGAAATGAACACATATGGCCTGATATAGAGCCCATATTCACATTTAAACCCCTCCGCGGACCTCAAGATGGTTCTGATCGCACTGAACTAGGCTAATGACCTTTCAAAGGTCCATAAATACTCCCCGTTTTCCTCATAACACACAAGAACAACCATCATAACCGGAGTAATCCTCCACAGTCCACAACCCAATAAATCGAGTGCCCTCCAGGCATCCATTCTCAAATTAGCGATATCACCACAATCTTTCTACTTGGTTTAACTATTCAACCAATCAAGTGACTACATGCCACACTTATACAACCTTCCCGTGATAGATAACAGGTCTGTACATCAAGACCACAGACCGCACTAACGCTAAAGAGCGACCAAGAATCCTTAACCAGGATGCAAAGCCTTTTTCACAAAACACCGATCTCAGGTGATGCTGAAGACAATACCAACTTACTTTAAACATCGAAACTACTTTCCTGCTCATCTGAGCTCGTGACATCCTTGTCAACATCGAACTGCAATCTTGATCCTCACTTCAAGTTCCATGCCACTCACTGCACCCAACACGCCAATATACGATAGAACACGATTTTCATCATAACTCCGGAACCACTAATAGTTTAGCACTTCATCATATAAAAACTTTTCACTTAACTCACTTCAGGAGAACCATAGCAACACACAGGTAAATTCTCATAACCTTAGAATATGCAAATCTGTAAGTAGTGGTCTAACCCACCATAACCCTTCCGGATCCGCCTACACATAACAGGCCATGGCAGTGGAATACCTCTGGATAACATCAATTACGGCGGTCGACAAGCCTCACACGTGCCATCACAAATCACTTGCATAACTTGATCACGTTGAATAAACTGATCACTACTACCAATATGCCAATTCAACAATGGATAACCGATCTATCTTCTTCCAAATTAATTCTCGATTGCCTTAGAAATAATAATAACTCCATTCAACACATAACACACTTCATCTGCACTCACCCCGAGTGACCTTGAATCACGAGACCATGCTGTCTCAAATCCCACGAACCATTTCGTACCTCCCAAATGCAACACTGCAAGTCAACATCATAGAACATTCTGTGCCTCTTCTCATAAGCTGCTACAAAGCTTGATTCTTAGCCGTACCTATAGGCTCGCAACCATTAGGCACCACGCTTTGCCCCTTTGAATCCACTAGGACTGTTGTTGAGATCCATCTGCTCCGACTTGGCCTCGAATATAATCAATTCCATAAATCTCCTAGCACATGAGTACCCTCTCGACGAAGCACCCGGCAGAATCACTTCCCTTGAAACCCGCATCTATACAAGGCATAAATCCTAAATCCTTCCCCAAGCCTGAACACGAGCCAATAAGGCCAACCATAGCGCACCTTTAATAATTCCTTTTCTCAAATTACCACTTATGTTCTTTCTGTAGCTGAAATGACCCATCAATATGCTAATAACCAGAAACCTCGCAAGTAGTTAACCATGCAACCCTAATCATAGGCGGTGAGACTCTCCCACTTAGCTTGAAGTCATTATTACACAACTCTGGACTTCACCAGGATCCTTTATCTCTTATTGACATAACCTTGAGCAATCAACCGCCAAAATTCTCGGAATCTTTCTGTAAAACCTCTTTTTATACTTTGAATCATCAACCACGTTCACACGACCAATCTCTTTGTTGTATAGCCAGTAGAATTCTTTCCAGAAGCTTCACCAACCATGCGATCACCGATCTGCTCACTGGAAATAACCCACCTAAGCCCGTGCTCATTCACCAGCTGCACAAGTCCATTCACCCCCCGTGGACATCAATTAAATGTGCGGCAACATCCTTCAAATTCAAAGTTAGGTTGCATCCTTCTTCATTTCAAGCAGCTCCTTTCCGTTATATCAAATCTCCTGCCGTATAATAGTCCATACTTCAAATTAATCTGTAGGCCCCAATCATCAATCACTAAAATTACCTAGTCGTTCCAAACTCTCCTTAAGGTGTGTAGTCATCCTAACACAAAGCCCATGTGCAACTCTGCCACTCTCCCACTTTGGTGGAACTCACCCCTCTAATCGACCACTCGACCTTTGCTTCTTATACCTGGCCTTCTAGAAATTTTAACCACCGCCTGACACTCCCCACATGTCCTTCCTCATCCTTTGCTGCTCAGTTGTTGCCTTAATAAAATCTATCTTCGAAGCACTTGAACCCACAAATCGCTACTAACTTTAAACCTTTCCGGAGATCATCCTTCTCAAGCCGTCGACATTAGAAATACTGATTCAATCCTGAACTACCGCACCCCGCGACATCTGACAGCCGCATCTTCAATACTATTACACAATATCTTACCCCAAAAGGCGAATCGTAGAAGATCATAACACCGGCGAACTAAATACTTTCAATTAGGCAACGACACCTCATCATAGAAGAAAACTCCACCACGCTCGCAAATACCAAGTCTCGTTACTCCACCAGCTCACATCTGACCATTCTTAGTCCATTTACCATTCCCCTGCCAGGAATAAAATACCGAATCTCAAGATCATGCACTGAGTAAACCTCCCTTCAAGTCATTCACTGCCCCGACACGTAGGCAAACGTCCCACCATCATATCAATACTGTGGAACAATCGTTCATAGCATCATGGCAACTAGTGCCTAGCCTCAAAGCTTTCAGAAGTGCCGCTACTGAGCTGAGACGACAGAACATCCTTCCACAAAGCGACGAAATTAGCTCAGACAACTATGCAGGGAGAAACATCCCGCACTGAATCGGTAGTACCATTACAATTCTTCAATCCTCGATTTATAACAAGTGGTTCGCGTCACATAAGATTGAATAGGAAGGAATTAAAGGCATAGCCTCCAGGGATCAAATCGCACGATGAAGAATCAAGAAGGGAAGTACTCACAGTCCTGCACCCTCCCGAGGATAAGTACAGACGTCTCCGTACCGATCTGTGAGACTCTACTAGACTTGCTCATGACTCGTGAGACCTACGGGAACCTAGTGCTCTGATACCATGTTGTCACGACCCAAAATCCACTAAGAGTCGTGATGGCGTCGGACACCACTGTCAGGCAAGCCAACCAAAATACTTAATTAAATTCTCATTTTAATACTCTTGAAATCTATGATTTTCCTTCAAAATTACCAATAAAAGATAATCGTTTCAAATCAAATTAAATGATAAGCGATTAATACAAAATACTGTATAACCATCCCAGAACCCGGTGTCACAAGTGCATGAGCAATTTCTAGGAATTTGAATAAAGTACAACAGCTGTCCGGAACACAAAGGGGACAGAAAATAAATACAATTATGAGAGAGACTATAACAGCTGCGGGTCGCCTCGAAGAAATACAGCTCGCTTAGTCTCCGGGTCGCCCGTGCTGCTACACCCAATAGGCCAGTAGAAGTACCTGTACCTGTGCAACAAAATGCACAGCAAGTGTAGCATGAGTATGAAAACAACGTGTACTCAGTAAGTATCCCGCCTAATCTCGAAGAAGTAGAGACGAGATGGCAACTTCGACACTTACTAATGGTCCAATAATACTATTATTAATGCGATGACTCACGAATTTATTAAGGACAACAATAGAATAAGTTACCAAACGGGTAAAAGTTCCTCTTTATTAAAAGTCTCCGAATTCATAATCCAATAATTAATAATTTTCTCAAGTCGGGGAGAGCAGATATCAGTATCAAAAAATATCAAGGCAAGCAATACAAGCATGCGCAACTCATGTCGAGGTTGTACGGCTCGATCCAACAATATTTAAATTGTGCATTGCTAGAGGGTCGAATAGCGCGAACCATAGATGCATCTATTTAATCTACCGAGGCGTTCGGCCCGTTCCACAATAGATAAACACATTCAAATAGTCAAGTCAATAATTCACCAAGGAGCAATTTTCAGAAAAAGGCAATTTTCTCTTTTAAAAGTCAAGAAACGATATCTAGTCTATTAGAAATTCATTTACACGTTCAATATGTTCAAGCATTTTTAAATTTGCCAACAAGGTCGCATTTATTACAAGTAAACATGCTTCTGGGTCCTAGACTACCCGGACTTAAGCATAATAGTAGCTACGCACGGACTCTCGTCACCTCGTGCGTACGTAGCCTCCCTGCAAATCGGAGCATATGACCAATTAACTCACCTATGGGGACGATTCCCTCTTACAAGGATAGAAAGGAGACTCACCTTGCTCCGAAGATTCATAACCGGCATTCCACACCCTTCCGAAGACACGAATCGATGCAAAAATGCTCCAAAAATCATGCCAATCTACTAATATAAGTTCAATTACCCATTACGATCTAATTTATAACAATTTCCTAACCCCGATCGACAAGTTGACAAAATTGCCTCAGGCCCACGTGCCCGGATTCCGAAATTTTTTGAAGATAAAGTTTACCCGTAACCTCACGAACTCAAATATATAATTTACTCTCAATTTCATATCCAAAATCGTGGCCAAAATCAAAAAATATCAATTTTCTAGGTTTTCCCTCAAACCCCAAGTTTCTACCAATTTTCATGCTCAAATCCGAAATAAAACCATGTATTTAGCGTCTAATGAGTGGGAACAACTTACCATGACATAGATGGAGAAAATCTCTCTTCCAAAAGCTCCAAAATCGCCCAACCCGAAGTGAAAATGGGAGGAAATGAGCCTAAACCCGATTTTTAAAGATAGCTCTCTACCTCCAGTCCTTTCGCACCTGCGGTCCCTTGGCCGCTTCTGCGGTCCCGCAGGTGCGGACCAAATGCCGCTTCTGCGGTCCGGGGCTCCCAGCCCATTCCACTTCTGCGCCCTCTCCTCCGCATCTGCGATAAAATGACCGCATGTGCGGTCCCTGCCTGGTCGTCCATTTTTTGCTTCTGCTTCATGTCGACCGCTTCTACGGCTCCGCACCTGCAGCCCTAGTCTCGCAGGTGCGGTTATACCAGCAACCAGCAACTTCAGCCTTTACCAAATTCCATTTTCGATCTGTTAACCACCCAGAATTCGCCCGAGGCCCCCCGGGACCCAAACCAACCGGTCCCAAAACACATTACGGACTTGCTCTAGGCCTCAAATCGTATCAAACAACGATAAAACTATGAATCGACCCCCAATCCAAGCTTTATGAACTTTAGAATTGCAAACTTATACTTTCGATGTTTAAACCTATCAAATCGCGTCCGATTGACTTCAAATTTTGCACACAAGTCATATTCGACATTACGGACCCACTCCAACTTTCAGAATCGGAATCCAACCCCGATATTAAAAAGTCCACTTCCGGTCAAACTTCTCGAAAACCTTCAAATTTCTATCTATAGCTAAATGACTCCAAAATGACCTACGAGCCTCCGAATTCACTTTCGATCGCGCTCCCAACACTAGAATCACCATACGGAGCTACTCCCAGACTCTGATCTAATTTTTAATTTTAAATCTATTAAGCAAGTCGTCAACATATGAAAAAGTAACATAATAAATGTAGGAGTAGAAAAAAGACAGGAGTGTTACATGATTAAAAAGGATTTTTATTAGGACAGTCCTTTTTAATCCAGAAATCCTTTCACCACCTTGTTAAACCCTCAAAACCTTGCCAATATTAGGCTGTCCTATGTCGATTTCATTTTATCGTGCTAAAATCTGCTCTCATGCTAAGCATATTCACAATAGCTCTGCACTGCTCTAATGGCAGAAGCTTCTAGAGCACAGAAATGAAGAAGAAGAAGGCATTGCAAAATGATTCTCTATTCTTTCTCTGAAGATACAGGGGAGTATTTATACAAGCCTAACTAACACTAACCATTAACTTATGAGCTGGACATGAGTTGTCATTAACCGACTAACTGTCCTAACTAACTATTACTAGTTGTCATTAACTGACTAACTGCTCTAACTAACTATAACTAACTGGAGTTCACAAGACTCCCCCTCAAGCTGGAGGGTGCAATATATTCAGCACACCAAGCTTGCTAAGAAGATGAACATGTGAAGCTTGAGTGAGGCTCTTGGTGAGTAAATCAGCTGGCTGATCCTTGGAGTGGACATAGACAGACTTGACCACCTTACGATTGAAATGACAATCGATCTCAATGTGTTTTGTTCGCTCGTGAAAAATGGGATTAGCAACCAATTGTATAGCAGATTTTCTGTCACATTGCACCAGACAGGAAGCTTAATGGGAACTCCCAACTATTGAAATAGGCCTAGTAACCACGTGACTTCGGCTACAGCAGAGCCATGCTTCGATATTCAACTTCAGCTGAACTTCTGGACACTGTTTGCTGCTTCTTTGACTTCTATGAGATGAGGGATTCACCAAATTTTATCACATAACCTGTTACTGATCTCCTAGTATTGGGGCAAGAATCCCAATCAGAATCACACCAACATTGCAACTCTGATGTAGGATTAGATCTCAACCAAATTCCTTGGCCTAGAGCATTCTTCAGATATCTAACCACTCTAAGAGCAGCCTCCCAATGAGACTTCTTGGGGTGTTGCATGAACTGGCTCAAGGTGTGAATAACATAGTTGATATTATGTCTTGTTGTAGTCACATACATCAAACGACCTATCAATCTTTGATAAGCACTGGCATCTTCTAAAAGTGAATCACCTGTAGAACCTGTTGCTTGATCATATGCAGTTGTAGTTAACTTGACATTGGTTTCTAAAGGGGCGATTGCTGGTTTAGCTCTACTGAGCCCCATCTCTGAAATGAGTTCTAGAACATACTTCCTTTGATTCAAAACTACCCTAGATGCTGACCTTAAAATCTCAATACTCAAGAAGTACTTAAGCTCACCTAAGTCTTTTAGCTTGAATTGTTGGTGAAGTATCTCCTTTGCCTTAGTAATCAGTTGATCATTGCTGACTGTGATGAGTAAATCATCCACGTACACTAAGATGATCACCATGCCTTTTGGTTTCCTGAATATGAATAAGGAATAATCATGGTTGCTTTGTATGAAACCTACTGCTGCCAGTGCATCAGACAACTTGATGTTCCACTGTCTTGATGCCCGCTTAAGTCCATACAAAGACTTAAGCAATTTGCAAACCTTCTGCTCCCCCTGCCTCCTGAAGACTTAAGGCATATCCATGTAAACTTCTTCATAAAGATTACCTTGCAAAAAGGCATTGTAGACATCCATTCGGTATAAATTCCATCCTTTTGAAATAGCCAAGGCTATGACTGACCTCACTGTTACCATCTTTACTACAGAAGAAAAAGTATCATGGTAATCCAGACTCTCTTGTTGGTTATATCCTTTTGCAACTAGTCTAGCCTTGAACCTTTCAATGTCTCCATTTGCTCGGTATTTGATCTTGTAGACCCATTTCGATCCCATAGTATGTTTTCCTGATGGTAAATCTACAACTTTCCAAGTTTTATTATCCTCTAAAGCCTTGATTTCTTGCTTCATTGCTTCAATCCACCTAGCATCTTTTGCAGCTTGCTTGAAAGATCTGGGCTCAACCAATGTAGAAAACTTTGTCAAATAGCTTTGGTATTTTGGTGTGACTTTGTCACAGGATATGTAGTTAGTGATGGGATATTTACCGGTTCCTTTTTGTGTTGTGACATAATCTCTCAACCAAATAGGTTGTATAGAGGTCTTAGAGGATTTCCTTAGTGCAGCATCAAATGCCATGTTTTGGTGAGGAGCATGAGGTTCATCTTCCTGTATGACTGGAGTGATGCCTTCAGATGATGAGTTATCTTGCAACTCACTGTCTTCCTCTGCATTTTTAGTTTTGTGCTCAACTGAGCCTTGATCCATATCTGGATCTTGGCCTAAGCTTTATGAATTATTGTAACTTCTGCAGATGGCATTCCAGCTTCCAGTATGTCAGAATCTAGGTGATCAACATGAGGATTGTGACAGATGGGAGATTCTTGCTATTTTGCGAAAGGAAACACGGATTCCTTGAATACCACATCTCTACTTACAAATATTCGATTGGTAGCAAGTTCTAACAAGATGTAACCCTTCTGTCTTTCTGAATATCCCACCAAGACTGATGCCTTAGCTCTTGCAGCAAATTTATCTCCTTTGGGAACAACTGAAGCTAAGCACAAGCACCCTATCGCTCTCAGGTGAGTTAAGGATGGAGGCATTGTGTATAGCATCTCATAAGGACTTTTTCCTCTAATAGCTTATGAGGGTAACCTGTTCATCAGGTATACTACAGTAGTTACACAGATTCCCCAATATCTAATTGGCATTTATATTTGAAATCTCAGTGCCCTTGCTACATCTAAGATGTGCCTGTGTTTTCTCTCCACAACTCCATTTTGTTGTGGAGTGTGAACACAGCTGCTTTGATGCAATATTCCAAAATCTTGTAATAGATCATTGTACTGTGAGTTAAAGAACTCCGTGCCATTATCCGATCTTAACACTTTCACCATTACTCCAAACTGGTTTTTTACCATTAGCAAGAAGTTTTTGATTGCAACAATTGTTTCATATTTGAGTTGTAGTAAATGGATCCAAGTAAACCTACTAAAGTCATCCATAGCAGTAAAGAAATAATACTTCTTGTCATAGGTAGGTGTTTTATAAGGGCCCCATAAATCCATGTGAACAAGATCAAAAGGTGATATTGCCCTAGAAGTACTAGTAGGAAACAAAAATCTAGTTTGTTTAGCTAAGGGACATACAGGATAATTATTCATGAGATCATTATTTACAATGCTTCCTAACCAGTTCATACTCTTCATAGCAGAAGCTGAAGGATGGCCAAGCCTTTGATGCCACAACCTGCAGTCCTCACTTACATTAATTGATGTTGCTACATTACAGCTTCTACTATTATTATTACTGCTACCTTTGACAATGTACAAACCACCTGTCTCCTTACCAATCCTCTTCAACTTGCCGCTGTAAAGATCATGTAAGAGGACAAAGTCAGGGAAAAAATTCACCGAACACCTCAGTTCTCTTGTGAGTTTGGAGACTGATAAGAGATTAAATTTGAAGTCTAGTACGAATAAAACACCTTTTATAACCTCAATACCAAATATATATGCATGGCATGTATGTGAACTAAGGATCTTATCTCCGGTAGGCAAGTGTATTGTGTCCTTAGATTCTTTCTTAGTATTACCATTTGTTAATAAATCTATAGATGCAGCTATATGATGTGTGGCACCTGAGTCCACAATCCATTCATTATTAATGTCTTTGGACATGAAACAAGCTGTAATACCTGCCATATTGCTTTGACTTTCCATGTTGTTTTGAGTGTCAGCTGGTTCATTGTTCAACAATGCTAGAATCTGCTTGTACTGTTCCTCTATGAAGAATGGTCCTTTTCCAGCAAAAACATCTTACAAGTCACAGCTAGAAGAGCATTGAACACCTGCATTTCTAGAAACATTGTTAACAACATTAAATTGTGGAGTTCCTCGACCAAATTGTCCATTTGCACCACTATTTCCACAACCAAACTGTCCAGTATTGAGCTGATTCTGTCTAGTATTGGGCTGATTGAACCTCTTTTTTCCTTTAAAGTCTTCAGGATATCCAATGAGCTTATAGTAGTTTTCCTTGCTATGACCTTTGTATCCGCAGTGTTCACATTGCACAAAGGTTTTCTTTCCCTTATAGCTTTGGATACGACCTACCTGCATAGCTACTGGTTCATTCTTATCAATTACTGCACCCATACCTGAACACTGTCTAGATTTATCTTCAATCACCATTGCATAAGCTTGATTGATGGAAGGCACATTCGATTTCATAAGGATCTGTCTTCTAGCTTGATCATAAGAATAGTTTAATCCACTAAGGAATTGCAGCAATCTCTGCTGCTCTAAATGATCAACATAATCCCTTGAATTGGCCTTAGGTACCATAGCATCACACTCAATCTATAAATCCTTCAATTTTGTGAAGTAACATGAAACAGAATCTGTACCTTGTGAGAGAGTGGCAATGGCTTGATGTAGCTGAAAAATTCTCATGTGATTCACCTTATCGAATCTCTCCCTCAAGTCTTCCCACACGAGATGAGCATTTGAAACAGATGTGATTCCACAAAAGAACTCTGTGGATACTGTGTTCATGAGCCATGAGAGGACAATGGCATTACAAGTCCCCCATTGCTCTTGTAGCCCAGCATTACATGATTCCTTTGTACAAGTTTCATTCACGAACCCTAGTTTTCTCTTCCCAGGTAGTGCGATCTTCATCGTCCTACTCCATAGCCCGTAATTTTCAGATCCTGAAAGCTTCACAGGAATTAGAACTACGCCTGGAGTATCTGTTGGACCTAGATACAATGGATGTGTGTATGAAATTGCTAGTTCCGCCATAACTGATTCTCACACTTTAGCAATCTCCAGAGGAATTGAAATTGATGCCTAAAGATCGATCAATGATTGATAATCTAATTAGCTTGTACCCGCTCTGATACCATGCTAAAATCTACTCTCACACCGAGCATATCCACAATAGCTCTACACTACTCTAATGGCAGAAGCTTCTAGAGCACAGAAATGAAGAAGAAGCAGGCATTGGAAAATAATTCTCTATTCTTTTTCTGAAGATACATGGGAGTATTTAAACAAGCCTAACTAACACTAACCATTAACTTATGAGCTGGATATGAGCTGTCATTAACCGACTAACTGCTCTAACTAACTATAACTAGCTGTCATTAACCGACTAAATGCTCTAACTAACTATAACCAACTATAACTAACTAGAGTTCACAAGATATCGTCTTCTACCTACAGCCACTTCCGACCTAAGATGCCGCCAGCTAAAGGCAAAGGGAAGAAGCAAGGGAAAGGGAGCTCCAAAACTACAAAGAACAGAGCTCCAGTTGACCCAATGAAGTCTAACTTCTATTTCCCAAGAGAAATCATCTCTAACATCCTTTCTCGTCTCCCTATTAAGATCCTCTTACAGTTCAGGTGCGTATGCAAGCAATGGCGAAACCTCATTTCTAAGCACAGCTTCATCGCCACCCATTTACGCCACTCTTCTACTTTGCAGCGCAGCGGTTCATCCATTCTTATACACACCTGCCATTCCGAGACCTCTGATCATGACTCGCACTGTACAACCAGCGTGATGAAATAGTTGTCGAGCTGGACAACCCTTATCCTTTCTTCTTTCTTAATATGTTCATTGCGGGTCCTGTCAATGGCATTGTGTGCCTTTCTCAGCCACCTTGGGGTGATGTCATTACTCTTTGGAACCCAACAATGAGACAGTCTAGGATGGTGCCTCTTTCGGGGAACCAACCCGATAAGAGAGTGCACTGCTGGGTATCTATTATAGGAATATGATTTCTTGATCTTGAGAATCTTTTGTGAGAGGGTCGGATTTACTAGGCCAAACCATGTCAAAATATGTTCAACCAAGAGTTTCTGATGGAAGAAGCTTAAAAATGAGTTGATTTTGGTATTGTTAGCTATACTTCCCTTGCAATCGTTAAAGGGGTTCCTTATTGGTTGGCTTTTATAACTGATGAATTTGGGATACGGACAGTGTTGGTGCGCTTTGATGTGGGTAGAAAAGTTTTCCTAATTAAACCATATCTAGAAACTAGAAAAAGGACTAAGCTAGATGTTGTGGTTGTGGAAAATTCTATTGGTATGTTAACCTGGGAGGAAAAAGGAAAATCCTATATTGATGTTTGGGTACTTGATGAAGAAGATGGTTGGAGTAAGAAGTCCAAAGTAGGACCGTTGTTCGGGTTTGACAGAATTGTGGGTTGTTTGAGGAATGGTGACATAGTTGCTGAGAATGAATATGGGGTGCTGTTGTTTGATCCAATGACTAGTTTAGTTAAAGAAAAATTCAGTATTGATAATGCTAAGACAGGTTCGTATGTGATTTTTGACTATTCGGAGAGCTAGTTCTGATAGGAGGGATCCTAAAGATAAATTGGCACGCAAAAACCTCTTAAGGATGGTAGTTAAGGCATCATTCTACTATAGTTTAAGTTACTGTGTTCTTGCTTTGTGTTGATTGTCAACTCCCCATTTTTAGATGTTGTCGCATTGTCGTTGCTTCAGAAGTTTTCATATCCTATGTGCACATGTATGTGTTGTACAGGCAGTTGGTGGACTAAGCACTCTGATTATGATGTCTTAATTTACTATATAAACAACTCTATTGATTACTTTAGTTAATTTTGTGCAATTGGTTGAGACGCTTGTGCAATGCTATTGATTTTAGCTTCTTTCAATAGCATTGGTAAGCCCCCGCACATCTACTTGTGGGTTGTATGAAAACTACTCCTTGAACTAGTCAAGATGCACACAAGCTTGGACGAATACCACATATATTATGAAAACAGTGGTCCAAGGAGTTCAATTGATCTCAACCCAAATACTCAATCTTGTAACTGATAATTAAATTCTTGGTTGCCTGACCCAAATTACTCTTTTCTTGGACAAAGAGTAATCTTCATAGGTCTGAAACTGCACCAGCAATGGTTGTTATAAATGATATTGATCATTCACTGTTGGCCCAAGTGAAGGTTTGTTTTGAAGATTGACAAAAAAAGCTCGGGCATGAACCAGGTCCATCCCCTGTGTGCATAGAAACGGGTAGATTCGAGCATATGGGATGCACGTGAAGGAGATAAGATTAACTTGGTATATCTCCCGATCGAAAAGGTTGCATAATTGATAAGGAGAAGGACTCCTTAATCAAAGAGAACACTATCCAAGATAGGGAAGGAGTTAGAAGCTGAGATCAACTAGAGCTCTTTCACCAAGGAAGAGTAGCATTAGAACTCTAGTTATTTCTTCATCTACTAACTCTATTAATTGCAGGATGTTCTCACTTTAAAAGTAATGCACAAATGCAGAAGTTAAGCATGAATTGAGAGCAAAATAGCAAGACTTTTTGCAAGCAGTTCGTGTGTGATTCAAGTGTGCAAACCTGAAGATACATGAACCAGATAGAAGAACCAGTTCCAAGTGTCTGTCTTTTATTCTAGTTCAATTGTAGTAGGTGTTTTCATATTGTACCTTTCAGCTTTATCTAGAGGCAATTGAATAGGTACTCAGAGTATTCAAGTTAGAGTTAACTTGAAGTTGTCGCAACAGTTAGAGGTTGTTTGCCACAACGGGATTAGAGTTAATCCTAGGTTTACAAAAGTATTTTATAAATGCAGTTTTTGGCTCAGTGATTTAGTGGAGAGTTTGGGAAAATCGTATTGAGAAGTAGGTCGTGGTTTATTCACCTTTTGAGCCAGGTGTTTTCCACGTAAAATACTTGTGTTCTTTAGTTTCCGCATTTACTATTTCAGCAATAGTAGGTTAAGGAACACTTAGAAGAACCGGTTCCTTCCATAATCAGTTTAAGCAAAAAATTGGACACCACACAAACCCCCTTGTGTGGAATTGAAGTTAAAACATCAATTGGTATTAGAGCCAGGTTATCCTTGAAGAGACTAACACCTTAGGAACAGATCAAGATGAGCGCACCACCTGGAAACTGGGAAGGGCAATCCACTGCTAGGCCACCACTCTTTAATGGCCAGTACTACTCTTGGTGGAAAAACAGGATGAGAGATCACATCATCGAAGAAGACTATAGCTATGGGACATTGTCACCGATGGTCCCCTAGCTACCATGAAGAAGAATGATGAAGGATAAGATGTGCCAAAAATAAGAGCTGACTGCACTGTGGAGGACTTCAGAAAATGGGAGAAGAATGCTAAGGCCAAGAAATGGCTTGTGTGTGGACTTGGTCCAAACGACTACAGAAGAATTCAAAGTTGTACCACTGGTAAGGAAATTTGGGACACTTTGCAAGTGGCTCATGAAGGAACACCTCAAGTGAAAAGGTCCAGAGGAACACTAGTGTATTCTCAATATGAGAATTTCACCATGAAGGAAGGGGAAACCATCTAGGAGATGCATACAAGGTTCACCACACTAACAAATGAACTTAAGTCTCTTGGAAAGATTATTCTTTAAGAAGACAGAGTTGAGAAGATTTTGACAAGGGTTCTGCCAGTCACTTGGGAGAGCAAAATCACTGCCATTCAGGAATCAAAGAACATTGCAACTCTTAAGTTGGATAAGCTAATTGGAAATCTCACTACTTATGAACTTAGAAGGCAAACCATGAAGATGGATGTACCGAAGAAGGAAAGGAGCCTGGCACTTAGAATCACTGAAGGTTCTGATTTAGAAGATGATGAAATGGCCATGATCACAAAGGACTTCAAGAAGTACCTAATGAGAGGAAAGGGTCTTTCAAGAAGTGGAAGCCACAACAAACCAAGGGTTCCTGAAAAGCAAACCAATGAGGGGTGAAGACTGATCACCACATCAAAAACTGCCCTCAATGGGAAATTGAATGGAAGAAGGAAAGAGATGAATGAAGAAACAGGAAGAAGGAATAGGTTCGACCCAAGAAGAACAAAGGATCAACAAAGGCTATGGTTGCTGCATGGGCAGAAAGCTCAGATGAAAGCTCGGATGATAAAGATAGAGATGAACAAGCACTTATGGACATTGGAGAATCTGAGGTAAGTGTAATTCATCTTAATGATAAGATTAAATTTTTGTCTAAAGAAAGGCTATCTGAGTTACTTCTAGATTTCATTGATGAATCTGAGAATCTAAACAATGAAAAGGAATAGATGTCTGCGGAGTGTGTGATTTTGAAAGCTAAGTGCAAAAATCTAGAACTTAGGGCTAGTGAAAGTAAAAGTAATTATGATGTGTCAAAGAACCCGGTTCATGAACTTAACACCACTGTCCTAGAGCTTAGATCTAAAAATCTAAAAATTGAAATTAGGAACAGGTAAAAAGAAAGCTGATCACACACAACTCACTTTAGAAGAAAACTTAGGAAAAATAAAAGATGAGTTGTACAAAAGAGATGAGCAGATAAGAGTCCTAAAGGAGGATCTAAGCAAGGTCAAGCACGATCTAGACAGAACCTGTAAATGGAACAGGTTCTCCTATGCACTTTCATGGCTACATGAACACCATAGTAGCAACAAGAGAGGACTTGACTACGGGACTCCTGCACCTAAGTGGGATCCCAAAAGCAAGTACCTCACACTTCCTGAGAATTAAATTTGCACACACTGTGGTAAAACTGGTCACTATAAAAGTGAATGCACTACAAAAGAAAAGGCTAGTCAAAAGAATAAGAAATTTGTTCGAGGGAAAAATAGGCTGCCAAGTTGGGCTAAAAAGAATCTGATTCACCCTTTTTTTTTATAGAAAGGGACCCAAACTAGTTTGGGTTCCTAAGACTAACCCCTGATTTCTTTTTGCAGGTCCAAGTGAAAGGGAGCAGCCAAATATGGTACATGGATAGTGGCTGCTCAAAGCATATGACAGGAAGCAAGAACCAGTTCCTTTCACTTGAGGACCTCAAAGGAGGTAATGTCTCCTTTGGAAATGGGAACAAAAGTGAGATCATTGGGTTTGGAAAGGTAGGTAAGACTGATTCTCACTCTATTGAGAATGTTTGCTTGATAGATGGCCTAAAATACAATCTAATCAGTGTATCACAATTGTGTGATAGAGGTAACTTGGTAGCATTCACCTCTACCAAATGTTTTGTGATTAATCCTACCACTGACAAGATTGTTTTGCAGGGAAAAAGAGTAAACAATATATATATATATATATATATATATATATCTTTCAGAAAATAAAATCACTTGCTTAAGTGTGTTGGACAATGATCCCTTCCTTTGGCACAAGAGACTTGGACATGAAAGTCTAAGTCAACTCAACAAATTAGTCTCCAAGGACCTGGTGATAGGTCTGCCTAACATCAAGTTCAAGGAAGACAAAGTTTGTGAGGCTTGTGCAAAGGGGAAACATGTAAGATCCTCTTTTAAATACAAGAAAGTGGTAAGCACCACCAGAACGATGGAACTGGTCCATATGGATCTTTGTGGTCCAATGAGAACATTAAACAGAGGTGGTAAAAGATATGTGATGGTGCTTGTTGATGATTACTCTAGGTTTACTTGGACATTGTTTTTAACATCTAAAGATGAAGCATTTGACATGTTTGCTTCTTTTGTTAGAAAAACTCATAAACAACTAGGTAATCAACTTGCATCAATTAGGTCTGATCATGGAATTGGATTTAAAAATGCTAATTTGCTGAACTTTGTGATGAGCATGGCATAGATCATAATTTTTGTTCTCCTAGGACTCCATAACAAAATGGAGTAGTTGAAAGAAAGAATAGGACACTTGAAGATATGGCTAGGACTATGCTTCTTTCTAGTAAACTACCCTATAGCTTCTGGGCAGAAGCTGTAAATACTGCATGCTATATCATAAATAAGTACATGACTAGACCTCTTGTAGAGAAGACTCCCTATGGGTTACTTAAAGGGACAAAACCAAATATATCTCATCTTAGGCATTTGGATGCAGGTGCTTTGTGCACAACAATGGTAAAAACTCCCTACGTAAGTTTTATCCCAGAAGTGATGAGGGAGTATTCTTAGTATATTCTTAACATAGTATAGCTTATAAAATCTACAACAAAAGAACTATGTGTGTAGAAGAAAGTGTACATGTGGTTTTGATGAAACTAACATTCTTTCTGAGAGACAGGAACATGAAGATGAAGCAATTGGGCTGGTAAGAAATTTAAATGAAATCACAACTCAGGCTGAAGCTGCACTAGAAGAAGGAACAGGTTCTTCTACTCAGGGCAACTTGATAGGGAGAACTGAATCTCAAACCTCGATGGAACCTGTCCATAAACCTATTCCTTAGCAACAAAACATTGGAGGAACATCTAGTGGAAACCAGATGGTTGTGAAACCTTACAAGTACCAAAGTTCTCATCCCATTGAGAACATAATTACTGATCCCACCTCTGGAATCAAAACCAGATCTTCCTTGAAGAATCTTTATGCTTTTGATGCTTTTCTATCTCTTATTGAACCTAAAAATATTGTTGAGGCTTTGCAGGATACAGACTGGGTGAATACTATGCAGGATGAACTCAACCAATTTGAGAGAAGTCAAGTTTGGCATCTGGTACTAAGACCTAGGGACAGATCAGTGATTGGCACTAAATGTGTCTTCAAAGACAAACTTGATGAAGATGGAACAATCACAAGGAACAAGGCAAGATTGGTGGTTCGAGGGTATAGTCAAAAGGAGGGCATAGACTCTGATGAGACTTTTGCTCCAGTTGCAAGATTGGAAGCCGTTAGTCTCCTTATAGCTTTTGCTGCTTACATGGAATTCACTCTCCATCAGATGGATGTTAAGAGTGCCTTCCTCAATGGCTATCTCAAGGAACAAGTGTTTGTCAAGCAACCTCCGGGGTTTGAAAGCAAGGAGTGTCTTGATCATGTGTACAAACTTGACAATGCACTCTATGGGCTCAAGCAGGCTCCCAGAGAATGGTATGAAAGATTATGAAAATTCCTGCTTGAGCATGGCTACAAGAGAGGTAAAATCGATAGCACTTTATTCTTGAAGGAAAAAGGTAAAGACCCCTTAGTAGTGCAGATATACGTTGATGATATAATCTATGGAGCAACTACTGATAAGCTAAGTAAAGAATTTGCTAAACTAATGGGGAGTGAATTTGAAATGAGTACGATGGGTGAGCTTAATTTCTTTTTAGTCTTACAAAATAAGCAAAATTCAAATGGAACTATGATCTATCAACAAAAATATGTGAAAGTGTTGCTTAAAAGGTTTAAAATGGAAGAATCAAAAGAAATCGATACTCCTATAGCTACAACCATAAAATTGGATATAGATGAACCTGGTTCATCTGTTGATCAGAAGTTGTATAGCAGAATGATTGGTTCTCTTTTATATCTCACTGCAGACCTGACATTGTGTTTAGTGTAGGTCTTTGTGCTCGATTTCAAGAAAATCCAAAGGAGTCCCACTTGACTGCTGGAAAAAGAATATTGAGATACTTGAAAGGCACCACTGACCTTTGTCTTTGGTATCCCAAAGGTAGTAATTTTAACCTAGTGGGATATGTTGACACTGATTATGCAGGTTTCCTTGTGGATAGGAAGATCACCTCAGGTATGGCACACTTTTTTGGTTTATGTCTTGTGTCATGGGCTACAAAAAAGCAAAATCCAGTGACCCTATCTACTGTTGAAGCTGAGTATGTTGTTGTTGCTTCATGTTGTGCTCAATTGCTGTGGATCAAACAACAATTATTGGACTTTGGAATTGATGTTGGTTGTATACCTATATTTTGTGATAACACTGGTGCCATTAGTATGACAAAGAACCCGGTTCATCATAAGAGAACTAAGCACATAGAGGTTAGGCACCATTTTTTGAGGGACAACTATGAGAAAGGCTTGATTACTGTGGAGTTTTGTGCTACTGACAAGCAAATTGCTGACATCTTCACAAAAGCCTTAAGTAGAGAGGAACAGGTTGGAATTAGGGATGATTAAGATCACCTCAAAGGACCAGTTCAAGGTTAGACGAAAAAAAATTAAAAAAAATAAAAATAATATTTGGTTAGAAAATCTGTAAAATCTTGTACATAAGTATATTAGATCTTGCTCAATCTCATACTTTCAATAGTATACTCTTGTGCCATGTATTAAAATGATTCATTAATCTCTAATGATATTTTCTCTGTTTTGACAAATTTAGACTTACACGAGAGAATTTTCAGTGAAGAACCTGGTTCATCAAGATAAATAGGTATATTTTCTACACTCTGCATAATTTGAAATAACAATATTTGGATTGAGCAGAGCCCTACCAAATTCCAAAGTTCTTTTGAACTTATCCATTACATGTGAACCAGCTCCGTTCAAAGACTCCTAACCGAATTAAACTACCTATATATTAGGGATAGACTCCAATGTCTTTTCAAAAGTGACATTCAGTTTGATTAGACTTCTAAAAGTCTGAAAGCCTGCCTTTACCTATTAATTACCTCACCTTTAAATTGATCAGCATTATTAGTTTCTTCACTCCATCTTTTTCAAGCCGTCAATTACTCTTCTTCTTTTCTCATCTTCCAAACACAATCCAACTCTCTTCTCTTCCAGAACCAAACCCAGAAATGCCTAACACTTATGCAAACCCTTCATCACCACCACAAGAAACCACTTCCTCGCCCACAATCACTCCTTCCAAAACCCCAACCTCTAAGAAAAGAGTAAAACAGATGGCTCGCAAGATTGTTGTTGGTGGAGAGCAGATTAAGAAAATTAACAAACAACTGAAGGCAAGTAGGGAGGAGGAATCCAGAAATCTGAAGATTCATTAAATTCTGCTACTGAGGAGGAAGAAAATGGTTCTTCCAAAACTGAACAGGTATCTTCTGATCCTAAAGTTACTCCTGAGATAATTTTTGAAGTTGCTGCAAATTTGGAGAATAGATTTGTACTGGTAGGGTCTATAGTAGGTGTTGAGACTACAAAATCTAGAGAAGTTGGTGGTAAAAATGAAAAAGAAAAAGAAAAAGAGAGTGAGGGTGCTCGGAGTGCTGTGAGGGGAAAGGGTAAAGGAGTGGTTGATTCTTCACCCACTCCTATGAGTTTAACCAAAGACACAGGCACAATGGTTGTTTGGGGAGAGGAATCTGGTAGAGTAGAGGAGAGTATCAAGAAAACAGGGGAAAGTGGATCTGGTGAAGCTGCTAAAGGGCTTGTTCAACTTGGGAAAAATGAAGATGAACCTGGTTCATCAATAGAGGAAACTCTCGCAGACCTGCTGAAGAAAGTGACTGAAAGCTATAATCCAAAAAGGAGAGGGAGTTCAAAAACCCCTGGCACACCTAGGTCAAACAAGAAAAGGAAGGTTTCCCCCTCTGTTATTGTTGAAACTCCTCCTACAAGAGGAAGAGCCACAACAAGCTAGCTAAAGAAGAACTACAGAAAGCCTTAGAGGAAAGTAAAAGAAAAGCGGTTGCTAATGGAAAGAAAAAGATGGATAAGCCTGTTGAGATTGTTGAAGTTGATGAGATGGACCTGGTCCTTCGAGATGAAAAAGAGACTGAAGAAGTGGAGGTTCTGACTCCTAAACCCAAAAAGCAAAGACTTCCACTAAGAAGTCTATTACAAAATCAAAGTCTGTTGAACCATCCACCCTGGCAAAAAGGACCAGGTCTGTTGTGAAATCAAAACAAGTGAAACTTGTTGAAGAAGAAGAATGGAGTGGAGAGGAAGAAGAAGATTCAGACACTGAGAAGGACAAGATGGCCAAGTTTGGCAAGAGAACAATTCTGAAGGGCTGACTCCTCATGGATTTGGAGGAGGAAGGAATGGTGCTGCTTTTGGAAAAATTGGAGTTACAAGGCTGGAAGGACATGGTCCTTCAGATGGATGGTAGGTTAGCCAGGAATGAAATTGTTGAGGATATGGCAATGCTGCAGTGAAAAATGGAAGGGTTACCAGTATGATGAAAGAAGTGCAAGTCTCCTTCGATACGAAGGATTTGGGAGAAATTCTGGGTGTACCTGCTGAGGGGTACAATGACTATAAAGCTCAAGTGGCCAAGCCTAGAAAATCTTCTTACTACCCTTGCCATTACTAGAAAATTCAGTGAAAATGAGGAGGAACTTGAGCCCAAGGCTGTGTACAAGAGTGAGATGAAGTCACCCCACAAAGTGTTGTTTGAATTTGTCATCAAATGCGTTCTGCCAAGGCAGGAAAGGAGGCACATTGCAAACTTCTTGTACTTGGTCCTGATGGAGTATTTGGATAGTGGGAAGCAGATTAATTGGCCTGGATTAATAATCCAGCTTCTTGATAGGGTTATCAATGGCACCAAAACTCATGCCATTCCCTATGGCTTCATTCTCACAACTGTGCTTGCACATTTCAAGGTACCTATGAGGAAGTGGGAGGTTAGTACAAGCAAGGATCATTTTGGGGCAAATACACTGCTTGCTTGTGACTATGAAGTCCATGCCACTCCTAAAAAACCTGGTTCATCCAAGAAAGTACTAGTGAATAGCAAAGTCAGAGCCTTGGTGCAAGAAAGTAGGGCTAAGGATGCTGAGATTGATAGGCTGAAGAAGAGGTTGGCAGAGGTGTAGACTGAGAGAGATGCTCTCAGAACTGAGTTGTCAAGAGAAAAGGAGAATAATGATGGCATTCTTCAGGATATGATGAAACTCCTCCAAGCCAAAAACCAAGCACCTGGTCCTTCCCAGCCTTAAGCCTCCTAGCCTAGTGTAGATCAACCAGTGACCCAGCTCGGGACGTTTTGTTTCTTTTGATCATGTTTCCAGTATTTTTATTTCTTCTTATGCTTTATGGTAGATCTTATCAATCATCAATGAAATTTACTATTTTTATTCTAACTGTTTGTTTATATTTCTTTGATGGTTAATATTCTTAGCTTGACCTATGATTATTAATCCATGATTGCATTTGAAGTAGCCCTAGTGGCCATGAGTAAGTTTTAAAATGTGGTTATCTCACATTTTTATGCAACTTTTCGATGATGCCAAAAGGGGAAAAAAGGTTGTGCTTTACACTTTGAACAGTGATGTTTATAACCCCTTGATGATAAGTGATAAAAAGGAAAAAAAATCTAACATTGTGTTGATGTTGAGCTAAGTTGAAACAGGGCCTAAGCTTATGAAAAAGCACAAAATTTGTCATCATCAAAAAGGGGGAATTTGTTGGCCTAAGGGAAGGTTTGTTTTGAAGATTGACAAAGGAAGTTCAGGCATGAACCAGGTCCATCCCCTGTGTGCATAGAAACGGGCAGATTTGAGCATATAGGATGCACGTGAAGAAGATAAGCTTAACTTGGTATAATTGATATCTCGTGATCGAAAAGGTTGCATAATTGATAAGGAGAAGGACTCCTTAATCAAAAAGAACATTATCCAAGATAGGGAAGGAGTTAGAAGTTGAGATCAACTAGAACTCTTCCACCAAGGAAGAGTAGCATTAGAACTCTAGTTATTTCTTCATCTACTAACTCTATAAATTGCAGGATGTTCTCACTTTACAGGTAATGCACAAACGCAAAAGTTAAACCTGAATTGAGAGCAAATAGCAAGACTTTTTGCAAGCAGTTCGTGTGTGATTCAAGTGTGCAAACCCGAAGCTACATGAACCAGATAGAAGAACCAGTTCTAAGTGTCTGTCTTTTATTCTAGTTCAATTGTAGTAGGTATTTTCATTGTACCTTTCAGCTTTATCTAGAGGCAATTGAATAGGTACTCAGAGTATTCAAGTTAGAGTTAACTTGAAGTTGTCGCAAAAGTTAGAGGTTGTTTGCCACAACGGGATTAGAGTTAATCCTAGGTTTACAAAAGTGTTTTATAAATGCAGTTTTTGGCTCAGTGATTTAGTGGAGAGTTTGGGAAAATCGTATTGAGAAGTAGGTCGTGGTTTTTTCACCTTTTGAGCCAGGTGTTTTCCACGTAAAATACTTGTGTTCTTTACTTTTCGCCTTTACTATTTCAGCAATAGTAGGTTAAGGAACACTTAGAAGAACCGGTTCCTTCCATAATCAGTTTAAGCGAAAAAATTGGACACCACACAAACCCTCTTGTGTGGAATTGAAGTTAAAACATTGATTGGTATCAGAGCCAGGTTATTCTTGAAAAGACTAACACCTTAGGAACTGATCAAGATGAGCGCACCACCTGGAAACTGGGAAGGGCAATCCACTGCTAGGCAACCACTCTTTAATGGCCAGTACTACTCTTGGTAGAAAAACAGAATGAGAGATTACATCATCGAAGAAGACTACGAGCTATGGGACATTTGTCACTGATGGTGCTCTGACTACCACCAAGAAAAATGCAGAAGGTAACTTATTATAGTATCTGTTAAACTAGTCATCAACAAATGAAAAGCAACAAACATTTCAAGACGAGATGAAAGCAGTGAATAATGTTGTACTAGTAATAACAAATGTAATGTCGAAAAAACACAAGGACTGACTATTACATGGTTAAATTTTAATTGGAATGTCCTATTTAATCCAAAAAAAACTTTATTCACCTTTTTAAAGTTAAAACCCTTAAATCCTAAGCCCTTTTCCACTCTTCTTCTTTGTCAAGACTAAGCTGTTAGCTGTGGATTTCACAAAACCATTTAACGTCTTCAAACTCCGGCCACTTCCAAGTTAAGATGGTGCCATCTAATGGCAAAAGAAATGGGAAGCAGAAAGAGAAAGGGAGCTCCAAAACTACAAAGAGCAGAGCTCCAGCTGACTCAACGACGTCTGACTTGTATTTCCCAAGAGAAATCATCTCTAACATTCTTTCCCGTCTCCCTATTAAGATCCTTTTACGGTTCAGGTGCGTATGCAAGCAATGGCGAAACCTCATTTTTAAACCCAACTTCATCGCCGCTCATTTCTGCCACTCCTCTGCTTTGCAGCGCAGTGGTTCATCCATTGTTATACACACCCGCCATTACGAGACCTCCGACCATGCACTCTCACTGTACAACCCGCATGATGAATCAATTGTCGAGCTGGACAACCCTTATCCTTGCTTCTTTCCCAATATGTTCGTTGCGGGTCCTGTCAATGGCATTGTGTGCCTTTTTCAGAAAGCTTCAGGTGATACTTTTACCCTTTGGAACCCAGCTATGAGGAAGTATGGGATGGTGCCGCTTTCGCGGAACAAACCCGATGAGGGAGTGCACTGTTGGGCATCCATCGGGTTGGCGTTTGATCCCCAAGAGAATGATTTGTTGCTCTTGAGAATCTTTTGTGTTGTGCCAGGATCTACAGTCCCGAACCATGTGGAAATGTATTCAACCAAGAGTTTCGGATGGAAGAAACTGAAATGTGACCTGGTTTTTAGTATATTTTGCAATACTTGTCTTGCGATCGTTAAAGGGGTTCCTTATTGGTTGGCTTTTGTAACTGATGAATTTGGGTTGCGTACAGTGTTGGTGCGCTTTGATGTGGGCAACAAAGTATTAGAGAAGTTACCTATGCCAGGAATCGGAGAGGTGGCTGATCAATGTATTGTCACCATAGAGGATTCTATTGGTTTGTTAACTCGGGAGGAAAGAGACGAATGCTATATTAGTGTTTGGGTAATGGATGAAGAAGATGGTCGGAGTAAGAAATGCAAGGCAGGACCGTTACTCGGGTTTGACGGAATTGTGGGCTGTTTGAGGAATGGTGACATTGTTGTTGAGAATGAAAGTGGACTGTTGTTCTTTGATCCAGTGACTAGTTCAGTTATGGTAAAACTGAGTGTTGATAATGCTAAGAAGGGTTCATATGAGATTTTCAACTATTCGGAGAGCCTACTTCTGATCGAATGGATGCTACCAGTTAATAAGCAAGCTAAAGAATAAATTGGCACGCCAAAACCTCATAAGGTTCGGTGATAGCGTTATAATTATACTATAATTTATGTTACTATATTCTTGCTTTGTGTTGATCATCAACTCCCACTTTTAGATGTTGTCATTGCTTCAGAAGTTTTCTTATGTTATGTGCATGTATGTGGTATACATTCACTTGATACATTGACTCTGATGTGTTAATTTACTATGTGAACTAACTCTATTGATTACTTCTCTGCAATTGGTTGATATGCTTGTGCGTCACAGCTGTTTCTAGCTTCTTGTTTTGTTGTCACAGAAAATTAGGTGATATCATATCGATCTCCAGCAACTGTAGAGCTATGATACCTTTTATATTTTTAGCTAGGGAAACTTAGAAAATCTCTAATCTTTGATACCTGAACTGTGTTTGCTTAGTCTTTTTGTTTTTGGAAGTGTTCACCAGTTTTTGTTCCTTGACAGAGTGAGTAGTAAGACGAGACAATTGTTTTTCCAGTTATACAATAGCAAGATACTTGCAGTTATTCATTCGAAGACATCAAGACTATCTGGAATAGCTACTCTCCTTGAATGCTCCTTTTTTCCCTCCCTCTTTACTGATGAAACTATTAGAAGTTTCATTGTAATTATACAATTCTTGGTTTCCTCCTTAGTTAATTTCTCTAGCAATATTTGATCAATGAATTGACTTGTCATGTATAGTGTGGAGTATATTAAGTGATGCCAGGGACTGTACGAAAGGTGCTTCTAGGATGAAAATGATTAAAAGTAGGGGTGGCAAAATGGTTAAAAGAAAACAGTTAACCACCCATATTATCCAGTAAAAAATGAGTTGGATAATAAACTTTTTAAAAACGGGTCAAATATGGATAAGAACCATATTATCCATTTAGAAAATGGATAACCCATGAGTAACCAATGGGTCTAACTTTTACATTTGTAAAGCCTCAAATTGGGGGTTCCTCAAGTTAGGGAGACTAAGAATTCTTCTAAAAGTGATCATATACAAGAAGACATGGATAATATGGGTAACCCATATTATCCGCCGGTTAACCCGTTTTTTATCCGTATTAAATATGGGTCGTAATTGATCCGTTTTTTCATTACCCGTTTTCGATCCGACCCATACCCGACCCGCCCGTTTGCCACTCCTAATCAGAAGTAAGAGAAGGGGAGGACGGAAGTAGCTCGTTCAGTACTATGTGACAATATGGAAAGAGAGAGAGATGTTTGATGCAGTACAAAATTTGTTTGTATAGATTAGTGGAACATTTTTGTTCTTTCGATATTCTTGGAGTACTTCTAATATTGGTAAAGAAACATGCTTTCTTGTAGGATTTTTAGTAAATACTTTTGTTCGTCAGATATTCATGGAGTGCTTCTAATATTCCAGTTAACGTTGATGCTATCAGTAAAGAAACATGCTTTGTTGTAGGATTTCTACCTTTTGCATACATCTTCTATGTTGGATTTTCCCACTAAATCAATTAAATTTAACTCATAAAAAGAGATTATGAGAAACTTACATTTCTATAGGTAGTTCTTTTTGGTAAATGATTCTTTGCATATGTGAATTCTCTGGTCTGACTATGACCAAAATGCATGTTGTCTTTAAAATAGCCAAGTTTACAGTGTGAAGTGCAGTTTTAGTCCTTACACTCATACGAGTTGTCAATAAGTTCACATTGATGTGATTTTTCGAGTTAACAAAGAACCAACCGACCAGGATCAAAATCTTGAAACGAAAACGTGGTTTGTGGGCCTGTTTCAAGAAACAGCGTATCTCAAGCTTTGAGACTCGGAATCTGATGATTCGAAAACGAAATGAAAGGTGACGATCTGAACTATAAGAAAGACTATTTACTCGTTCAAAACAAGTAAATATTGATGATGTACCGACAAGGAAAGTTATGAGCCTATGATAAGAAGAAAAAAAAAATAGATCAAGAACGTGTTCTTGAATGATCAAGAACTATAAGATTCCTAAAGTCACCACTTTGAATCAATTAACATGATAAAGAAACACCACACGCAATTGAAAACAAGATAAAGACTATCACCACCTTGCTTGGAACCAAAAACAAGGATAAAGAAGACAAAATAGAAAAAAACACTCTATTGTAAATTAGGGTAAAGCTCAAAAACGTGAATTCTTCGTGTCCTTAAATTGTTTAAGACAGACAAAATGGTGAATATGAATCTTTGAGACAAATGTTAGCCTACCACTTGTGTGTGTCTCTTTGTGAGATTGTTCTCTCAATATTTTGTACCTTTTTTTTTTTATAGCGGATTGCTCATATCCGCCTGTGGATGTAGGTCAATTGATCAAATCATGTTAAATATTTGTGTCTGTTTTGATATATTTCTTTCTTATTGTCTGATTTATTGTTGTTGAAGGTATGCTTTGTTAGCTTACGTATGATACCTGATATTTTCGGTTCTAACATATATATTCTTTTTTGAAATGTTTATCTTTTGTACCTAGTTTCAAAAGGTCTTTTCGCCTTGTCCCAATTTTCTATACTATTCACTTAATATTCCCAATTTTATTTAAAAAGATACGAAATATGATCTCCTTTGAATGGTGCTAATTTTTTGACGGAAAAGGTTGTGTGTCTTGCGTATAACTTCGTGATCAACTTTAACACATGAAAAAAGGAGAAAAAGACTTATAAAAGGAACATCAGACCATGTGCACCACATTTCTTAAAACTAAATATTAATTCTCTCAAAAGAATGTCCTCTTTTAGCACTTTTCTAAAAAGTTGGAATTATTATATGCACATTGGCTAAGATAAAATGTGCACAATTTTCTAGCCTCTTGGTTAATATTCAATTCACATTAAAAAAATTCTTGGTTTGATGCAAAATTTTAAAATATAAATAAATGTTTTGCAAATTTGTATTCTCAAACTAAAGGTATATAAAACATACTACTATTAAATATACTAGTTGTCTTAAGTATGTCATGTTGCTGCTACAAGTAAGTGGTATTAAGAATAAATAAATAAGAACATTAAAATTATAAAAACTTACTAACTATAAAAAAGTGACACTTATTAATTAAAACAAAAGGTAAAAAGGAAACACATAACTAAAACGAACGAAGTACTTGTAAAACAATTTGTCAAAGAGATCATTTACGAAGGGGCCAGCGACCTATGACCAACCACCAGAAAATCTTCTTAATTTGTCAACTAAAATCTTCTTAATTTAATTAATTAATTAATGGGGTCATTGTAAGTTGTCATAAACTGACTATTTTTAAGGAAGCTGTGGAAATACAACTATCCCAACCCAACCAGAAAATTTTCAGTTAGGCCCCTCATTCTATAAAATGCCACTTAAGACTTTTCTTTATATGTGAGTTAAGTGTCACTTTCAAAATTTAATGGGCTCCTTTGCAAATATCATGTACCATTAAAAACCCTCCACTAGATCAAACTAATAATACAGGAAAAGTTAAAATTTGCTCTTAATAATACATTCATATTTGCGAAGGTATTGAAATTTTAGCTAATTATGGTATTTCATTAATGTTGCTTAGCTTAAAACAAAATTCTATTTTGAAAAGGTTATCCATTAAGTTTGTTATTTCATGTCAACATAATTTTATATGCAACAAATATTTCTATGCAAGTAAATGACGTCATCATGTACCTATATATAAATTATAAAGTATAAAGTATTATATATGTGCTTACTTGTTTGGTCCTTTTTGGTGCCCTTGACTCTTGAGGTTTTCAAAAGTGGCACCTAAGCCCTTCCAAGTTTGAGAAAGTGGTAGCAACAAAAGTTAAAAGTATTACCCGTAAAATAAGTAAAGGGCAATATTTATTAAACTTGAAATTTTACCCATGAGGCAAACGAGTAACAAAATTCAAGATCATCTACCTTGAAAGCTATTCCTGTACTTCACCCATTGTAATCGAAATATAATTTCCTTTTTCCCTTTAAACACTTTATTATGTGAAAAAGAAATAAACTGGAGTTATGCTACCAAAAATGTTTAGGGAAACAATTTATTTCTCCAAAATAGAGAAAATTCCCATGTAAAACAAATAATATGTCACTAGTTACAACTCTGACCACTTGATATGACATACAAAAAGCATATAATTAATTTGCATTTAACTCAGTGCTCTACGCTTTTTCTTTCCGTATTAGGTCTAAATCTCATATATATGTTTACATGTTGCTTCTAATGAAGATTATTTTTCTAATTTACAGTTTTCTTACAATATAAATGATATCACTTTGAAGTTTATTTCAAAGTTCAAACAATGTGGATCTCTAATTATATAATTTCATATGGAGAGGAATCCAAGTCTTAAGCTCCAATCAGAGGAATCCAGACAAACTTCCAGTGCAATGCCAACTTCGCATCGTTATCTGTTTTTCTAATTAAATAGATCGTAATCCATTATCACAAATTAAACAAATCCAAATGCATCAATCACATTAATTATTTCAAAATCGTCTCAACAGAAATTATTTCAAAATCATTGCTGTTGTGCATTTGTTATATTATATATGTAGACAAAAATATAACTGTCAATGTATTTCTTATTTCTTATCAAAGCTTGCACGCATCCATTATCTCTCAAGATTCTTTCTGGTTTATTTTATTTCATTGATTTACAAATAACACCAATTAATTAAATCTTTGCAAGTAATTTTGAACTCTAGACCCCGTTAAGTGTGCTTCAGCTTCACACATGTCATAAAGTATAATTCGTCTATGTGAGTGATGTCATATAATTGTCCCTTCATTTTTTTTTCTTTTTGTTTGTTTTATTTATTATATGTTGCACACTTTCGGATATAATTTTGATCTAAGGTATGTTTGACATGGACCTCATTGGCGCATAACAGGGAAGCACAACATGTTATAGTTCTATGAAATATTGAGAATCCTAAATAAGAACTCTATTGCTTCAGTATTTCCTATTTTTTATCTTTTTTTTGTGATAATTGTATTGTTCGGCCAGTTTACGCGCACCTCGTCCAATTTTTATCCTTTTTTAATCAATTCATTCATTATTTATCTTCAACTACGTTGTCAGTGCCTTTCCACCGTAAAAAAGAAATAAAAGAGCTTATTTTCGTATCAAACAACAAAATTTGATTTTAAGAGTCACTATAATGTAAAAGAAATTATGTAAATAATTATGATTAAATAATATAAATTTAAGTAAAAAACATGTCATGTATTTTTTAATTTAGTGCAAAAACCTATACTAATTTAGATCGTTGGACTATTTGACCAGCGATATTCACGGTTTTATATATCCAGCCAGGCAGCTCATTTAAACGGAGGGTCGCCTGCTTATAAAATAACTAGTTTCTTGATACGTGCGCTGTACGTGTTATTCCGTATAAGTAATAAAAGAACAAATTAAAATTAAAACATATGAAATATTACACCAAAATTTCAAAAGAAAAAAATACAAGCTGAAAATTAATAAATAGTTTTAGAGATGTAGTGTTTAACTCAAATTGACTGGATACCTCTGCAACGATCAATAATTATATTTAGTTAGACAAGTGTATTTTATAATTACATAAATTTAGTTGTTATGAGTTACAAACATATAATATGACCGTATATTACACCTAATATTTCTTTGTAGCTATTCTTGAAGTTGTCCCATTTTAATGTATCAGCAAAATGATCCGTGCAATAAATAAAAAGAGAAACTAATACTCATTTGTACATGATATATTTTTTTTAAATAATGGAAGAATTAAATGTTTGAAAATTTTTGTGAACAATTAAGTAAGAAGCGACTGAAAATAATAGAAACATAACAAAAAGATTTTTTTCCATAGTTATGCAAAATTATACAAGAATTTTGAAATATAAATTGCTAAAGTTTGAGGGAACCAAAAGGTTTTGTACTTATTTATGAAGGTATAATTTTTTGAAGGGCATCATAGTCACTTAAGTTTATAGTTTTGGTCTTTCATATTCAACTTCACGAATAGATTATTTCAACTGATCTGTTTATCAGCGAGCACAAGGCAGCCCGGTGTAAGCTTCCGCTATTCGCGGGGTCCGGAGAAGGAGCCTTCCCCTACATTTCTGCAAGAGGCTGTTTCCACGGTTCGAACATGCGACCTCCTGCTCATATAACAGCAACTTTGCCAGTTACGCCAAGACTCCCCTTCTATCAACGAACACAAGCAACTCATAATAGTCGCTTTGAACACATTATTTTGCAACGATGTGACAGCTACGTAAATCTTCTTTAACAAAGAAAGATACGAGTGGTAAACAATTCTATAAAGAAGAAGAAAAAGGACAAACAACAAATGTCATAACATCAGCGAGACCCCTAAAAAATTGTGTTTGAATATATAGGGACAATTTAGCAAAATCAGATGTCTTTTTTCCTAATAAAAATTAAAAAAGTAAAAATAAAAACAAGAAAGGCTACCTTCACACCTAAGTTGAACTGTTGAAGGGACTAAAACAGGGCGGACCCACGTTGGATCAAGTAGGTTCAACTAAACCTGCTTCGTCGAAAAATACTATTAAATATGTATAAATTATATTGAAAACCGTTTATTTAAATAAAATGAATCTGCTTGAAGCAAACAATAAGTGTCACTTCAGTGGTTAATCGGGATCATATTTTTGAAGAGGACACACGTTCAACGTCGGCTATGCGCATTCTGTAAGGTGTTTGTTCTGATTTTTTAATAATATTTGGTTTTTCTATTCCTTGAAAAAGGATAACATATTTGTCATAATTGAGTTTTCCTTTTTTAGAAGGAAATTATAGATCTCTCATATTTGGCTAATCCCTTTTCTTGTAGGAAAATATTTGGACTTCTATAAATTGAGGATCTTTTCTTCTGATTCTGTAGCATCCACAATGTAGCCATTTGGGGATTGAGAGACGTGTTTAGGGGGAGAACTTTACGGGACAAGTGTTAGTGTGTCACTTGTATTTGCCTCTTTGTGAGGTTGTTCTCTAAATATTTTGTACTCTCTTTTATATGGTGGATTGCTCATTTACACCGTGGACGTAGGTCAATTGGTCGAACCATGTTAAATATTTATGTCTATTTTGGTAGATTTTTCTTTTATTGTCTGATTTATCGTCGTTCAAGGTTTGCGTTACTAACTTCTGTATGACACCTAATTATTTCGGTCCTGACACGTTCTCCCACTAAAATGTTAATTTTCCGACCACCATTTCGATCGAACATCACTTATGTCCGACGGATTTCCGACGAAAATGAAGTGATCGGAATATAGATGATCGCAAAAAAAATTCAACCAAAACGGTCGAAAATTTGCGACCAAAACAGTCGCAAAGACGAAAATACTGGGTGACCGGCTAAATTTGAACTTTGCGACCGAAACGATCGATAATTTTGCGACCGAATCTGTGGCACGTTTAAAAATAAATAAATAAATAAATATATATATATATATATATATATATATATATATATATATATATATATATATATATATATAGTTCCGACCATTTTGGTCGGTATATTTAATAATTAATTTAAATGAAATACATAATTTCCGACCAAATCGGTCGAAAAAATTAAAATTAAATTAATAAAAAATTAATTTTCCCCACCACTTCAGTTGTAAATCTAGGGATTCCCACTTAAGATTCCCGACGAAAGTAGTCGGAAATCTGTCAGAATTTTTGAATTTTTTCAGCAGAATTTTGCTGCATTTTAAGCTACACCACCTACAATTCAAAACCAATCATCCAACCAACCTAATATGTATCATAATTGCTCAAGCAATTGAACACAAAACATCAAATATTCAACTACCAAACTATACAATACTTTCAAACAAGTGTAAACACATCTATTAAATATATTAAAGTACAAAATCTTCAACCAAATGATATTCAAGTCTAAAACACATAATCCAAGTGTAAAACCAACCAAGCTGAAACCAATAAAGTCTAAACTCATATTACATTCAAAATTAGTACTATCGATCATCATCGGTTTCAGCCTCCTCATTGTTAGATTCTTCTATTGTACGTTGTTTTTTATGGTTTGCCATTAATGTCCGCATCATACTTATTGTTTCTTGAGCATTATTCCATTGTAGAGGCAATTTATCAATTTGCGTTCGCATTTTCTCAATTTCCTCGGGTGAAGCAGAAACACTGCTAAATAATGCTGCTGGAGACGACGGTTGCGCTCCAATTCCGTAGACTCTACCTTTATTTATTTTCATGAGAAATAAAAAGAATATTTAAATGGGAAAAAGAAGAAAAATACAACTTGTGCAAAATAATATTAAAACGAAGTCATATACAAAAAATTACTAAAATATTTTATACCTTTATTTACTCCATCAGTTGCCTGTGTCCATATCGAAGTCATATCTTCGGTCGTCGACTGAGAATCAGGCTTAGTTTGTTGCCTCTCCTCCATTCTTCTGTGATACCATTCCTAAAATGTTGTTGACAAACATTATATAAACGAATTAATATTAACCAAAAATAAAGGTAGTATTGTTAGAATCTTACATATGTCTCCGGTGCACGTGAAGACATATGATTATCTCGGTCCTGGCATGTTCTCCGATCCTTTCATGTACTTTTAATTTTCTGAAATTACAAGGGCAACACAAGTTTATGTATTAGACCATGGTCCTGGCCAACAAACCAGGCTCCTCACATAACAGCTCCTACTTCCTATTAGCTTTCTTTTTTATATTTGGTGTTAAATTAGTTCAATTTAATAATATATTAACATTGTTGAATTGGCCCCTTTTAAATTTATTATTTGTTGTCATGTATTATTCAGATCTCGGAGGATATGTTGAGAGCCTGCATTCTTAAGTTTGGAGGTAGTTGGGACGCTTACCTACCTTTAGCTGAATTTGCTTACAACAATAGTGTCACAACCCGGATTTTCCGCCGTCAGGATCGTAATGGCGCCTAACTATTAGAATGCTAGGCAAGCCAACAAATACAATTCTATTACGCTAATACTAACTGAAGCAGTAATTAATAAAATTTAAACTAAACAATTAAGAAGTGCGGAAATTTTATAACAATTTAAAACACTACACACGACTACCCAAAAGATCTGGTGTCACAATCCACAAACGTCTAAGAATTTCTACAACTATTGGTTTAAAGGAAATACATTTGTTCTCGGAATGAAAGAAAACAGGAATAAAGCTAAGATAGATGGAAGGGGACTCCAGGGTCTGTTAACGCCAACAGATCTACCTTGGCTCTCCTAATGGACTGAAGGCAGCAACCTAACTCTAATCACGAGGTCCGGCACCGAAATCTGCACAGAAAGTGCAGAACGCATTATCAGTACAACCGACCCCATGTACTGGTAAGTGCCGAGCCTAACCTTGACGAAGTAGTGACGAGGCTAGGACATGACCAATAATATGAACCAGTGCAGATAAATCATATACGAAGAAACAACAATAACAGAAATTTAACAGATAATAACAGGAAGGGGGAACATGCTGAGGGTAATACCAAATTCTGAAAATAATACAGTACCGAAACTCAGTAATTGTCATGCTTGAACCAACAGAAATAATAACATAATAAACATGTTCACGACGTCACCTTTCGTGCTTTTACTCTCGTCCTCACCATAAGAAACAACAGAAACGGCACGGCATCACCCTTCGTGCATTAACTCTCTAATGACATGGCATGGCATCACCCTTCGTGCATTATCAATATCAGAATACGGCACGACATCACCCTTCATGCTTTATCACTCACTCACAACATATCGCACGGCATCACCCTTCGTGCTTTACACTCTTCCTCACCCCAACAACGAAAACAATAACAACCCGGCAAGAGAATCATAAATAAACAACCTCGTTTCATCATTTAACTTCACAATATAAATCTCAACTTGAGCCAATACTCAACCAATATCCAAAACAGGGAAAGACATAATAAAACTTGCTTAACATGAAGATTTAACCAGTTAAAGCATGAATAGTACGTATAAAGGAATACCACGGTCACAAGTAAGACTCACTCACATGCTATGACCCGACAACAACGTATAGATACTCTTCACTTCACCTATACGTCGTACTCAACAATAAACACGAAGCAAATAAGGCAACAACACCTAATCCCTCAAGTTAAGGTTAGCCACAACACTTACCTCGATTCCACGGCAAAACTCAAGCCTCAAATACTGCTTTTCCCTTAGTTTTCACTTCCAATCCGCTCGTATCTAATCATAATTAACTTATTAACATTAATTAACGCTAAAGAAATCAATTCCAATGCATAATTATAGATTTTCCAACATTTCCCCCAAAAAGTCAAAAATCGACCCCGAGCCCGCTTGGTCAAAACTCGAAATTCGGACCAAAACCCGATTACGCATTCACCCCCAAGCCCGGATATACAATTAGTTTTGGAATCCGACCTCAATTTGAGGTGTAAATTTCCAAATTTTGAAATTCCTAAGTTTTACTCAAAAACACCCAATTCCACCATGAAAACCCCTAGATTCTATGATGAAATCTTGTAAGAAGATGAAATAGATTGAAAGAAATAAGTTAAGAATCATGTACCTATGATTTGGGGATGAAATTGCCCTAGGAAAATTGCCTCTTGAAGTTTAGGTTTAAAAATGGGAGAATGAATGAAAAATTCCCGTCTAAGTTATGTGTTGATCAGCTGCAGATGTCGCATTTGCGACCTGAGTTTCGCAATTACGAAGCTCGCAAATGCGAAGAACCATTGCAAATGCGAAGTTCCCCACACTTCTGCTGCCTTCGCAGTTGCGAAGGTATGTTCGCAATTGCGAACAGGTACCTCCGCAAATGCGATAAAACGATCGCATTTGCGATCACTGCCCTACCCAAATTTACTTCGCCAATGCGAAGAAGTCCTCGCAATTACGAAGACTGCCTGGCCCAGCTTATGATCACAATTGCGATAAAAGCCTCGCAAGAGCAAAACCTGTTGGGTTCGCAATTGCGATACCTGACCTTGCAATTGCGAGATCAGAGGCCTGCAACAGGTTCAGTCATACCAGCAAATTTTTAAGTTCCAAAATCACGTCGTAGCCTATCCGAAACTCACCCGAGCCCTAGGGTCTTCAAACCAAACATGCACACAAGTCTTAAAACATTATACGAACTTGCTCATGCGATCAAATTGCCAAAACAACACCTAGAACTATGAATTCAACACCAAAACACATGAAATTTTCAAGATAGTTTCAAACTTTTTATTTTCTCAACCAAAGGTCCGAATCACGTCAAGTCACTTCCGTTTCTCACCCAACTTCACATATAGGGTATAAATATCATAACGAACCTGTACCGGGATCTGGAACCAAAATACGGGCCCGATACCAACAAGTTCAAACATTATTCAATTTCTAAAAACTATTATATTTCCAGTTTAATAATTTTCTTTAAAAATTCATTTCTCGGGCTAGGGACCTCGGAATTCGATTCCGGGCATACGCCCAAGTCCTATATTTTTCTACGGACCCTCCGGGATCGTCAAATCACGGATTCGGGTCCGTCTACTCAAAATGTTGACCGAAGTCAACTAAAACCACTTTTAAAGGCAAAACTTAATATTTTTCTCAAATTTTTACATAAAAGCTTTCCGGATACACGCCCCAATTGCGCACGCAAATCGAGGAGAGATAAAATAAGGTTTTTAAGGCCTTGAAACACGGAATCAGATACTAAAATAGAAGATGACATTTTGGGTCATCATATTCTCCACCTCTAAAACAACCGTTCATCCTCGAACGGACATAGAAAAGTACCTGAGTCGGTGAAAAGATGGGGATATCTGCTCCTCGTATCGGACTCGGACTCCCAGGTCGCTGCCTCAACAAGTTGACCTCTCCACTGCACACGAACCGAAGGATAACTCTTCGATCTCAACTGACGAACCTACCGGTCTAGGATAGCTACCGGCTCCTCCTCATAGGTCAAATCCTAGTCCAACTGGACAGTGCTGAAATCTAATATGTGGGATGGATCGCCGTGATACTTCCGAAGCATAGACACATGAAACACTGGGTGCACAACTAATAAGCCTGGCGGCAACGCAAGTCTGTAAGCCACCTCTCCTACTCGATCAAGAATCTAAAAAAGCTCGATGAACCTAGGGCTTAACTTGCCCGTCTTCCCAAATCTCATCACGCCCTTCATGGGCGACACCCGAAGCAACACTCGCTCTCCGACCATGAATGCCACATCCCTAACCTTACGGTCGGCATAACTCTTTTGCCTGGACTGAGCTGTACGAAGCTTATTCTGAGTGATCCTAACCTTATCCAACGCATCCTGTACTAAATATGTACCCAATAACCGAGCCTCCCCCGGCTCAAACCACCCAACCGGCGATCGACACCGTTTACCATATAATGCCTCATAGGGAGCCATCTGGATGCTCGCCTGATAACTGTTGTTGTAGGCAAACTCTGCTAACGGCAAGAACTGATCCCAAGAACCTCCAAAGTCAATAACACAGGCACAGAGCATATCCTCCACAATCTGAATAGTACGCTCGTACTGTCCGTCCATCTGCGGATGAAATGCTGTGATCAACTCGACCCGCGTATCCAACTCACGCTGAACTGCTCTCCAAAAATGCGAGGTAAACTGCGTACCTCGATCAGAGATGATGGACACGGGCGCACCATGAAGACGAACAATCTCACGGATATAGATCTCTGCTAACCGCTCTGAAGAATAGGAAACCGTCACAGGAATGAAATGCACTGACTTAGTCAGCCTATCCACAATAACCCATACTGCATCGAACTTCCTCTGAGTCCGTGGGAGTCTAACAATGAAATCCATAGTGATACGCTCCCACTTCCACTCAGGAATCTCAATCTTCTGAAGCAAACCACCAGGTCTCTGATGCTCGTACTTTACTTGCTGACAATTCAAACACCGCACTACATATGCAACAATATCCTTCTTCATCCTCCTCCACCAATAATGTTGCCGCAAGTCCTGATACATCTTGGCGGCGCCCGGATGAACAGAATACCGGGAACTGTGGGCCTCCTCTAGAATCAACTTACGAAGTCCATCCACATTAGGCACACAAATACGACCCTGCATCCTCAGAACCCCATCATCTCCAACTGTAACCTGCTTGGAATCTCCGTGCCGCACCGTGTCCCAAAGGACAAGCAAATGAGGATCATCATACTGCCGCTCCCTGATACGCTCAAATAAGGAAGACCGAGCGACTGTACAAGCTAGAACACGACTGGGCTCAGAAACATCCAACCTCACGAACTGATTGGCCAAAGCCCGAACATCTAATGCAAGTGGTCTCTCACCGACCGGAATATACGCAAAGCTGCCCGTACTAGCTGACTTCCTACTCAAAGCATCGGCCACCACATTGGCCTTTCCGGGATGATACAAGATGGTGATATCATAGTCTTTCAATAGCTCCAACCTCCTCCTCTGCCTCAAATTTAGCTCCTTCTGCTTGAACAAGTATTATGTTATTCTGTCTAATTTTATTTTTATACAAAAAATATATATCTTACAATGACATTTTTTAGATGCATAATGCGAAAATAAAAAGAAGAGGTATATTCAAAATTCACTCTAATTTACACTGTAATCTTCGTCACTAACTATTAGGGGTATCAATGGATATTTAAAAACTTATTAAACCGGCCAAATCGTACCATATCGAATTGATTTTTAGGTTTCTTTTAATATAATCGTATTTTTTTTATATAAATTTGTAATCGTACCGATAATTAGGGTAGGTTTCTTATTTTATGAATATAAACTGAAAAATACCGAACCGTACCGAATTAATTTACTTATGAAAAAAAAATTCTTGGACCTTGGAATTATGAAAACTGTTACAAGTCAACAAGTACTTAAATTGAAAGTCCTAATCCAAACCTATTTTGCTACTCCTACCTAAGTTTTATTATTTTCCGCATATTTACTAGCAAGACAAAGTATTCTAACAATTATGAGTAGCAAACTACAATATATTGAATATGTTTTCTTTCGTATGATTAATCTTTTTGAATATTTAATCTTCTATAGACTTTATTCTCGGATCCCAACTTGGCTAATATCTTTCCACTCGTGTAATTTATATTTTTTAAATCTTTTTTTAGTTTCTTTTACGCTGGTGTAGAATAGTTGATAGGATCTATACTATGACTATCTTTCATGTTTTCTCAATTCATCACACTTTAAACAGTAAAAATATCTATAGAATTTTGCTAAGTCCTATAAAAATACGTATGTTATTGCATTCTACTTCTACTAGTAATTTTTATATAACATTTAAAAGCATACCAAAAAATTAACCGAACCGTGTCGATACCGAAGAAAAAAAGACATGATTGGGACGGTTCGAAAAGTTTAATTTGGTTATACATAATAGAATAATTTAAAAAATTAGTATGGTATAAATTTCATAAAATAATCGGCCAAACCAGTAACACCCTTACTATCATTACAATAATAATATAGTATCTAATTGACCCCACTTGGGTGGGTCCGCCACTGGACTAAAAGGGATGACTTCTTTTTCCTCGCAAGACACGACTGCTTTTTAACGATGGTAGAAATAGAAGCAATAGCTTTGAAATCCAAAGTCAACTTATAGACTCTTTTTCCCGGCTACAAAGATTAGTTTATTTTGAGAAGTATTTTTCTTAAAATTATTTTTGGTGTGATGCAATTTGTGTTTAGCTAATTAATTTGAAAAGTACTTCTGAACAGCAATTAGTGTTTCGCCAAACTTTTAAAAACTATTGTAGATATATTTTTCTCAAAAATGCTTTTGGAGAGAAATTACTTTTTTTTTTCTTCCAAAATTTGGCCAAACACTTAGGCTTTGAAACAAAAAAAAAAAAAGGTATTCTTTTTTTTTTTTAAAATAAAGTGCTTCTAAAATTGGAAAAGCTTGGCCAAACAAGCTATAATTCCATCCAAAATCAAAACTATCAGCGTTACTAAAATCCGAAAATCAATTGGCCTCAAAACCATTAGCATGACTAAAATAACGAAGATCAGTTGGCCAGTCTATGTAACTCACCCCTAAGCCTCAAAAGATAACTTTTCTTTCAAGGGCGTGATTTGATTTGTTATAATATAACAATAATAATAAATCTAGTTAGTTTAATAGAGTCTTACGAGGATAGCGTGAATCGCAAGGTAAAAAGACTATTTCTAGACGTTCGACTCAAAAATAAAAAGCATAAAATTTGCCTCGTTTAACTTCTGAATTTTCAAACTACACTAATCATTGACTTACAAAATAAACGCATGTGGGAGTGGGACAACCACAAATGGTAGCTAAAGGTCCGTTAAAAAATAAAGACAAGAGGGTGTTTGGATTGGTTTATTTTAAGTGTTTATTGATTTTTAAGTACTTTTTTTTGTTTATGTGGTGTTTGGCAATGATAAAAGTTGCTTTAAAATACTTACTTTTAGGCATAAAGAGTATAAAAATAAACCAAAAACCAAATATTGAATATTATCAACTTATAGCTTTTGGCTTTTAGCTTAAAAGACTTTTATAAGCTAATCCAAACACCCTCAAAATTTCCAGGCCAATGACAGCTCTATAATACTTCCAACTTAGAAAAACTCACAACCCACATTACCACAAATTAACTCAACTGTCTCACTATATTTAAATAAATTTGTTGGAAATTCAAGATATGATGAGCTAAATGGATCCAAAAGGATCTTTTTTAAAATATAATAAAATAAAATTTCCACATAATCCCAAATATTTGCCACTCCATCAATTGCTCCAAACAAGCATCTCCAAAGAATCTTGATCATTTGATCAAGTTACATGTATTCACACTCATTAAAGTAAAAAAAAAAAAATGAAAATAACAAATACATTTGACCCCATTCTTGCAATTGGTCCTTTTTTTTCTATTACATCCATGGTCCAATGGGACCAAATGTAACGATGAGAATTAAATAAAAGGGGCAATTTGTTTATGAAAAAGATGGGAATCGAGTGCACCTCTGTGAAAGGAACACTTTGCAATCATCCTTTGGAGCAATGGTTGGAATATACGCGATATCATCACAGCCGTCCGTTTTGTGCCTCTTGAAATCAATCAGAGCCGTAAACAACGCAATGAAGAGCATCAAATGGTTTATTGCGTACCTCTGTCCCACACATCCATGGGGCCCAGCTCCAAATGCTAGGTAGTTCTTCTTGTAAACTCGTTCCTCTTGCCTCTCCTCCATAAACCGGTCCGGGTCAAACTTCTCCGGTTCAGGAAACCCCTGGAAAGACGAGTCAAAAACCGACGGGAAAACAATAGTCCCCTTTGGAATAACATAATCATCAGTTAACCGGAATTCTTCGCCGGCAATGTGCGGCACCAAAGTCGCCGGAGTTCTGATCCTGACAACCTCACGCGCCACCGCCTCCAGGTACTTCATTTCCCTAAGCATCTCCGCCGTCAACGGCTTCTCAGATTCTGGCGACCAGAATTTCGCCACTTCCGACCGGACTCTCTCCAGAACTTGCGGGTGAGATTCCAAAAGCACCACTGCCCATAACAGAGAAGAAGTAGAAGCATCTTGAGCCGCAAAGAGGAAGTCAAATAAGTAGCCACCAAGTTCCTTGCCGGTATACTCAAACGGCTTTTGTGAACCATTAATCTTAGCTTCCTGAATCTCTCTGAAATACTCCTGCATCCAAAAATCAATTAAGCACGTGGGTTCTTCGTCACCTCGCATCTTCTTTTGGCTCTGTGCTGCACAAACGGAAAGCGTATCAACTAGTCTGCCAACAGCTAACCTAGCGTCTCTGAAGGCGAAACCGGGTAAATCAACAGGGAGTTTCATTAACCCAACATTGAAGTAATTGTAGTCAACATTGAACCGCTTTCTGGAACCTTCGTTTAAGTATGGGCCGACGAAGACAGTCTGAGAAGTATCCAAGTTCATATCGCGACAAAGGAGGCGAAGTGTGATTGGTTTGTTAGGGGATTTGGATGCTTCGTCCAACCAGGACTGAAAGTGCTTGATAATAATCTTTTGTTGGATAACAGTGTAAGTAGCAAGAGCTTTAGGGGTAAAATTAGGGGCCATTCGACGGCGATGGTCTTTATGTTCTTGACCAAACATGTAAATCAAGTTATGCTCGCCAAATAGCCTTTTCCCAAAAGGGTGACCGATGAGGTGGAAAGCGTCAGGACGGACATTGGTGAAGACTTTGTGGGAAAGGTCAGTGGAGTGAATAAAGAGAATGAACTTACCGATGATGTAGTTAGCACAGAAGCCATGGCGTGTAGACTTGGCGAAAGAGGTTTGGTCTTGCCAGAATTTGGTGGGATTGGTGATTAAAGAAATCACGTTGCCGAGGAAAGGGAAGACTAGAGTTGGACCAGGAATAAAACGCTTCTTTTTCAGGTAAGAGATCTGTTCAAGAAGAAGTAGAAGAGCTATGAAGGAGAAGAAATAAGGTGTCCATGGGGATAGAATGACCCAAATGGATGCCATGTGCAGCTCAGCTCTATTTCTTCTCCGGCCCTCACCAAAAATGGTTGTGATACCAATGAATCTAAAATGCTCTGTGGTTTTTTGGTGTATTGGGTTTATATAATAGGAAGATGGGTCAAAATGGGAAGGGTGGATTGGTGGGTCAAGCAAGCAATGCTGAAGTTAATAAGGAAAACCGTGCAATAAAACTTGGAAAACGCGGAAGGAGAAAATGAAAAGTAAGAAAGACCAAAGTTGAATTGTTTAAGGCAGAAAATCTCAGATTGTTCAAAGAAAAAGAGCGACTGGCTGCTGAGTACAGTGACTCATTCATATGGGTAATTTATGGTGAGTCCTGACTCAGGTGGTCATGGCTTGTTATCGAGGAGGAGGATTATACATTAGTTTTGTGGTCTGAGTTGCTTTTTGGGAGGGGTTTGGAGAGGAAGAAGGTGCACTATTGGGCATAGGAATTGGGTTTTTGTTGGAAAGATTGCAAGGGGAGAAACATGGATAAGAGAGCCAAGAACAAAATGACAATTGAGGAGCCCTCTTTTTCATTTACCTTCAAGAGAGATAAATTTTGTATATTAGTACAATTTTAGCATGGATTAAAAGCTTGTTTGGATGGTTGTTACATATTATTTCTTAACCAATCTTGTCCTATTGTATTGTATTGTATTATGTTATGAATATAATATTTAGATAGATAGTATCGTTCTTCATCATTTTATTATGTCACCCACCATAATTTGAAGAATAAGCTTACAATATTACAAAGAAAAAGTGATTTATCGGATAGAGTAATTATTTAAAATTAGGGTAAAGAGTAAAATATTAGTAAGGGCGAGATGAGAAGAAAAAAACGACACGAGCTCATCAAATCAGTCGTTACATAAGAGGGGTGTTTTCATCGTTACATAATAACATACTTAATATTACGATACGATAAAATTTAAGGAATAACAAAAACAAACATCGTATATATGGCAGGTAATAATACAATATAACATAAGAGGAAACGATCATCCAAACAAGATGTAACGAGTATCTCCTCAAGTCAATTTCAATCGTCAAGATTGGATTGATGTTTGAGCAGGTGAGAAGAGCAAAATTGATAAGGTGTGAGGCCAGATCCTATTATGAAAATATTTCAATTATCAGTTACATAAGCCATATTTGTTAAACGAAACAAGAAGAGGTCAAATTATGGGTTAAGGAACCGAGTCTTAACCATAACGATTAACGAAACACCTCTAAGGCTATCAGCTTGTTGACTATTAGCAATATAATAGACAACAATGATTAAACTTTTAGAGTGGAAATGCTTCTATTTTTAATTAAAGGCGCCTGTTGGCTGTTGTTGTATATAAAAAGCAAATAGGTAACCATATTGGGCTGTGGTGGGGTTGAAATCCAGCTGGTCATAAGTGGAAGATTCCAAGACATTTGCAAAGAGACAAGCACATGGGAAATTTGCATTTCTCCTTTGATTTGAATCTCTCTGTCCAAAATCCTATCACCAATTGAACCTTACGGGATTTCCAATCTATGTTTCACTTTTAACTATGAAAAAACTGGCATTTGTGTTAGACACTTCTTTATCTTTTTTATATAATGGTGATATTTGAGCTCCGTACAGCTCAATCAAAACTTAACCAGTAGTGTTTTTTTTTTTTCTGTCTAGATTTGAACTCTATTTGTCTTAGACAAGTCTTTATCTTCATCTTGCCCTTTTTTTTAAAAAAAAAACTTTCCTTTTTCTTTTTGGTAGAGACCTTGTTACATAGAGCTTCTATTTTGTTTTCGTCCTGACATATATATATATATATATATATATATATATATATATATATATATNTTCAGCTAATTTTTGTATGCATTTGTATTCAGCTTTATTAACACCTGTATTCATGTGTATTCAGCTAATTTCTGTATGCATTTGTATTCAGCTTTATTAATCAACTGTATTCATGTGTATTCAGCTAATTTCTGTATGCATTTGTATTCAGCTTTATTAATTAACTGTATTCATATATATATATATATATATATATATATATATATATATATTTCAGTTTTTAGTACCATTCGTCCTCTACTAGTATTAGTGATTTTCCTTAGTTGGGCTTCTTCTTTAACTCAGCACATATTTAAAAGGACATATCCCATGGTACTCTCACGCTGATTTGAAGGAAAAATACATTCAATCAAATATCAAACTTGACCGACCAAATAAGATATCAAAACACGCTCAAATATGCATTTTTTAACCTTGAATTACACTGCAAGCGTGAAGATGTTAACTGTTTTTAACTGACGTGTCAAAATATAATTCTAACCTTGATAATTTAATAATGCTTGTTATGTAACACGTAATAAGAATGTTACACAAAAAAATAGGTGGATTTTAAACGCGCAAAAATAAGGGGATTTCTTGGATGGTTATCTATTCTATCTATATAGAATAGGAGAAGCAAATTCATGTTATTGTGCCAAGTGTCAAAATAGAAAATAAATATGTGTCCAATTTTAGGACAAACCTCCAACTAATTTGAAGGTTCAAAAATAATTTAAAATAGAAATTTAAAAATTTGCTAATTCAGTTTACATTAACATATGAGTCCCGTGTTTAAAAAAATATTTTTTTTTTCTTTTTGAAAAGAAGTTCACTACGTTTGAAACTTCCGATTCAGTTTACATACATCAATCCCACGTTTGTTGGATTTTTTTTTTTTAATTTGTTAAACTTGAACATTGAATAAACAAAACCACTTTCATCCACGTCTAGAATTGATTCCCATATTTGGAATTGAGTAATTCAGTTTACATTAATATTTGAGGCCCATGTTTGTTGTGTTTTTTTTCTTTTTTAAAGAAGTTCACAAAGTTTATAACTTCCAATTCAGTTGACATCTACATAGAGTCCCACATTTGTTGGGATGTTTTTTTTTTAATTTTTTAAAACTAAAAATTCAATAAAAAAAATTACTTTGATCCACGTCTGGAATTGACTCCCACGTTTGGAATTGGCCGGTTTTAAACAATATAGATAGATTTAACATAGAAACGGAAAGAAAGATTTAAAAAAAAAACACGATCATCTTCCCAAACGTGGGTATCCTAACCTAACTCTATAACTTATCCACTTTCTCCATAACTACAAATAATATTTTATGCGGTTTCTCCTTTTAATTTCTTTTTCATTCCCTTTTTACAGAACTTTGCAAATATGGCTACAATACTTCATGAGATTAGACAAATTTCAAGCCACTTGATGCAATGGAATTTGAAAGTTAGAGTAGTTCGAATATGGAAAATCCCGAATGGCTTCAACCCAGAAATACCATATTCTATGGAGTTGATTTTACAAGATGAAAAGGTAACATCTTTATAATTGCTTTTATTTTATACTTTCCCTTCTCTGCTGCTATGGTTGATAAATTTTCTAAACTTTTGAAGTACATGAAAATGCAAGCGTGAGATTATTTGCTTCGCACCCTTATTTCTCTGTCGGTTTGTAACGTTACTTTCACAATTATTTATTAATTTCTAGCAATCCTCAAATAGATGAAACTACCTACTTGAAGTGATTATGTATTGTAGACTTATTTCTACTTCTGTTTCTGATTACCAATTTTCAGCACTAACAAATTATTACCAATATAATACATCCTAATAATTAATCTAAGGAAAAAAAAATATTATGTTCCTCCTATATGTCTTTGAAACTGCTGCGAATTCTAAAAATATGCATATTCTGTCAAAATAATTTACAATGTTTCTTGACAGTTGTTTGGTCTCTTAAACTACTGCAAATTCTGAAAATATGCATATATACTTCCGTAATATGCCTATGCAAAAGGAAGTATATAAAGTCTTCAGTTTTACTGTAATCATATGTTTTGCTTCATCCTTAATTTATAAGGTTTATTTCAATAGATGAAATGAGTGCTTTCATCACATGATCAACAATCTAATTTCATAGGAGATAAAATACTACATAGTCAATTTCCCTAATTCAACAGAATTCTATCACACTTATTTTATCTTTCCACATAGAGGAAGCACCCCTGTCCAAGAACACAAAGTAATATTTTGGTGCTTTGCGTGATTGTGGTTAGTGTAAGAAAAGTTGTATTGATCTTGACATAAAATTTTATAAGAAACAATGTGGGATTAATTAAATCCTTTTCTCAGTAGCTGTATATAGATGTTTGTTTTTGACTTGTGATGTCATGGTCTGTAACCCTTTCGTTTCTTTAGTAGGCTAGGGTAATCTAAGTCAAGGGAATTCTGGAACTGTTTTTATCTTCAAGGATATCATATCTTAATGCATGCTTCATCCATTGCCAGAAGTAGTCTGATTTTTAAATCAAACACGTTGCAGGAACAAAATATATGAGTTTCAGGTCCTACGCTTCATTTTGCTCATATTTGTTAATGACATATATCCCATTTAAAAATCAGAAGTAGTCTGATTTTTAAATCAAACACGTTGCAGGAACAAAATATATGAGTTTCAGGTCCTACGCTTCATTTTGCTCATATTTGTTAATGACATATATCCCATTTATTGAGTTGTCCATATTTGTTTAATGGAACTTTTGTACCTTCCCATGTAATTTACTTTTTCATAGGTTTTGTGCTGTAATCCAAGTCGTATTTATATGGTTTCAGTTCTATTATGCAGTTCTCATTGTGATTTACATTGCAGATGCAAAGCGGCTTATTGACAAGAGGTTTAGTAATGCATATGTATTGGGCGACATGAAATTGTGGCCTATTAAGGTTTTTCCTGGACCTGGTGATAAGCTAATGATTATTATAAAACAACAAGAGTGAAGAGATGCAGTTTGTTGCTAAAGAAATCTCTTCTGTGGTGCTGACAAAGATGAAGGAAATTAGTGAAGCTTACCTTGGCTCGTCTGTCAAGAATCCCATGATGAATGTGAGTGCATACTTCACATATTCATACATTATGGCATGGAGTTGATTTACATCTAATTATTGAGTAGCAATTTAAGTATTTGTCCAGGTAGAAGTTAGCCTTTGGAGCTGTTGATGAATCTATATTACTATTTATAATGACAGCATCTTGATACAGAGAATAGAAATTATAAGTTGAAAGCTCTACCTTTATTTTTGCTGATCTCATAGTTCCTTCCAATTGTCAATGTATAGGCTCAATACTAAAAAGTTCCAAATAAATTTTTTTTTCCAAATGTTATACTTTACATCTTTCGCGCAACACTCGGGTACGGATACTAGTGATTTGAGAATAGAAGAGTAGGCAAGTTATAGAATATTTAACTTCAGCTATTTTTTAAATTTTTTTGTACATTTTTAATGCGTTTATTTTAAACGTTTTTGAATTTTAAGATGACTATTCTAAGTTCCTTTACAAAATTCGTTAAATCTGTTTTTACCAGAAATGACTTTTTCATTGTGCTCTTAGTAGAATCAAGTTTTTAATTTTAAATGTTTTTAAATTTCAAATTAGATTAGTCGATTAGATGCCTATTATCAAAGTGCCTTCTCAAAACAGCTAAATCTATTTTGCCAGGACTTCTCCATTTGTATTCTTGTTGGAATTCAAGATTTTTGCTTAACTTAAAGTCATTTGGCTTTGTAAATCCCAAGGAATTTACCATACACCCAACAAAAAAGGAGTATAATTTTACTCCATCAAATCATCCAACACAAACTGGGTTAGATAGATGGATGGTAATTAAAATATGGAAAACTACACTATCTCATTCAAAGTACATCCTAGAAAGAAAGTTAAAATTATATAGATCCTGTGCGACGCCATAGTTCAGTGCCAGTCTTTAGAAATCCAGAGGTAAAACTTTCATGAAACCTGTACCCACTTTTTAATTTTTTTAACTTGGGCTTCAGATCACTGAGCAGGCTAAATTTAGATCGTTGCTGCTGCCCGCTGTTGTTGCTACTGCTTTTTCTTCTCCTTTTTTATTTCCTTAATCTGGCGTAGATGGACATAAAAGAACAACCTCCTTAATCACAAATCTTTGTGTGCTTTGGTATCAAAAGCGCCATCCAAAAGAACTTTGTTTACCCATTATGTTTTCCAAATTGTTCCCAGGTATGTCTATTTTCCTTTCAATTTCATTGTTACATCACTCAACAGGTAACTGTTGGGATATACTATTAACCATGCGGTTTAGATATAGTATTATATTTTATTTTTTATGGAACAATTATTTATTTAATTTATTCAATTCAATAAAGTACTATTTTAAATAGATCATTTGTTACATGTGCGTCCTTTTAGTTATGTAGTAGACAATTTAGTGTATGGAGTCTTAGCTCATGCACAGAAGATTAAATTGTTGGTTCTCATAATTAATAAATTATGTTCACAATCAAAGATATTATTGGACAAAATATCGTGATGATTGTAGCACAGATTATCGTACAATTTATCTTGATTATGGGAGTAGTTTTACTCCAACTTCTTGTGCTAGTATACTCAGTGTATATTGAACGGACCAAGTAGAGAAAAGATGTTTTTGTACTGAATACATATAAAACACTTTCTCTAATTCATTAAATGAGCTTATACTCCTAATCTTGATATAATTATTATGATCAATGTAATTTATTTATTGTTTTGATTTATCAAAAGATACGACTCTATTTAGAGTTAGTGTATGCCTAATAGATTGGACAATAATGAATAACATTTGTGAATAATAATTAGTTGATAGAATCCATGACTCGGTTTTGAGTTTGATGATACCCCTTTATCTAAGCTTATAAGTTTTCATGTGAAAACCCGGCCAGTGGATTTTGTATCCGTCACATGAAATAGTTTAAGCGGAATTGTAAAGGATTTAATTAGTTGGTTAAATTAAATTTTTAGTGATTTAATTTAATTAACTGGTATTTGAGATCTTAATATGGGGAGTTAAAATAAGTGTTATTGAATTTTCGAAATTCATATTGAGGAGTTCAATTGCAGTTTTTTAGTGGAATAAATTGCAATTAATTATAGTAAGGATTAATTCATGCTAATTTCGAATTAATGCTATAATTGGTAGCCTCTTATTATTTCTGTGGCCCCTGCTATACCTAGTAAAAACCTGGACAAGACTTGGGAAAAAAGTCATCTAGTAGAGCTGGAGTAGGATTCTACTTGTAAAAGCAGAATCCTACACGTTTTTGAAGCTAAATTTCGTCCAAAATAAGTCTATTAAAGGAAGACTAATTTCACCCAATAACTGACCTTTTTATTGTTGTATTATTCTTGCCCACCCAAAAGCAAAAATCGTCCAAGTAAGATCAGTGCAACTATTTCAAGAGGTTAATGCTTCTAATCTCGTTATTATTGCGTTGTCTAATTTACATGTATTTAATGCCTGAATTGTATGCTTGCTTCCGCTGCACATGTTCTAGCAGCAACTTGGTTGCTCTTCTAATGAAGCAGACATATGATTTGTGGGGCAACAATTGTGGGTTTAAGTTGGCTCGAGTATTATAAAGATACTTTCACATTTTTATGTCTGAAGTTTAGGCTTTGAAAAGCTTAACTTCAAATTAAAAATCTGAAATTGCATTGAAGAAATTAAACTACTTAAGATTTTAATTTCTGAAGTGCATTTGAAGGATAGAACAATTTCAGATTTGATTTCTAAAGCTCAATTGAAGAGATTGAACTACTTTAGATTCGGGCAGGTACACCTTGCAAAATTTTGTGCAATGCAAGTATAACTTCAATGGTGGCCCAAAAAATAGGTATATATGAAAATGCCCCCAATGCCTAATAGGATGGTAGGTATCCGAAACTAAAGCAAACGCGATGAATCATTTCTACTACAAGCAGATGAAATATAACTAGATTGTAGGCCACAATTCATAGTCTTCATAAATGTTTCACAAATTTAACCACGAAAAAGGAAGCAAAATCTATAGGCAAGGCCAACGTCAATAGAACTACATAGTAGATGAGCAAGATTTAAGATCATATCAAAACTAACACCTGCAACATTCTCAACAAGAATCCGATTTTGCTTCTTGACAAGAGCAGCAAGCTTACAGCCTTCTTCCTCTCCTACCACCCTTTCTACGGGTGCTATCAGTAGGAATTGGTGTTACATCCTCTGCAAAATAATAAAGTCAATTATGATCACCCACATTAAACGTGTCCCGTAAAAAATACAAACCATTACTTGTGCCCTATATGAAAGTTTTAGTAACATAACCGACTGCATATAGTTCTTAACTTTTGGTACACAAAAGCTAGAAGGAAGGCTAAGCAATACCTATACGGCCAATTTTCATCCCTGAGCGAGCAAGAGCCCTGAGAGCAGACTGAGCACCAGGCCCAGGTGTTTTAGTCTTGTTTCCACCTGTAGCTCGAAGCTTAATGTGAAGTGCATTAATGCCAAGCTCCTGTACTCAAGGAGACATTATCCAAATGAGCGTCGGCAAAAAAGGAAACACATTATGCAACTGATGGCAGCCGGTAAGGGACGTAAGAAAATAAAAACTGAACATAAGCTAAGACCTTGCATCGCTGAGAAACATCTTGTGCAGCAAGCATAGCAGCATATGGGGAAGATTCATCCCTATCGGCTTTGACCTTCATACCACCTATTAGAAACAGGTGACAGCAGAGATTCATTACAATTTGTTCCTATAAATAATAAAGATAATCGTAAAAAGCAGAAAACGTAGATAAGCTTTGGAGCCCTAAAACATCAATGGAAAATCTAGCAATCCTTCAAACCATTCAAGTTAAGAGAGTGATAAGAAAACACCTATGCTGACATGTTAACAAAGATTGTTGCACCAGAATGACATTGAGAAAGCAAAGGTTCTTAACGTCTAAGAGGAAGTGTAAAGCATATGGTTGCAATGTAAAAGAGAAAACAAAAGCACAAAGTTGGTTATGTAGAAATTTAAGCTAAGATTATTGAACAGTCATGCTAGGATGTAGAGTTTGAAGTGCTTAAATAGTCACAATAATAACAAGCTTGCAATTCAGAACTACTGAAACTTCACTAGAGGAATGCAGAATATGTGAGTTTAGAAGCCAAGTATGGACTAGTAATAGCTATACTGAAGAACTAGAGGAAGTGTATGGGAATAGGAATAGCTATACTGAAGAACTTGAGGAAGTGCATAGTTGGCAAAGGAAGAACCAGGATTCTAAGTAGCGGAACTTCAGTACCTAATGCTTCAAAGATTATAGGCTACTTTTGAAAGGATAGACAAGAAGAAAAAAAACAATAATAACTAGGAACGACAAAAGAACTTGTGAAGTTCAACATAACCATAAATAATGCAAAAGTAACATATCCATTCAATTTCCAAACAAAATAAACATAACAGAAGTAGCATGGGCCATAATGCTTGAGATAAGCAGTAGCAGCTAAGAATTTTCACCGAACTCAGAATAAACCACAACAGATGTCAACTAGAAGAACATAGTAATAACAATATGCACGAATTATAACATTAAATTAATTTTCAAACAGCATCTATAATGTGACAGGAATTATAAGTGAAACCAACGCAACCAACTCCCAATGAAACCAAATGTTGATTTTGTGAAATGCCTGTCAAAGTTAGAATCAAGGTATACATCAAATAATATAAGAAAATGCATGGCAAAGATGGTATTCCACTGGTTATTTTCTGTTGTCGAAACAGAGCTTACAATTGAATATCTTAGTTTTTAATGAAAACGAAGCAAATAAAAGCCAGGTTATGTTACATTTGAGCTCTTAATTTATCCGTTCCTCAACAACATCCCAAGCAAAGTACCAAGATATTCAGATTTAAATAAGCCTACTGAGTGAAAAGGTATAGTCCTTACCAGTAATACGAACCATTGTTTCCCTTCCAGACAAATCAGTCACGTGCTGCAGTTCAACAACAAAAGTCTGTAACTACTTGAAACAACGTAATCAGATAATAGAGAACACTGAATTCAATGGTTACTACATACAATGAAAGTGTCATTGAATGATGCAAAAATGTGGGCAACACCAAAAACAAGCTCTCCCTCTCTCGTAGCAGGTCCAAGGGTGACAGTCTCTTCCTTTGGCTCCCTAGTCCTCCTCTTCGACTGCAAGGCCAAGTCATCAACAATACAACAAATCATTAACATTAGAAAACTTCCCACCGACAATTCTTTCCTTCACATTCTGAAACTCCACATCAAGGCATCGTTATTTCATGAATGTCAACCGAGCAAACAACAAATTTACAAACAAAATTAAACCAAATAGCTTCAAGGTTCAGCGCAGTTTATTTATATAGCTAAACTTTATGCATCACTTGTCTAAAATAAGAAATTATGAGCTATATCTGATTTTACATCACTTCAAATCCATCTAAGACTTGTCCAAAAAATCTAACCAACTAATCATAAGTTTCACATTTTTATCTTCATTTAAGCAAAACTTTATTCAGCCATTATACACGCCCAAAATGTGATGTACAAGATTTGCATCACTTTTCGGAAAATTTAAAGCCTGATATCTTTTTTTTCTAATAAAATCCTGATATGATATGTAAACATTGTAAAGTTATGCTTTCCGCTCGTGTTTTTTTAAGCAAGAGATTAAAAATGGGGACCATGTCTTTAAGCAAGATCTAAATTACCCTGATTTTCACGAGGAAAAGCACAAACTTGTGATTACAAATCCAGAACAATTACTAATCTAAGTAAAAACCCAAATTACCCAAGGATTGAACTGACGCTATTCTAAAGATAAAGCAGCTAATTACATTCAAACTATGCATTAATACAAGAGAAAGTAGTGATTTCGAGAGATTTTATTACCATGGTGTTGTTGCTGATGAGACTTCTGCTGGTCTTGAATACAGAGGTTGGTTCAATTCAGACTTCAGAGGAGACGATTTAGTTCGGCTGCAGCTATATATGTAGCAGGACGGCTTTAGGGTTTCATCTATGAAACTTAGAACTAATATTTTCTAAAAGAACCCATAAGTTTCGGATATTGTGGAATTGCACCATAAATCTCTTTCTTTTTTTCTTTTTTTTTCTTCATCCAAATTGCATAATTTCTAAAATTTTCTTTTTTATGATAGTGGTCTTACTTCTACTACTTTATCGAGTAAATATTAGTATCAGATCATTATGTCCACCAAAAATTAAATTTCGTAAAAAAAAATTCTTTAGCTCTATTTTCTTTGATTATTAAAATGCCATGCTTTGAGACTTCTTTCGTAAAAATTATCTTCACAAATTTATGTAAGGTAACTATACGTATCATATACTTGGTCATTTATATTTTTATTTTTTCTGTAAAAACATATTTTTTTTAATTATAATTATATAAAGATGATACGAAGATAAATTCACAAGTTATCTTTAATGTACTTTGCTAACCATAAATCAAATTTTGAATTTTCTTATTCCTATTATATTATTTTGTGTATTTGAATTGTCCACTATTTAGCTTTTGACTATCATAGTGCAAAAAACACGAGTCATATACTTTATATGTTAAGTCCCGATCATCTAAATGATGTTGAACTTTTCTCCACATAAATATATGATCGCAACAAAGAAAAGAAAATATGTATAAGCACTTACTCTGAAAATGTTTGTCCGACTTTTAGAAAGAATAAATAATGCTCTTGTTATAATACAACAAAGGCTACTATTAACTAAACAAAGACATTTTTATTTATAGAAAATACGCATTTATATTTGAAGGGTTATAAAGTTTTAAAAGGTTTAACTGCACAATGAATTGATTAGTCATTATGCTAAAAACTATTTAAATAAAATCTTACACCAATAAATTAAAATTCAATTTAAGCAAGAAATTTGTAATCCAAGCTATAGCCCAATATAACATGTGATGGACAAGTACTTTAATGAGAAATGGGTGGACTACTGCCTAATGACTAGTCTATTTTCCACATCCAATGTGGAATTTCAAAAATTCAACGGATTGAAACTTTAATGGAGTAAATCTCCTTTGTTTACCGTGGGGCTCCTTGGTTTAAGTACTTCCATATTACACTAGTTTGTAATATATATTTTTTTTTTGGTTAATAGAGTGATTATATATATTAGCAACTAAAGGGAAATAGATATATCGTATGACGTGCTCACTAAGTTTTGTTCCACAGTATTAATATTATAATCCAAAATCTTTTTAGAAAAAATAGTCTCTAGAATGTCTGTCCAAAAAGTTTCATTTGCAAACACCGAAGGAACTGCCACGATTGTTGTTCTTCCAAAAAGGTCTCAATTCAGCAGAGCAGAAGCAGCACAGGGGGATTATAAGGGACCCCAATTTTCTGAAGATAGGCCCATGTAGGAAGCCTTCCACGGTATAAAAGTCATATGAAGGTCTTGATCTTGTTAGGGACCCTTAGCTTCAAAATTCACATGTAGCTGTTATTTTTCCCTTCCAGATTTTGGAGAGTTTTATTTGCAAGGAGGGTATAGGCTGATTTAGTGTTGAAGGTCATTGCTTGTTTTTCACCAAATCGTTTTATCCTCCTTTTATGGGACTGAGTGGGACGAAAGTAGATTAAATTAGATCTCTGATGTTATGAGGGATGCTTAAGTATATGGAGGAGGTGTCCCAAGCACCATTGCTATAAAATGGTGGCCATTTTAGCCAAATGATCAGTTTGTGTAAGAGGACCCTCGATCATGCTCCTGATGGGTGGGTGGTTGGGGATCCAAGAGTCATTTAGGAAGCTGACACTGTCTTATTTGTGAACCACTCATTTGATAGCTTTACTACAAATGTACCAACTTTTAAGGATACACTATCATGTAGAAGAATTAGCCTTTTTAGGGATATTGGGAATCATTGAATTCACTTGGCGATATTGAAATCTCAATTTCTATATATATTTCACTAATGAATAATTGCTTATTTCTAATACAATTATGTCTTGCTCACTAGAAGGTAAATAATTAATAATACTCCTTGAGGTTATATTATTAACTGACTTACGACTAGTGATGATAAAACCGAAATATATGTCTTGCCTGAATTCTGCCAAGAAGTAGTAAAGACCTCTTGAAATTATCTTTATGAAGAAGTCAATGATATTGCTTATAACAATTCTTCGTGAGAATTAAAATTGAAGTAAGCAAAAATCAAGATTTGGAATGCTAGATTGCTGAAAATTACCCTCTATCTATTGATTCACTCTGGTCAGTATGTATCGATTTTGCTTCGTGAGAATTACAAAATCAACACAAATAACTTTAGAAATACATAGAAAGATGTGACTAATTAAAATCTAACATCTCAGCACAATATAAAAGTGTAGCTAGAGAATCCCAGGCCAAGTATGTAATAAGATTGAGAAAACTATGATAAAAATACATATCAAGCTTCATCAACTATCCCAACAAAAAGACACTACTCCATTATCGAGTATTTAAAAAAGAAAGGACTTCTATAATATGGCTCATATTGCCAACACTTTTCGGAAATCTGAAAATTACAAGAAGTAATGAAAGAAGAACAAGAAAGATTAAGAGACCAAAGATTTAGAAAATAAAGTGGCTCTTTTGTTTCTTTTTCCTCGATGCCTACTACATAAAGAGTTGCCTTCTATTTATAGAAGTGCATTTCTTCTTTAAATGTTGTGATCTTAACTGAAGAAGATACGTAGTGAGGAGAATGTGTCCCGAGGAAGATGCATCTTGAAGAAGATGCGTCGTAACCTTCTTGCATTGTGAAGTTAATTTGTTACAACCTTCTCGTTTCTTTCATTTTCTTGATTTATTAATCGTATTCTTATCTCCTGCAAAACATTGTTAGAAAATACAGAGAATCGAAATATTATATAAATACTTTATTAAAAATAGTATATTTTTAAGTATATAATATATAAATATTTTATATTCATCAAACTCCCCCGTACTTGAATCATTGCTCGTCCTCGAGGAGAATTATTTTATTTGTAATTATTGTTTCTTGTAAACTAGAAAAGTAAGAAAATAAAAATTCACATAACATTCAAAACCTATAAGTTTTTCAAGTCACCAAATCTTTACCTTGTTTCTACTTCTGCTTTTGTTTGACAAAAAATTTCATCTCCTTCTATTGACGAACCTTTTGAGATTGATAACATTATGATCACAATCCTTGAGTTTCTCAAACTTTGTCCATAAGCATGCCCTTCATGTCAGTCTCCACTAATGTAGAATCAACATTGATTTTTAAAATCCTTTTAGGACTTTTTCGGGCTTTTATTGTTAGGATTAGTGCAGGTAGGGAAAATGATATATTTATAGTAACTGTGTTCCTTCCAACTTTATAATGTGAGCCAATTATTTTATCAAAGGAACTAGTACAACTTAATACAAAGAAGATAACTCTAGAGATGTCTCTAGTTCAATGATTTACACCAATTAAGTCAACATTCCTTTCAAGAGAAATATCCTTCATAAGTTCGAACTTCTTACACCAAGAATTTATTCCATAAGTATATTCACATTATTTTATTTTTTTAGCTTTATATATACACAAATTCACCTTTCTCTGAACACAAATTTTACTCCAAAAAGTATTCATTCTTCCCTGCTTAAATAGCCATTTTTGCTCAATTATAGGTAGAAGAAATATTCTTTCTTTGGTTAAACCAATATGGCGTATCAAGAAGAATTGGTTTATCCTTTCTCTTCTGTAACGACCCGATCGGTCGTTTTGAGCAATTGCACTTCGCTCGGTTGTTTGAGGGTATGAGTAGCTCTATATGAAGTATTATGACTTATGTGAATCGTCGATTTTGGTTTTCAGGTTATTCGGAATTGATTTGGAAGAATGATTCTCAGCTAGAAGCTTTTTTTTTGGTAACTAACTTATTTTATTAATCACCAAGTAGTAATTATAAAACTTTAGCATAGCTAATATAACTTGCTATCTATCCATATACATTTTATACTCTACTACCTAGAAATATAAGCTATACACAAACGACTTATTTCTAGGAGTAACTCTAACACTAACAACATAAGCTATTTCTTTTGTAATCTGCTCCTATACTCTACTTTTTTGTTCAAATATACGTCTGTTTCTCTCCATCCAAATGTGGTAAGCAACTTCTGCATAAACCATTCTAAAGACCTGAGCATGCTGGGTTTTCCCTTTGGCACATACGACTGACCATTGTATGAATTGCTGCCAATTGACAAACCCCATGAATTGCTTCTCCATCCAGTTACACATTTTGATCCATACTTGCTGAGTAAATTCACATTGCCCAAATAGATGATCTCTTGTTTCCACTGCTTTTCTGCACATTACACATCGTGTATCAACAGTAATCTTCCAATTAGCTATCATGTTACAAGTCATCAATCTCCCATGCATCATCAGCCACATTATGAATTTTGCCTTTGGTCTTGCTGCATTATTAAACATCAATATTTTCCATTCCACCTGTTGTAGTCACCAAGTAAACGTAGATATATTTGTCTGTTCAAGCTTCTGTGTGAGTTTGCATGAACTGTCTAGCTTCCAGTATTCCATTTGCCTCTATTACTTTCCTTACCATCTAACAAGCTTGCTGAGGTATTGGCATTGTACTCATCTGTTGGTTCTTGATGTAGTATATATGAATCCAGCGGATTCACAGCTTATCTTGCTTGTGAGCTAAATCCCAGCAGTTTTTGGCAATAGTTGCTTTGTTCCACAACTTCATGTTAACAATATTTAGTCCACCTCCTGCCTTAGGCAGGCAAACTCTATCCCAGGCCAGCAAGGCCTTCTTTGTTATTTCATTTGTACCAGACCAAATATAGGACCTGCATAGTCCCTCTACAATCCCGATCACTTTAGTTGGAAGAATGAATAATTGTGCCCAGAAAGCCTGAATTCCAAACAGAACACTTTGGACTAACTGGACTCTTCCTGCATATGATAGAGTCTTAGCAGTCCAAGAAAGTAATCCTTGTAGTCATTTTATCAATTAGTGGTTGCCACTGCATTATACTTAGTTTCTTTGTAGATAGAGGTACCCCTAAATATTTAAAAGGGAGTTCACCATTAGAGAGCCCCAGCATCTGCAGGATTTGTTATTTATCTACCAAAGAAACCCCTCCAAAATAAGCTTCACTTTTACTAAGGTTTGCTTGTAGTCCTGAAACCTGGGTGAATTGATAAAAATTTTGCTGCATTACTTGTACTATCCTTAGATCACCTCTGGAAAATAATAAAATCATCTGCAAAGCTTAGGTGAGTAATCCCAAGCTTTGCACATCTAGGGTGATACTTAAAGTCTCTCTCCTGCTTCAGGCTAGCCAGATTCCTACTCAGATATTCTATTGCTATGGCAAACAAAAATGGAGACATATGATCTCCCTGCCTCAATCCTTTAGCAGCATTAAAGGGCTTAGTTGGCTCACTATTAACTACAATAGAGTAGTTAACTGTCTGAACACATTCCATAACATAAGCTATGAATAGTTGAGGGAATCCTAGCTCTTCCATAACTTTCTTCATATATGGCCACTCGACAGAGTCGTAGGCTTTCTGGAGATCTATCTTTATCATGCATCTAGGAGATATATTCTTCCTAGTATAAGCCTTCACCAGTTCATGTGCCAAAAGGATATTATCTGCTAGCTTTCTCCCAGGTATGAACCCTGCTTGTGCTTCATTAATAATTGTACTAATGATTCCCTGCATTCTTGCTGCTAGAACCTTGGATATCATTTTGTAAAGGACAATGCAACATGCTATAGGTCTGAACTCTTTAACAGTTTTAGGCTTAGACACCTTAGGAACCAAGGTTATGGCTGTGCAGTTTATAGCTCTATACAGTTTTCCAGTGGTAAAAAAATCCATAACAGCTGCAATGACTTATTCTTTAATAACGGCCACGCTTTCTTAAAGAAATATGCATTATAGCCATCAACACCAGGTGCCTTGTCATTGTCAATAGAGCATAATCCTTATAAATCTCTTTTGGAGTCACATATCTGCATAACTCAATCCTTTGTTGTTGATTAAGTTTAGCTCCCTTACACATAACCCTTTTGTCTATAGTAGGAAGTGATTGGGCAGCAGTGCCCATAAGTGATTTATAAAAATCTACTATCTCCCTTTGAATGCTTTCTGACTCGGTAATCCTATTGCTAGAGATAGATTGCAATTCCACTATTTGCTTCCTTTGGCTCCTCTCTTTCATTACAGCTGAGAAATATTTAGTATTAGAGTCACCTAGTTGTATCCATTTTGCTCTAGATTTTTGTTTTAAAGCTCCCTGTTCTATCAGATCCCATTTTTCCAAATTCTGAATCAACTTCTTTTCTTGAAGTAGCAGCTTAGAGGAACTACTTGTGTCTATGCTTTTTTGGACCTGTTCAAGTTCAATTCTGGCTATCTCTATCTTCTGTCTAATGAACTTAAACTTATCCACATTCAGTTTCCTCAGTACTAGACACAGTGCTTTTAATTTCATCCACACATTCTGCATCTTCTGTCTGTGAAAACTTTGCTTCCAAATTTGCTGCACTTCATATTTGAACCTCTCATGCTCAGCCCAGATATTGTAAAATTTGAATGAAATTTTCCTATTTCTGTGCTGATCATTGAAGGTTATTGTCATAGGAGCATGATCAGAATAAATGGTAGTTCATACACAGTGGAGATATGTCCCTATTGCATCATCCATTCATAATTACCAAACATCCTATCAATTCTGCTCCGTATCATGTCACCACCATCTTGCTTGTTGGACCAAGTATAATAATCACCTTCCCAAATCAATTCACTAAGCTTCAGATCTTGAATACATTTGCTGAAATCTTGGGTTTCAGCCTTAGTAACTGGATTTCCATGCATTCTATCTTGTAGCTGTAAAACAACATTAAAATCTCCCCCAATCACCCATAGAATGGATGTCATTTGATCTATCTTCTTCAGGTTGTCCTATAGCTGCTTCCTCTGTTCAACTGTGTTAAAGCCATAGACTATAGACACTACATATTCATGATCATTTCTGATATTTGTGACAGCACAGTGTAGTACCTGTGCCTCTGCTTTAATCACCCTGACTGAGTAGTAATTAGTATCCCACAGAACCCATATTCTTCCATTGATTGCAGCATTGTAGTTGTTAAACATCTCCCACCCAGGGGCTATGTGGTCGCTGACTCCTCTAGCATTGTGCTCATTTACTCTTGTTTCAATGATCCCAGCCAAACTAATGTTTTTATTCTTTAGATAGTTTTTCAGCTCCTTCCTCTTGTACCACTTATTAATACCCCTAACATTCCAGATTAACCACCTCATTGATTGAGTTTAAATCCCCCACCTCTATCATGGGGTAGAGTAGAGCTTCCACTAGCACCCGTTGTTCCACTTTTTAAACTACTTCTGCTAGATAAAGGTGTTAACATAGGAAAGTTTTCAAGGCTGAAGTCTAATACTTACTTCTTACCCTTATCAATTGCTTCTACTCCATTACCCTCTGTATCTCTAGCCAACTGGTGCTGACTTGCTTGTTGTGTCTGCTCTTTTGAATATTGTTGAGGCCTTTCCTTGCCAATTTCATTTGGATTTGTCACTCCATCTGCCTTAGGGACCTCAATACCAGTTGCTTCTGTGTGCATAGGTTCTGAATTACTTGTAGCATCTGTCACTGGTCCTTTAGTTCTCCATTCATAAGTAACTTTCTTTGGTTCTCTTCTCCTCTTTGGTTGAACCTCCTTCTGCTCTTTAGGCTCTTGGTGAGTAGAACAGATATGGCCAATAGTTTGGCATTTGTCACAGTACACTGGTTTCCACTCATATATTAGATCCTGTTGGAACACTCTTCCTCTAGGATCCATCACCATAATCTCTGTAGGCATAACTTTAGTCACATTCACTTCAATCAACATCCTTGCATATGAAATTCGTGTTTGCTTAGTAGTACACTCATCAGCAAATAGAGGTTTTCCAATAGCACTGGCAATTTTACTCAGAGCTTCATTTCCCCAGCAGCTCATTGGTAATTTAGGGAAAATTACTCACAGAGGTATATCAGTTAGAAATTCATTACTTAGATCAAAATCTGGAGACCAGGGCTCAAGTATTATTGGCTTATTTCTGAAAGTGTGAGGTCCAGCATAAAATATTCTATGCATATCAGCTAGGCTTTGGAATTTTATCACATAAAATCCATCCTCATGAAAGAAATAGGCCTTGTTCAACAACATCAAGCCAGTGTTGAGTAATATACCTTCGCATAGCATTATAGCCCGGATTTTCACCCACAATATAGGCTATCATCGCAGCACTCCACCTTTCTTCTGCTTCCTTCACATCCCGCATCTCAAGTTGTACCACAGTTTGCCCTTCTATAATCTGAGGAGGGACGTATCTAAGGGCCATTCCATGGGTTGCAACTCGATTCTGTTGGAACAAGTTGGACCACGTTTTTGGCTCTGCTCTTGGATCTACATGATTCCCCTCTTTAGCCTCTAGATTCACATGTTCTCGAGTTCCAATAGCAGCTTCTCTTTGTTCTGCAGTAGCCTCTGTGCTTAGATTCTTCTGCATGTCCTTGATTGTTAAGTCTGTTACTGTTCCATTGAAATTTCCATCAGCTATAGCAGTACCACTCGTCTCACTTTGCTTAGCTTGAGCTGATGTGCCTAGAGTCAGCTTCCTACTAACCTCCAAGCTAGTCGATGGACTATCCTCACCTTTTTCTGCCTCTACTCCTTCGTGCTGATCTGGTGTTTGCATGACTTGGTTTCTCTGTTCAACTTTCGATTTGGTACTAATTGAGTTTCTAACAGTTGAGGTCGGTGTCTTAGGAACCTTTTTTGGCCTTCCTCTTCCTCTACCTCGCCCCCTAGCCATGGCAGACACACTCGGCGCACATTTAGCTAACGTGAGCTGAGAGCATGGAGAAGACGGGTTTTTTACCCTTAACCCAGCTTTAAATTTGAAAGGTTTGATCAATTTTTGACTTTTTAGAATTTGACCACGGATTGGATTTTTGATGGTTCCGTTAGCTCCATTGGGTGATTTTGGACTTAGGAGCGCGTATGGATTGTGATTTGGAGGTCCGTAGTAGAATTTGGCTTGAAATAGCGAAAGTTGGAATTTTGGAAAGTTTGATCGGGAGTGGACTTTTTGATATCGGCTCGGATTTTGATTCCAAAAATTGGAGTAGATCCATAATATCAAATATGACTTGTGTGCAAAAAATTGAGGTCAATCGGACGTGATTTGATAGGTTTCGGCATCGGTTGTGGAAGTTTGAAGTTTGAAGTTCATTGATTTCGAATTTAGGTGTGATTCGTCGTTTCGACGTTGTTATGTGTTTTGAGGCATCAAGTAGGTCCATGTTATGATATGGGACCTGTTGGTATGTTCGAAGAGGGTCTCGAGGGGCTCGGGTGAGTTTCGGATAGGTTTCAGTTGTGTTGCGCTCGTTTTTGATGTTTCGATGTCGTTTTTCAAGCATAAACGGTACTACATTAAGCAAATGAGCCCCGATTTCTGTTTTTATTGAAGCATTAGATCCATATCGTAATTATGGAGCCATAACAAAAAGAATCATTGTATGAGGATTTTATGGTCATTTTATTAAGAATTGGGTAGCTAGATTTTTCAGATTAATTACGAAATTGCCATTGAATTCGTATTTAAAAATCTGCATTATTTTCAAATATTGAAACCAACATATCTCCTTCAATATAAGGTCAAATGGAGTGATTCAATAGCCTAACTTGACTAAAATTTCACAAGGAATCTATTGGAGGCATTAAAAGCGAGTTTCGAGATCATTTGGAATGAGAAGCAAGACAGAATAACTGGCAAAAAAATATATAAAACAAGGGTTTGTTCATTTGGTCATATTTTGAGTTGAGGAGCTCGGATTTGGGCGATTTTGGAGGCGATTTTCACCATATGTATTGGGGTAAGTGTTCTCTACTCGGTTTTGGTTATATTTCATGAATCCATCTTCATTTTGACATTTGATGATTTCAAAGTAAGGATGGCAGGTGGGCCGAGCCCGGGCCCGGGCCTAAACGGGGCTCGTGGGCCAGTCCTATCTGGGCCCGGGATTCGTGGGCCGGGCTTAAACGGTCCCGGGCTTTGTGGGCTATTGGTAGGAACCGGACCGGGGCCACGAACTAATGGTCCCGGGCTTATATGGGCCAAAGTGGGCCTGACCTATTTTTTTAATTTTTTTTTATCTAAGGCAATTTCTTGTAAATTATATTATATAGTTGTGACTTAAATTTTTTATTTCAAATTTAAAACACAAAATATTGTAAAGAGATATTCAAAGGAATGCGTTATAATTTTTATTATTATTATTATGACATTTACAAAACATGACCCAATCTTTCTTAGTCTCCTCCCCCCCCCCCCCCAATGGAATGAGCACAACAAGGTGTTATTACCACCATTGATAAAAAAAAACTAATCAAGATGTGCCAAAATACAAGTTATATATTAATTTTACATGGTATCTCTTACAAATTCATAATTCCTTCAAGGTTCGGAGGAATTTCCGTTGGTGGTGGCGGAAAAGAAGCTTGTTCATCACCGCTTCCGGGCGAAGCTGCATCCTCCGCAAGTTCAGCTAGCATTTCTTCATAAGCTTCGTCTACCTCTGGTTGTGATTCAGCAAGTCCAAAATTTCTTCGTTCCGAACGGATCCAATCTCTGAAAAGTACTGATTTTTCCAAGCTCTCCCTCATATACGCTCTATAATCACCAAGTTGATTGCTTGACTGAAAGCGCTCTCCGATGCCACTGTTGAAGCTTGAATGGTTAAAATATCTCGGGCCATCCTTGAAAGAATCGAAAAGTGTTTTTCTTTGTCCTTCCACCATTCCAAAAGATTAAATGAGCCGTTGGGATTCACTTCCTCAATTCCCTGTGACAAATAAACTTCATGCTCATTTAGTAGTGAACAATCACTAGTGCTACAACCTTGAGAACCCCTGAACCCGGCCCAAGCAGTAAGTGCTCTTACTCTCGCAGTTCTTTTAGATGATTGAGAACTAGAAGAAGGAGTTGGAACATTTGGTCTAGCATTATCTGTTGCAATTTGATAAGCATTATAACTAGTTTGAGCATTTATTTTAATTGAGGCTTGGGCGTCCGAAAGTGTGGACAACTCATCATCTTCAAGTGCTAAACTATTATAAATAGATTGATACCAATATTGAGGACCTCCCAATTTCATAGTAGGATTTAACAAGGCAACAACACCATAAATAGGGGGAACAGGGAAAAATATTTTTTAACGTTCTTTCTCATAGAATCAATAGCTTGTTCATAAATTTCCACACCCTCTGAAAAATAAGCAAATAAATTTGCAAGTTCTGCAAGATAAACAAAACAGTTAGAAATAGTAGGATAATATTGCCCAGAAAATTCATTTGTAGCAATATGAAATCTTTCTAAAAAATCTACAAGCATTTTAACATTAGCCCAATCCGCATTTGTAAGATGCTGATAATAGGCTAGATTTAAGTAATTTAGCGATTGTTTATGCCCCAGCTTGATTATGTTTCAATGTGATAATATAGTTAAATGATGAAAAATGGGCTCTAATTGTGAATTTCACGCGTTGCAGGAGTGAGGAGCTTGTATGAGGCCTTAAAGCTGTGATTGGAGCTACATTGAAGCAAAAAAAACCCTAGGAGCTGAGTACGCGAGAGATGAGAAAAAGAATAGATGAAATGAAGGCCTGGACTAGCTCGTCCACTAGCGCGACCGCGCTAGCCCAGATAGTCGAGGCAGAATGATAGGGCATATGCGCGGTCATTAGCGCGCCCACTAGCGCGACCGCGCTAGCCCAGTTCCGGAATAGTACTTTTCAGGGGTAAACTTGGAAGTCCAGGGGTAAAATTCACTTAACCTATAGAAGGTCAAGCTCGCCCAAGGATTGATTATCAAGGTTTTCATAACTTAGTTGAAGGCAAGGAGAGGCAAGAGGCAAGGAGGATAATTCAACATCGAGTTCTTCCTTTCTTCCCTTTGTTTTTATGATTTGTGATGAATTTGAATATTGTTGTGATGAACACTAGTATGAGTAGCTAAATATTTAGTCTAAGGTTTTGATGGAACCTATTGAAGGATGAACTTCTTGTTATGTTAATATAGTTTGCCCGGTTTAATCTCTATTTGTTCAACTATGTTCTTATTGTAGTTAATTGACAGGATCCTCAATTAGCTGTGCCTATTTAGTGTGCATAACTCGGGAGAGAGTGCATATTTAGGTCAATTGTTGAACAACACCACTCCCAAAGTATATGAGGGATCAATAACCTAGGGTTTAAAGGCGGGATTAGGGATAACGAAGCCTTGGGTGTGATTTAAAGTGAGCTGTAATAAACAAGCCAACTAGCGTATCTCGGGAGAATGCGTCTAGTAAATTATTGTGATTACTCGGGAGAGATTTACGGTAATAATAGTGCTCATGATTGATAGAGATGATTAGGCAAATCTATGTGAAGCGTAACCGGAAGGGATTCCATCAATAGTGGAAATCATAACCTTAGAACCTTCTCTTAATTGTTTACAACTTAATCATAGTTAATTTTCAGCTCTTATTTACTTTCATTCGTAGTTAGTAGAAATACCATCAATTGTTATTTACAATGTTTGGGAAGTTGATTCTGTGGAATTTAGTAAGTCTAACGAGAGTAATTGGATAGGTTAATTCCTTGTGGGTTCGACTCTGGGCTAAATACTCAGATTATATTTGCAACGTCCGCGTGTCCTTTTTATAAGGCATAGTTGGGCGTGATCAAATTTTGGCGCCGTTGCCGGGGAATTAACAGTGTTATCAATTACAATTGAAAGAAGTACACAAATTCTCAGTGTAGTCAGTTCTCTCTATACCCAATCTATACATTGAAATTTTAACGTTTGTTGAATTGGTTGTATAGGTGCATGCCTAGAAACTCAACGAGAACTGGTGAAGTATTCGAAGCTTTATCTGATCCCGAGAAAGTTTTTAAGGCCTTGAACCGGGCCAACCAAAAAAGCAAACAACAACAAACAATTGAACAAATCGAACCGAACATAGGAGATCACGAAGGAAACCCACCTGCACCTATAGCGCCACCGGCACCTCTTGTGCCAGAGGCTGCTCTCTATGACTGGGCACAACCCACAGCTGAGAATCTGGCCACAGCGATTGTAGTCCCGCAAAGTACAGGCTGAATCATTCCAAATCACGAATAACATGCTGCATTTGTTGCAAAACAAGGGACTATTTTTGGGGTCACAAGTCGAAGATCCTCAACAGCACTTGAAGAATTTCCTGTCAATCTGCAAAACCCAAAGGCAGCCCAACGTAACCGGAAGCAATCAAGCTGTTACTGTTTCCATTCTCAGTGACAAGAGCTTCCCAGACCTAGCTAAACTCACTCCCCATAAATTCCATAACAACTTGGGAGGAGTTAGTCAAGCAATTCCATAACAAGTTCCACCACCCAACAAGCCTGCTCAACAAATTGATGAAATTTTGAGTTTGAAACAGAGACCAATGGAGACACTGCATGAAATATGGGAACGCTTCAAAGGGATGCTGGTTATATGTCCACACCATGGTGTCCCGGATCTGATGTTGGGTTGTCAGATAGAGTGAAGAACATAGTTGATGCTTCAGCTGGTGGAGCATTTTTGAGCAAAACATGGAGAGAAGGCCAGAGTCTGCTTGACAAGATGGCACAGAATTCGGGATGGACAACCAGGAATGCACCTATCACCCCAGTGGTTCACTCAGTGCCCTTAGATCCATCCAACTCTATGGCTGAAAATATGGCCACCTTATTGACACAAATGAGTGTACTCACCAAGAAGGTGGAAGAATCAGGGCAGAAGCAGCAGGTACACGTTGTAGATACTACCAATGGGGGCTTGTGCACATCTTGCATTAGTCAGCCAATTGGTAACCAGTGGAATGCGGAACATGATCATCATCACTACCCTGAAGACATGAATTATGTGTCTAATTATGGAGGCCAGAGACAGGGTGGTCAAAATTAGGGTCAGCAGCAATAGCCTTACAGGCCAGTCCAGCCTAGGGGTGTGCATTCGAATCGGTTTATCGATAAATCGAATCGATTATTTGTTATCGGTTTATCGATTTATCGATTTCGGTTTCGATTTCGAAATTTTCCTTATCGAGTTATCGATTTCGGTTTCGATTTTGTCCTCTTCGGTTATCGGTTTATCGATAAACCGATAAGAAATACAAAAAAATATTTTTTTTACCCTTATTCTATAATACACTTTCCTTTACCCTAAGTCCCTAACCCTATTATTTCATCTACCATATTTAAGGAATGATCATATTTAAAGCTCAAGGTAATGAAGTTCAAATTAATGGAAAATAGAATTAGCCGTGATGATGTATTTTTATTTTTTTTTAAACCGTTGGAGTGTTGGTGGCATACATTTGATCCCTTACTTTAGTTTCGTTGCATGTGCTTGTTGATACAATTTTTATGTTATAAACGGTGTTTGTCTTATTTTAGCTTCTTTTGGTCCATATTAGTTAGGCGTGTTTATAGCGATATACTTTCCGTGGAATCCCGCAAATTTTCTTATTGGTGTAATCGATAACCGAATCGATAAGCCCCAAAAAACGATAAATCAAAATCGAAAAAACCAAAACCTTATTGAAACGATAACGATAAGTATATGTACAACTCGATAATCGATAAGTAATTATCGATAAGGGTCAAAATCGAATCGATAAATCGAATGCACACCCCTAGTCCAGCCACAGTTCAACAATGGAAACATGGGAGGTATGAGACCTCCTAATAATATGGCACCTTACCAAAGGACACAGGGATACAATAATCAGAATCAGCAGCAGGGGTATCATCCTCCTCAGAAGTAGCATGGTGGACGGCAGGAAGATGGGTTTGCTAGACTCGAAGCAATGATGCAGCAGGCTATGGGGTCTAATGCAAAAATTAGTGAAAGAGTAGATGCACATGATTCAGCTATCAAGAATATTGAAGTGCAGATGGGCCAAATTTCGATGTCTCTAAACAATCGCCCTCATGGGACATTACCTGCAGACACCCAGATAAACCCAAAAGATCAAGGCCCTAAGCAGCTGATGGCAGTGAGTCTATGTAATGGCAGAGATTTGGATGTAGAGCAAGAAAGGGCTTGAGAAACCAGACAGGCTGAGACACTTATACCAGTGCCTATTGAGCTAGATGAGTCAACAAAACTGACAGAGGTGACAGTCCAGCCTGCCCATGAAGAACAGACCATTCAGATTGAGGCTGAGAAAGAAGCTGAGACAGCCCAGGAACAGGTAGTTGAGGTGGCAGCTGATAAAGAGCAATCCCAAATCATTAGGAAGAAGAGACCTCCTGCACCATTCCCTCAGAGGCTGGCTAAGTACCCAAAAGAGGAGTAGTACAAGAAATTCTTGGAAATGGTGAAACAAATCCAGGTAAATATTCCATTGATAGATGCTGTGAAAGAGATGCTTGGGTATGCAAAAATAATGAAAGACTTAATGTCCCGGAAATTCGATTTCCAAGACTTAGCCACGGTGACTCTTACTCAGACCTGTAGTGCAGTGGTGACTAGACCAATTGCGGAGAAGCTATCTGACCAGGGAGCTTTATAATTCCCTGCACTATTGGTAATTTTGCTTTCGTTAAGGCACTTTGTGATCTAGGGGCCAGCATAAATCTTATGCCCCTAGCAATTTATAAGAGGCTGGGGATTGGAAGAGTTAGGCCCACCTCTATGTTGTTGCAGCTGGCTGACAGGACCGTAAAAAGACCTTCTGGTATCCTGGATGATGTGTTGATTCAGGTAGGGAAATTTGTGTTCCCTGTAGATTTTGTGATCTTAGACTGAAAGGTGGATGAAGAAATTCCCATAATTTTGGGAAGGCCGTTCTTGGCCACTGGGAGATCTCTCATTGATTGTGAGACTGGGGAGCTCAAGATGAGACTGAACGACGAAGAGATAACATTCAATGTGCAGAAATCTATGAGGCGACCAAGTGAATTCGCCAATTGCTCTCTTATTGATGTCGTGGATATAATTGTAGAAACTGATGATGAGATGCTGACTATTGAGGACCCCCTGGCTGCATGTCTGATGAATTTAGATGAGGTGAATGGAGAAGAACTGGCAGAATGGGTGTTGGCGTTAGAGGGCAAAGGGTTCTGGGATAGAACTCTTGAATTTGAGCCCTTACACTTAGAAAATAGAGAAACTCCTCCAGCTAAGCAATCCATTGAAGAACCAACAAAGCTGGAATTAAAGCCATTGCCCGCGCACCTCAGGTATGAGTTCCTTGGACCTGACTCCATATTACCAGTTATTATCTCATCCAGTTTGTTAGATGTGCAGGCACAACAACTCTTGCAGGTACTCAAGAGTGTAAGACTGCCATTGGGTGGACCATGGCAGACATTAAAGGGATCAGCCCCGCCTACTGTATGCATAAAATTCTGTTGGAAGAGGGACACAAATCTTTCAGGGAACATCAAAGAAGGCTGAGTGGTGAAGAAAGAAGTAATAAAGTGGTTAGATGCGGGAATCATTTTCCCAATATCTGACAGCAGCTGGGTTAGCCCAGTGCAATGTGTGCCTAAGAAGGGTGGCATGACGGTGATCAAGAACGATAACAATGAACTGATCTCAACACGAACCGTCATGGGCTGGAGAATCTGCATGGACTACAAAAAGTTAAATCTAGCCACCCGCAAGGACCACTTCCCGCTGCCCTTCATTGATCAAATGCTAGACAGATTGGCAGGGAGGTCTCACTTCTGTTTTCTGGATGGGTACTCAGAGTACAATCAAATCTCTATTGCACCTGAGGACAGAGAAAAGACCTCCTTCACTTGCCCTTATGGCATTTATGCCTTTCGGAGGATGCCATTTGGCCTATGCAACGCACCCGCCACATTCCAAAGGTGCATGATGGCCATATTCACTGAACATGGTAGAGGACGTAATGGAGGTATTCATGGATGATTTCTCAGTGGTGGGGAACTCATTTGATGAGTGCCTTATAAATCTGTCTCGTGTGCTGAAACGATGTATTGAGACTAACCTGGTTCTTAATTGGGAGAAGTGCCATTTCATGGTACAAGAGGGCATAGTCTTGGGGCACTGGATGTCAAGCAAAGGAATTGAGGTGGATCGTGCTAAAGTGGATGTGATAGCAAAGCTGGCCCCTCCGACTTCAGTCAAGGCAGTCAGGAGCTTCCTCGGGCATGCCGGTTTCTACCGGAGATTCATAAGAGACTTTTCAAAAATTGCCAACCCCCTCTGTAAGTTGTTAGAAAAAGATCACCCCTTCTTGTTTTCTGATGATTGCAGGGTAGCATTCGAGGAGCTGAAAAAGAGGCTGGTCACAACACCCATCATTGTTTCCCCCGACTGGGAGCAGCCATTTGAACTCATGTGTGATGCTAGTGACTACGCATTGGGGCAGTGCTGGGACAACGGAGAGACAAACTAATGCATCCAATCTACTATGCAAGTAGAACGCTGAGTGGAGCCAAGCTGAACTACACTATGACGGAGAAGGAGATGTTAGTTGTGGTGTTTGCTTTCGATAAATTCAGATCATACCTGATTGGCTCTAAGGTAATTGTATACACTGACCATGCAGCTCTTAGGTACTTAATTGAGAAGAAGGAATCAAAACCGCGCCTAATTCGTTGGGTGCTGTTACTCCAAGAGTTCGACTTTGAAATTCGTGATTGTAAGGGCACAGAAAATCAAGTCACTGATCATCTATCACGACTTGAGGGAGCTGAAAATGCAAATGAGGTTGAAGACATTCTGGAAACATTTCCAGACGAGCAACTGCTCACCACAAATCTTGAGGAAGTGCCACGGTATGCAGACTTTGCAAACTACCTGGCCTGCGGTATAATTCCTTATGATCTTTCCTCTATACAAAAGAAAAAGTTTTATCGTGACTGGCGCATGTATTATTGGGATGAACCTTATCTATTTCAAATATGTGTTGATAACATGATCTGGAGGTGTGTCCCCGAGATAGAACAATCTTCTGTTTTCCAGGCATGTCATGCATCGGCGTATGGAGGACATTTTGGAGGAGTCAGGACAGCTGCGAAAGTGCTAGAGGCCGGGTTCTTTTGGCCAACGGTGTTTAAAGATGCACACCAATGGGTGAAGAGTTGCAATGAATGTCAACGAACCGGGAACATTTCCCATCTCCATGAGATGCCCATGAACCCTATTCAAGAGGTGGAAGTGTTTGATGTCTGGGGGATTGACTTCATGGGCCCCTCCGTCAGTTCCTTTGGCAATAAGTACATACTTGTTGCTGTAGATTATGTGTCCAAATGGGTAGAAGCTGCAGCATTTCCCGCTAATGATGCAAGAGTAGTGGTGGGGTTTTTGAAGAAGAACATATTCACCCGTTTTGGGACACCGAGAGCTATTATCAGTGACAGAGGCACCCACTTCTGTAATCGAGCTTTTTAGAAGTTTCTAGCAAAGTATGATGTGCGTCACAAGGTGGCAACACCGTATCATCCGCAGACAAGTGGACAGGTGGAAGTGTCTAATAGAGAGATAAAGAGTGTATTGACCAAGACAGTAAACGCCACAAGAACTGATTGGGCGAAAAAGCTAGATGATGCACTCTGGGCTTATAGAACTGCTTTTAAAACACCAATTAGTATGTCACCATATAAGTTGGTGTTCGGGAAGGCCTGCCACTTGCCAGTGGAACTTGAACATAAAGCTTGGTGGGCACTGAAACAGCTGAACTTAGACATTGAGGCTGCGGGCACAACGAGAATCACTGAATTGCATGAGCTTGACGAGTTCCGATATCTAGCTTTTAAGATCACAAGGTTGTACAAGGAAAGAATGAAGAGATTGCACGACCAGAACATTGTTGAGCGACATATCAGCCCCGGGGACATGGTATTGCTCTATAACTCCAGATTAAGGCTATTCCCGGGGAAGCTTAAGTCCCGATAGTCTGGCCCATTTCGAGTGGTTGAAGTATTCCCTTCAGGGGCTGTAGAGATTGCCTCAGAAAAAGACTCTCACACATTTAGAGTCAATGGGCAGAGATTGAAGCTATACATAGGCATGAATGAATCAAAGGAAGTGTCAGAGATCCATCTGACGGAACCTCAGAGGTTGAGCGAGCCTTAAATGCGCTTGTCTACGTCATGCTGCGACGTTAAATCAGGCGCTGCATGGGAGGCAACCCATTGAATTGTTGTAATCGTCGTGCCACGACATTAACTAAGGTGCTGGTTGGGAGGCAACCCAACGATAGTAGTAGTTGTTAATTGTGAGTTTTTAGGAAGCGCCAACCAATGCAGGTGACAATGGGCGGGTGATAAGGCCATCTAAAGTGGTAAAAACAGGTGAAAAATATGAAAAGAATTGTGCCCAGGAGCGCGCCCGCGCTACAGGCCGCGCTATGGGCCGCGCATATAGGCAAGTATTCTGCCTGGGCTCAAAATATTAGCGTGCCCGCGCTATTGAACGCGCTACTGGCCGCGCTACTAGCGCGATCGTGCTAGTGGCCGCGCAAATCGATGAGTTTTCTGCCTGGACTAGCGCGGCCGCGCTCGTACCGCGCTACGACCGCGCTAGTTCCACCTAAAATCTGATGCGTTGGTTGTGATTTTAAATGTGTTTTTTATGTTAACTTTATTTAGCCTAAATTAAACCCCCATCCAATAACCCC